>NC_057828.1:80426188-80739824 GCF_910594005.1 Cervus elaphus | reverse complement strand
AAGCCCGCTGCCTGGAGGTGGGCAGCCCGGCCCCAGCCTTCCGCTTGACGCCCCTCAGCTGGCCCTGGCAGCCTTGCCAGCTCCCCCAGCCAGTCCAGCAGTGGCTCGGGGAGGGGAGGGAGGGGAGCGCCCTCCAGAGGCTGCTCTGGCCCTTTCCTGGGCCAGGTCCCCGCTCCACCTCAGAGCTGTGCAGACAGCGGTGACTCTCAGCTCTTCCTCCAGGGATGCAGCACCTGGGCTTCTGCCCAAAGAGCGTCGAAACCCCTCATAGCTCCGTGACCACTGCCGGTGCCCCTGGCGGCCCTCCCCCCACTCCCCTCCCCATCCCATCCCCCCTCCCCTGTCCCTCTTCCCCCCATCCCTTCCCCCTCCCCCCCTCCCCTCCCTATCTCATCCCCCCTCCCCCGTCCCCCTTCCCCCCACCCCTTCCCCCTCCCCCCTCACCCCGCCCCGGGCTTCACTGGACAACCTGAGCGGCACTCTGGGGCCACAGACTTGGAAGGATGGGACCCTCATGGCTGGCAGACTCGGGTTGAGACAGGCTCTGAAACCAGACGCCTGTGGGGAGAGGATCGCGGCTGTGCCCTCTAGCGGCTGCAGAACCCTGGGCAGGTTACGTGGCCTCTCTCTGCCTCCTCTGTCAAATGGGGGCACAATGGTTTGCACCTCATCCGATCATTGCGAAGACGGCGTAAGTAAAAATACGCAGAAACGTGGAAGGGCGTCTGGGCCATGACGGGGCCCAGAGTCATCAGCTCGATGCCCGCTCTCTGCAGGCGCCGATGCGGGAACCGGCACCTGCTCACCCCGAGCCTCTCCCAGAGCAGTGGCTCGTGTGCCGTGTGCGAGGCCTGCGGGCCGCGGCTGACGCCCACCTCCCCCCACCGCCCCCCCACCCCCGTCCCCTTGTCCCAGCGTTTGCGTCCCTCCGTCAGGCGGGGCTGGAGAGCTGCCCCCGGGACACGCCGCATCCACAGCTGTCCGGTGGGGGGGGCGGAGCAGCAGGCCTGGCAGCCGTTAGATTTGGGGGTTTTGATAAAGAAGTTGTCGAAAACAAAGAATGCAGCTGACAGGCGAGCCAGACCGCACAGCAGGGCTTGAGAGTCAGAGGGAGGGACCCTCCGGGTGGGGGAAGGTGGCCGACACCGGACCTCCTCTGACCCAGGGACCTGGGCAGCAGGTCAGGGCCCCCACCACCTGCTGGGAAACCCCTCAGATGGGCACTTCACCCCTGGGGGTTCTCATTCTCCCAGGGGGCACGCGACCAGGAGGCACCTGGCAGGGCAGCTGTGGGGGCTCCCGGGGGGAGGAGGTTTCCTGCAGGAGCAGGGGGGCGCGGATGAGGCCAGCTTGGGGGGACAGGTTTCCTGCGGGTGGTGGGGGCGTGAGGCCGGCTGGGGGGTTTCCTACAGGAGCAGGTGGGGGTCAGGGTCTGAGATGACGACAGTGAGGACAGTACTCTCCATGGACCAGACTCTACTCACCCCACACATACAAAACCCCGCGAGAGGAGTGCTCCTGTGCCCGTTTCACAGGGGCAGAGAGGGTGCAGTGACCTGCCCATGCTCACAGGGGGGGAGGAGGGTGCAGGGTCTCCTCTGGGCCCTGCCCCACCCCCTCTGCCCCCACCTCACCGATCAAGGCCAGGCCCGTGCTCCTCCCCGTAAGCTGGACAGGCTGTGGACTGCTGGGTGTCGCCCAGTCCTTAAGTTACGCTAGGAAACGGGTGTTTGTGCCCAGCTCACGGCGGAGAAAACTGAGGCTCCACAATGCAAATGACTTGCCCGAGTTCACTCGGCAGCAAGGGGCCAGGGCCAGGGCTCCCGCCCCACGCCCAGGGCCCCAGCGGCTGCAAACCCAGTGCTCCCTGCCCAGGCCTCCCCGTCTCCCACACGGGCTTCTCTCCAGACTCGGGCCAGAGACGCAGGCCCCGAGAAGAGCGGAGTTTGGCAGAGGCTGCGAAGAGGAAAGGAATTGGGTCTGAGCAAGGAGGCTCTTCCCCGAGAATTCAGGAAGCCCCCCTGTGACTGCGTCAAGAGCAGCCTGAGGCCCGTGTTCAGGGCGTGAGCCACCTGCTGGGCAGGGAGCACAGCTGAGGCGCAGGATGTGTGTCCTCAAGGGAGGCCGGCCTCGGGGAAGGAGACGCTGGCAAGGATCCCCCTGTCCCGCAGCCCCTGGACTTGCGTCAGCTCTGCTGGCCGGCTCCAGATGGCTGGGATACGAGCCCTGCACAGCCGAAGGGAGCAAGGCGCGTGGGCTCGGGGAACCCTGGCCCTGGGCGGAGGGCGCCTGGCTGGGGCGGGGCTGAGAATGGGAGGGACAGGGCAGAGTTCAGACAAGGGGTCCCCGAGCAGCGGCGGGCAGAGCCGGGGGTCCACACACAGCTTTACTGAATGTGCAGACACTGTGTTTGCACTAACAGAAGGCTGGGGGCCGCCCTGTGCCGAGCAGGTCCCCGGCACCTTTCCAATAGCCTACGTTCACTCCGTGTCCCTGTGTCGCATTTGGTAATTCTCCCAACAGTTCAATGTTTTCGTTAGTGTTCGGTGGTGATCGGTGGACAGTGATCTCTGCTGTCACTACGAGGACTGGCTGAGGGCTCCAATCAAGGTTAGCATTTTTATAGACAAGGTATTTTAAATTAAGGTATGCATGCTGTGATTTTAGACATACTGCCATCACACAGCACGGAGTAAACATAACTACGGGCACTGGGAGACAGAACAGCTCATGTGGCCCCACACAGTGGGCAGCGGAGCTGCTGGGTCAGGGGAGATGAGCCTGGCCAGGCTAAGGGGGAGGGTGGGGTGCGTGTGCACTCTAGGAGGAAGACCCTGAGCTGGGGACACGGGGTCGGACAGCTCCTGGGTCGGGCAGGTGACTGGAAGGGGGGTGAGCTTCCCCTTTATGAGCAGGAGCATGGGCCCAGGTCGGGGAGGGGGTCCGGGGAGCTGTGAGCTGGGAGTCCACTGGGAGCCTGCGCCAGAATCAGGGGAAATGTCCAGAACGCACCTGAAACTTGGCCTGGAGCTCAGAGAGGGGTTGACGGGGACGTGCCTCCGGAAGACACTGATTCATAGATGGCAAAGAAGCACTTGCTCTGCAGACGTTAACCACCTGACAAGTGGCCACGACTGGCTTTGCTCCCAGACGTGGACCCAGGCTCATCCTCCTTGCCACCTCAGTGCATTCCTAACAGCTCCTACCTAGGGTTTGAGCAGTTGTGAAATACTCCCAAACTGTTTCTCTTCTCTTTCCTAAAGGTCTCAGGTGTGTTTCTAGCCAATATGATCTACCCATTTTGCAGAATTGGCAAGTTGAGGCATTGGCAAGCTTTCCTAAGCCACACAAGCTGACTGTGGAGCCTGAAGTGATGCCCACTCCCGCCGACCATCAGCCGGGAGGGCAGTCCCCTCAGTTAAGCAGGGGCAGCTGATGCTGATGCAGGGTTGTCTGTGGGGAGGGCGCTCCCGCCACGCCACCCACCCTGTGCCCTCCACCTGGCTTCCGGGGCTGCAGAGAAACCAGCCAGGCAGAGCGAGCAGCTTCTGCACAACCCGGGAAAGAGGCAACAGTGGCTGGGCCGGACGCTGGGGGGACAGAGGCGGGCTGTCCCAGAGCTGACTTGCTGGATGTCGGCCGAGTTATTCTCTCTGGGGTGACACCTCAGAGCCCCCCAAATCCACGTCCTTAATGGAGGGGCAGGGAGGGGCTGCGTCGTCTCCAGTGGTGCCCGGGCTCGAGACCCCGAGGGCCCACTCCGCCCGCTCTCGCCCCAGGCCCCAACGGTGGATTAATTGGGCTTTCAGACCTCTTCCTTGGCCAAGCTTCTTGAGGAAATTAGGGTGATGCGGTGCAAATAATTGAATGTCTTTCCCCAGTCTTCAGGCCCCACTGCCTTAGCCGCTGCTCAAATGGATGAGCCAATTAACATAACTAATCGCTCCAGGCCCGGCAGCGGCAGGCACAGGACCCTGGAAGGCGCACTCCCCCAACAAGGCCCCGCGCCGGCCAGCCGTGCCCCCCGATGGGCCAGGTTTCTGCCAAGCCTGACAGGCGCCTACACCTGCATGGCCTGCACTGAGCCCAACCCTCGACCTCAGAGGGGCCAGGGCGTCTCCCTCCAGCCTTTCCTCACGTAAACCCCTCACCCCTGCCTGCTCACTCACCCCCACGGCCTCTGTGGACGGCCTACTTCACGCGTCCGACTCGGAGCTTGGCGGGGGCGGGGGTCCCTGATGAGGGAGAGCGGATAAGGCTGAGTCCTCACAGTGTCAGTCCACCTAGGGACCTGACAGTGTACAACCACACACACACACACCCCTGACTGTGTACAACCACACACACACACCCCTGACTGTGTACAACCACACACACACACACCCCTGACCCTGTACAACCACACACACACACCCCTGACCCTGTACAACCACACACACACACACCCCTGACCCTGTACAACCACACACACTCACCCCCCTGACCCTGTACAACCACACACACACCCCCCCGACCCTGTACAACCACACACACACACCCCCCTGACCCTATACAACCACACACACACCCCCCCTGACCCTGTACAACCACACACACACCCCTGACCCTGTACAACCACACACACACACACCCCTGACCCTGTACAACCACACACACACACCCCTGACTGTGTACAACCACACACACACACCCCCCTGACCCTGTACAACCACACACACACACACCCCTGACCCTGTACAACCACACACACACTCCCCCCGACCCTGTACAACCACACACACACCCCTGACCCTGTACAACCACACACACACACCCCTGACTGTGTACAACCACACACACACACACCCCTGACCCTGTACAACCACACACACACACACCCCTGACCCTGTACAACCACACACACACACCCCCCGACCCTGTACAACCACACACACACACCCCCCTGACCCTGTACAACCACATGGTGTATGATACACTCGGAACTTTGAATGGGGAGGGAGGGTGCTCTAGGCCCACCAGAGGGACTCGGCAGGAAGATCAAGGGCGTCTTCCTGGAGGAAGCAGCGCCTGAGTGGAGGCCTGAAGCTGCACAGAAATCAGCAGGCAGAGTGAGCAGCTCCTGCACGGCCCAGGAAAGAGGCGACCATCGCTGGCGGGCGCTGGGAGGACAGAGGCAGGTGGAGGGTGGATGTGGGGCTGCGGGGGCACTGATGGGGGGGCAGGGAGCCCTAGAGCCAGCCCAGGTGCGGGCAGGTGGGTGTGAGCAGAAGCTGGGTGTCGAGTCACCTGCGGGGCATCGAGGAGACGTGCAGGGGGCACGGGCGGCCTCAGAGAAGCCCAGGCTGAAGGCGTGCGCGGCGTCCACTCAGAGGAGGGGCTGAGGCTGAGGGCTGGCATTCGGGTGAGAAGAGCCCTGGACCCCCGCATGCTAGCCCTCCTAGACGGGCGTGCACCCCGCTTCCTGAGGCCGTCCTGGTCAGCTCCTCCATCTGAGACTCACAGAGGTGCCCAGTTTCCTTTATCTGTTACTAAACCAACAGCTGGTCAAGTGCCCACGAGCCATCGGTGATGGGGAACATCGCTGGCAGCTGAGGTCCGAGGGGGCTCCCGCCCACTGAGTGCTGTCTTTCCACGACCCTCTCAGCCCTCGGGAGGCGGACCTTCCCATCCGTGTCTCCAAAGCCAGACGCCATGCCCAGGTCCCTTCTCATGTCCGGGGCCCATGCTCAGAGGGAGGAGGTGAGACCTGGCTGCCGCCTCCACACGGGACCCCGACTTGCCTCCCGATGGACCTGCCTCTGCTCACACCACGGCAGCCAGCCGCCGGCTTCTCAGTGTCCACACCCTGTTAAGAGCAGTCAGGGCGGGTTCCTGTCCTAACCAGGCTCCTTCTCCCCAGGCTTCCTCCGGCAGTGAGCATCCAGCCTCCAGGAGCCCAGCCCTCTCCCTCCCTGAGAGCAGCCGCGAGCCTCCGGCGATGCCTGGGTCCCAGCTGGTCCACTCCTGTCCCAGGGTCTTCCACAGCCTCTGCCACCCCGGCCACTCTTCTGGGCAAGACCAGTCGGTCTGTGTCCTTCTAGAAACAGGACGTCCAGAGATGTACGACTCACCTGAACGTGAGCCGCCTCGCCCTGACTCCGGGGGTGAGCTGGAGCAGGGCCAGCTCTTCGTGGCCACTGGCGCAGCAGGCCCAGCTCAAGGAGAGCTCGTCCCGACCCCCCGGGAACCTTGAGAGGGTCCCAGAGGCAGCCTCCAGCAGAGACGCCCAGGATCAGGGGGCATCTTTCTGCCCCCATGACTCCCTGCAGGCGAGCCGGAGCCCGCTTCCCAGGGCTGCCCTCTCGCCGGGGGCCAGGTGACCACGGACCCTGGGAGGGGTCGGGGAGGGGAGCAGGCAGCCGACGCCAGGATGCAGGAACCCTGGAGGGCCCACCCCACTTGGAGCTGACCAGCGCTGGCTCCCAGTGTGGGGGAGGTGCCCCAGACGAGGAGCAGAGGACAGCCCTCACACAGTCTGGGCTCTGGGCCAGCCAGTGGCTGGGGGAGGGCTTCCTCTCTGCAGGGTGGGGGGCACAGGGCTCTGAGAAAGCTAGGGAGGGGGCTGTCCGGCTGACCCCACATGTGGCGCTGGGGTCCGGCTGCCCCTCCCCACAGCCGCCTGCAGCAGCCAGCCCAGCCTGGCTCTGCTCCAGACCTGCTCGGCGCCCCTCCCGGACTGGCTGGGCGGGTCAGGTCTCTGCCAGGGGCCTGGGGGCCCTGCTGGTCTGATAAGTGGGGTCTGGGTGACCACGTGGCCCCTTCAGCTCCAGTGGTCCTCGGGACCTGGGGGGCTGGCAGTGGGTGAACAGTTGAGGATGCCGGTCCCTTCTGAGGGAGAAGGAGGGGAAATGATGAGGATGGAGACTCGGGTAAAGGGGCAGGTATCAGGTAACCGCGCCCTCGAGGATGGACACACCCGGGCAGGAAGTGGAGGCGGTGGAGACGCCCCTGCCCCTCAGGTCCTTCCCCGCCCTGGCGTGGGGCCGGGACCCTGTTCCCCGGCTCCGGCCCCGGGGCAGACGTGCCTACGGCCTGACTGCGGGAGCGCCGGCACAGCGCAGCGGCTCTGCAATGCAGTGCTGGGGTTTTTGTTAGTTTTTTTTTCCTATAAGTCCGCATTTCCCAGGGAAAAGCGCAGCCAAATGCTTCTAGAAAGGGGTGGCCAGGCGGCCTGGGACGTCCACCCTTCTGATTCAGGGACCTGGCAGCCGGCCCTCCTCCCGCCCCTGAGCAGCCCTGCCCTTGGCTCCGGTCCTGGGGTGCAGCCTGGGGGGACACCACAGCATCCGTGGCTGGAGCATCGCTCAGCGCCGACCCCGACCCCAAGCCTCTGGCTGAGTCTCCATCGCCAAGAAGAGACGCCTTCAGACCAAAGGGGCTCAACCTCACCCACCCTCCTCTCTCTGAAGGAGCTTCTTTGGGGGAGAGTAGATGACAGTGTCCCCCTTTGCTGCATCAGATGCTGCTGCAGGGGTCTCCGGGGGAAGGGACACTCTGCCTTGGTGCCCTTCTGTTCTTGGGTCTCATTTCCAGGGAACTTTTTGCTCTAACTCTGCCTTTCCAATTAGAAAGGAACGAACTCAATCAGCTAGGGAAAGAAAGCCTGACCCAGGCCGCTGGAGACCACACCTTCTCCCCAGGGCAGAGAGCCCAAGGCCAGCAGAGGAAAGGTCCTGGCCAGCGCAGGTGGCCACCAGTACCCCCAGGTCCGCGCCCTCACCGGAGGGGCGGCAGCGTCCTGTCTCTCGGGCACAGGTGGCTCTAGCTCGGGGGCAGCCAGGACAGAGCGGGGTCAGGCTGGCCCAGTCCGGGGGACGGGCTGCCAGTCTGCCATCTGCGTGCAGGTGACAGCCGGTGATGCGGCACTCGAGGCTAGGAGGTCGGGGCTCCCCTACTGCCACCAGGCTCCAGGCCCGGCGGGAGGGGTCCCCAGGCCCAAATGGCAGGAGGCCTTTAGATGAAAATAAGCCAGCCCTCAGCCTGGGAGATACCACCCTGCACACGGCGTTTCCACTGGGGCACAGGCTGTGGACCCAGGGACCGCTCTCTGCCTGAGCTCAGGGCAGGAAGGGGGTCAGGTCAGTGGTCAGGGGGACACCCACCGGGAGGTGGAGGGAACCCTGTAGGCAGGGTAATGCTGAGTCCAGGCCGTGGTCCCAACTCTGCCGCCTTCCGGCTGGGGTCCCAGGGTGTCTGCACCGACCCCGGGCCTGTCTCCTCACCAGGAATGGGAGGCCATGGGCCACAGCTCACAGGGTGCAGCAAGGGGCCCCGGCCTAGAGTCTGTTCACTGCAACTGCCGGGAGCCCCCACCCGCAGCCTCGGCCAAACACCTCCTGGATCCTAAGTGCATGAAGTCTCTCCTGGAAGCGCTGTAGAGTGCAGAGCCCCAGGGCCAGCCCCAGAGACTCCGGGTCAGTAGGTTCAGTTCAGGCACCCCGGGGCTCACCGCATCCTGAGAAGCAGAGGGGGCCCCGTGCCCGTGGGCCGCAGCGTGTGGGTGGGCCCGGTGCTCAGTGGCCCCGGTGAGGCAGCGGCCTCACCCCTCTCTGCCACAAGCACTCCAGAGCAGGACTTCCCGCCGCGGCTCACCCCTTCCCACCCTCGGTCCTCAGGTCACTAGCCCCCACTCGGCCCCAGACACCTTCTGGGGGGTCTGTCAGGCGATGGGCCAAACAAAACCCTCACCCTGGGGACCATGTAATCCTTTATCGACTGACTCATCAGCTCACTCACTCATTCACTCACTCGTTCACCCCCTCATTCATTCCTGCCCTCATTCATTCCTGCCCTCATTCATTCATTCACTCACTCATTCATTCATTCCTACCCTCATTCATTCATTCACTCCCTCATTCCCTCCCTCATTCATTCATTCACTCCTTCATTCATTCCCTCCCTCATTCACTCACCCACTCACACGTTCACCCCTTCATTCATTCATTCCCACCCTCATTCATTCATTCACCCACTCGTTCACCCCTCATTCATTCATTCACACCCTCATTCATTCATTCACCCACTTGTTCACCCCTCATTCATTCATTCACACCCTCTTTCATTCATTCACTCACTCCTTCATTCATTCCCTCCCTCATTCATTCACTCACCCACTCACACTTTCACCCCCTCATTCATTCATTCCCTCCCTCATTCATTCATTCACTCACCCACTCACACATTCACCCCCTCATTCATTCATTTCCTCCCTCATTCATTCATTCACTCATTCACTCATTCCCTCCCTCACTCACTTGTTCCCTCCCTCACTCACTTGTTCATTCACTCACTCGTTCACTCCCTCATTCATTAACTCCTTCATTCACTCATTCCTTCATTTGCTTATTCACTCATTCATTTGTTCACTCACTCATTCATTAACTCATTCACTCATCACTTATTCATTCCCTCCCTCATTCCCTCACTCATTTGTTCACTCCCTCATTCCCTCCCTCATTCATTCACTCACTCATTCATTCACTCATTCATTCATTCACTCATTCAGTCACTCATTCGTTTACCCACTCATTCATTAACTCATTCATTCCGTTCACTTGCTCATTCATTCACTCACTCATTCAGTACTTCTGCAAGACTACTCTCTACCAGGCAAAGTGCTAGGTGCCAAGGTTGGCATGTGCAAAGTCCCCCTTGTCAGAAAAAGGCCAAGGAAGTGATGGCCCTAGGGGGCCATAAGCCCTTGGGAACCCTCAGCTCCAAACCCCAAGGGCAGGTTCAGGCTGGCAGCCTCCACCCACCCCGTCCAGGAGGTGGCAGGAAGGGGCCGCCAAGGCTGCCCCAGCTGGCCAGGAGAAGGAGCTATCTGGAGAGATGGATGGTCCTCCTCAGCTCATTCACATGGTCACCGAGAGACAGAGCGCAGGCAGCCTCTGCCCCAGGACGAGGGGCATCAGCTTTGGCAGGAAACACAATTCTTCCCAGTGAGCGCCCCAGCTCTGCCTCCAAATGGATCCTCCACAGGACCCCTGAGCCTGCTCACAACACCATGGGCTTCTGTTGGCTCCACTTCAAAACAGGGTCAACTTCTTACAGACACGTTCCACTGTGGGTATTACCAAACCCATGAAAAAGCAGAAAGAAGGGCCTCCTGCGCTTGGGCCCTGGCCCCAACATTTACGAACAGTTTGCAGTCCTGTTTGCCTAGATCCCTCATGCTCTCCTTTGTTGGGGGCAGGAGCATTTTGAAGTGAGTCCAGATAACATGTCATTTTCCCCATAAATACTTCAGTATAAGAGAAGGCCTCTAACTAAAACGTCTTTTAAATATATATATATATATATATATATATATAGATAGATAGATAGATAGATAGATCAATGAACTTATGGTCACCAGGGGGACAGTGTGGGGGGAGGGATAGACTGGGAGTCAGGGATGGACATGTACACGCTGCTCTATATGAAGCAGATAACCAGCAAGGACCCACTGTGCAGCACAGGGAACTCTGCTCAATGATCTGTAATAACCAAGTGGGGAAAGAACTTGAAAAAGAATAATTACATGTACATGTATAACTGGATCATTTTACTATACACCTGAAACACAATATTGCTAATCAGCTATATTCCAATATAAAATAAAATTTTAAAACTGTATGTGACTAGCTGGCCATATCACACCTGGTAATAGTTCCACATTCAAACTTCCCTCATTATCTCAAGCTTTGCCCTTGTATTCTCTAATGTTTTTGTCTAGGATTCAGGTGTTATGTTCAAATCTATTTTGAATTGACTTCAGTATATGGTGCAAGATAAGCACTCAGTTTTTCTAGCACCATTTGTTGAAGAGACTATCCCTTCCCTTTTGTATACTCTTGGCTCCTTTGTCATAAATCAATTGACCAAAGATGTGTGAATTTATATCTGGGTTCACTCTCTGTTCTGCATCATTGATCTGTGTGTCTGTGTGTTTGTTTTAATGCCTGTTTCATACTGTTTTGATTACTGTAGCTTTGTCATGTAGTTCTTATAAACTGATGGCTGAATCTTGAGGCTTCATTGGACACAGTTTTGATTTCTACCATGACCCGCTCATCTCCTGTTCACCCCAACTCTCCTTCCCAGCACCACCGGCCCAGCCACAGCTGTGTCCCCTCTACACTGCCGCTTCCTCAACGTCTTATAACGCTTCAGACACAGGCTCTCTTGCTCACCTCTGGGCCTTTGCACCTGCCATCTCCTTTGCCTGGAACCCTCCCCCTGCTCTCCTAGGTGGGATGCACTTTCGGGATTCGGCTCAGAAAGCCTCACCTGGGTTGGTGCATCTCCTGCTGTGCCTCCAGGCTCCTCACTTACCTCTGCCCTCATATGTGGCCCCCATCCCACCTGGGCTGGAAGCCCCTGAGCCGCCGGCTGACTCTAGTCCTCCTCCTAACCCAGGGCCTGGCACAGAGCAAGTATTTAGTCAGCATTCACAGAGCTGACGTGACTCAGCAGCAGCAGCGCTGGCTGACACGGCAGTGACGAGTGATAGAACCATCCTCAGGTTGGGTGCTCGGTGGATGGTCAGTGATCAGCAGCAGCAGAAACCCACAGGCCAGGGAGAGCCCCCTTCTGTGGTGGTGAGAGAAACAGTCCAGCCAGGCTCTCTGAGCCCCCAGACATTCCCGCCCCTGCTGTTCCCCTTCCCGTCATCTTCACGCCCTTCACCCCATCCCTTGTCCTGTCTTTCCACATTAACTGGTCATTAGTCCAAGTTTATATTTTTATTATTTGTTGTGCTTACTCAATCGACTTTTTTGATCACAATTCCTAAATTAAGAAGCAGATAAATGGGGCACGGTTTGTTTCTTTAAAGAGCTCACTAAAATAAGTCATTTAGTCAGCAGCTCTCAATAGGAAAAAAGGTTACATGATCCCTCATCCTCAGGATGCCAAACAGCTCATTTAACTTGAGTCTCCCCAGTGATCCGACAGCTCGACTGCCCGTTTCAGCAGAATCTAGTCCAATCTGCTGGGGAAATGGTAAAATTCTCTCCACCAGGAAATTTCCCACCGAGGAAACTAGGGCAGACAGGCCCGCGGAGCAAGCCGATGGCCCAGGCCTCCCTGGCATCTGCACCTTCCTTCTGTCTCACACTTAATACCAGGAGGCGGGACTGTGCGAGGGCAGGGGCCAAACGGGGGAGGGCCCCCAGGGCAGAGGGGTGCTAGCAGGAAACCACAGCTCCCTGGGCTGGCAGACGGGTGGGGGGCGGGGTGTCCCTGAGGACCAGAGTCTGAGCCTGTTAGGAAGCAGAGCTACGGAAGACACACGGGGCTGCCAGAGCGGCCTCCTGGGCAAAGGGAGACAGGCCTCCAGTCTCGCCAGTGCCTGCCTTGGGGCTGAACCTGCCCAGATCCCAGCTGGTAAAGGGGCCGGGAGATGGAGTTCTCAGCCTGCGGAGCCGAGCAGAGGGCAGGCGTGGAGTGGGTCTGAAAGCAGCAGGAGACTGGCACGGTGAGCGTGTGTGTGTGAACACGGGTCTGGCCAGAGACAGGCGCCGACACTTTAGCTCACACTTTCTCAAGAAGCCCCTCGGGGTGCCCTGAGTACACGGCAGCCCCTCGCACGCTGCCAGGGTCCCGCCCCCGTGGACAGGTGGACAGCCCAGCACGAGCAGCACAGAGGCCGGGTCCGGGGTCCCTGGGACAGGGGTTCCAGGGTCCTCAGGGCCAGCAACAGTGCACACGTATCCACAAACACGTGTAAGTAAATGCCTGCACACTCTCCTCCTGACACACATGCACTGCACACTCTGACACACACACAGTGTGGCTGAAACTCCTAAGAGGCTGTAAAACTTTCTCTTAATGTGATCTAAAACTCACGGCTGTGGTGCGGGGTAAGCAGGCTGATAACATCTGTGGAAGTGGTTGATAAATTCAGGGTGTGTCTCACACAAGTGCAGAGACGGTGCCCGGGGTGTAAGCGAATCTCTCTGGTCTAAGCTCCCTGGGTGGGAGTAGGGGCGGCCTGGGCGTGAGGGGAGGGGGTCTCAGGGTCACAGTGTGTAGAGGTGCCCCGACCCACGAGAAGGCAGAAGGACAGCACCAGTCGCCCGGCGCAGCCCCAGGTCAGAGGTGTGCAGACAGCACCGCCAGCTAACTTCAGAACACTCTTCACCCAAAAGGAAGACTGTGGTCAGCGGTCACCCCCGTCCTCCACCTCAAGCCCCTGGCTGCCCATAATCACCAGTGAGGGCCCCGCGCTGGGAGGAGGGAGCTGGGGTCACAGTGGGGACTTAGGATGCAGCCTCATGGCCCTGGGGCAGATGAAGGGGTCCGGGGTGCCATTACCCCTGGACCCAGACGGGCAGGTTGCAGGAGACAGAGATGCTCTTGGGCCCAATTCCACTGACACCAGGGAGCCTCTGGCGGCACCTGGTCGGGGAGGCTCCTGAAACCCTGCAGGGGAGAACCCAAGCCTCCCACCCCCCACTGCCATCACCGAGAAGGATGAGCTTCCATGCAGGAGGTGGCGTGGCTACACTGGCCACCAAATCAAGATTAATGAAGCTCCCACCAGGATTAATTACCATGCTCCCAGACCGAAGCACTTCCAGCATCCAAAAGGGCATGTCTGGCTTGAACAACGCAGGGGCGGGGGGACACGCCACGTGCCTTAACCCCTCTCCGCTCCGTCTGAGGCAGTGCTGAGGAAGCAAGTGAAGGGGGGCACGCTGGTGCCCCGAGTCTCAGATCTGTATTAACTTTCATCCCAGTTGTCCAGCGCCCGTGTCTCTGGTCAACACAGGCCCTCGACAGGTCACGCAGCCACAGTGCAACATGGGGCATGGAGGCTGGCTCAGTCACGCTCTTCCGCACCCCGCCTGAGCCCACGCGCACCACCCAAGGCTTCCACGCAGGCAGAGCGGCCCGGGCGAGTCCAGTCAGGGCCAGTGACCAGTCACGTCCATGGCCACGGCCTGGTCTGGAGGAGCAGTCAGAGCGGCCCAGCCTGGGGCCTCACCCTCAATTCCCCTGTGCCCCATCCCCACGCCGTCCATCCGAGCCCTCGACCAGAGCCAGGGCAGGCATCAGGCCGAGGCAGCCACATGTGCACAGACGAGACAGGGAGACCCCCTCTCAGAAAAGGGAAACCAGGCAGCTCAGACCAGCCCCCTAGAGGACGGTGGGGAAAGCGCCATGCCCCCCAATGGTCACCTTAAAGCGTCTGAAACCCAGGAAGGAGACACCGGGCCGCGGTCTGGCGGCGGGAGTCCAGGGTAGGCTTGTTTGTCCTGAGGGCGTCCACACCGTGGGAGGAAGAGCTGAGCGGCCCCCTGCGGTGGGGCCCACCTGGAAGAGACTTTGACAGAAACTGCCTGTTGTTCTAAACCCTGGTCCCATCACGGACGTGCGTTTCAGCATGGGCTGGATGGACTTCTGGCCTTACCTTTCAGCTCTGGTGACAGAAACCCAAGCCTTGAACTTCAATGAAGTCACCTGCTCGAGGAATGCCCCGAGCGCCTGCCGGAGCAAATGCAAATCGTCTCCGGGGGGAGAGAGCCCAGGGCATGTCACACTTGATGCTTGGCCCGAAACTAAAGCTTGGGCCAGAAGGAAACAGGATGCTGTGAGTGTGCGCGACCAGGGAGGGCAGGGGGCAGGAGACCCACGGGGAGCAGGATGAGAATCTGCAGGGCTGGCGTGAACGTGAAGCCTGTCGCTGATAAACATGATAAGACCAGGGGACAGGCCCCACTGTGGGTGACGCAGCCAAGGAGGAAATGAAGGGACCCGGAGACAGAGCAGGAGAGGGGGCCCACCTGAGCACTCACACATGCAGAAGAAAGGGCAAAAAAACGAGAAGACGACAAGGCCTGGGCTGGAGTCACAGCAAGGAAAAAAGGACAGAAAGACGGAAAAGGATATTTAGGGCTGAGAAAAGACATCAACCCACAGATTCAAGAACCCAGCAAATCCCAAGCAGAAATAGTAAATGTGCATCTAGACGTAGCAGAGAGAAACTGCAGAAAACGAGAACAATGGAGACCAAGCAACCGGGCGCAGAGTCGGAGGGCAGCAGCGGCCTCCTGACGTCCAGGTGTAGCTGGCCTGGGCCCACAGGTAGGGTGGACGGAGTCAAGAGGAGAAGGAAAACCTGCAGCCAGAAACAAAGGGCGCCACATGTAAGGGTCCTCCCGGGGCAGGCGGTAGGCCTGGGTCCCTGAGCACTTTAACAAACCTCCAGAAAGGGCAAGGTGCCGCTCTGTCTGGGAGAGAAGTCGATGGCAATAGGACTTCCCTGGTGGTCCAGGGGCAAGGCTCGGCGCTCCCATGCAGGGGGCCCGGGCTGGATCCCTGCTCGCGGAACTAGAGCCCACTGTCACAACTATGAGTTCACGTGCCATAACTGAAGATCCCGCGTGCCAAAGATTCAAATCAAAAGGCCCACGTGCTGCAACAAGACCCAGCGGAGCCAAACAAGTAAACACATACTAAATAAGAAGCAAAAACCTGACCAAAAAGAGAGGTTGGGGTCAGCGTCAGGGCTGGAACACATAAGTTAAAAAAGCGGGTGGCAGGGACCATCCTGGTGGTTCAGCAGTTCAGACTCGGAGCTCATCCTTGTGACCCCACCTCCCGTCCTAACCTCCAAGGACAGGGTCTCGGGAAACAGACACCTTCTCCCTCTGGGAGGGTGAAGGCTTGCTGCCTGGGTCTCCAACAGCCCGAGAGAAGGGGGTGGCAGTCTGGGGTGGGGGCTCCCCACTCCCAGGTCCCCCAGGGAGCCGAGGGCAAGCTGTCCCGAAACCCACTTCAAACACTCTGCTGGGGGGCAGACAGAGCCCCCCATCACCTCGAGGGCCACCGCCCCCTCTCTGCCAGCCTGAGCTCTCTGCCCCCACACCCTGCCACTCTCCACACCCCGGCATGCGGGGGGGAGCCCCACATGGCCGGGGGCCAGCTCCTCACCTGCACACGGCCCCTCACACCCCTGTCCTTCTGCTCCCCACAGCCCCCCGGCCCCCCGAGTCTTCACCCGAGACTCCCTGGTCCCTCTGTCTATCCGGAGCACACCCTCCTGACGACCCCCTCCGGAGAATCCTCGAGTCTATCCCAGCACACCCTCCATGAGCTGGTGGAGCGCGGGGCCCGGCTATGAGCGTCTGCACCCAGCCCCCCACAACACGGCAGCCAGAGAGTGAGTGAGTGAGGCTCGCAAGGCCCCGCAGCTGCGTCCTGCAGGTGGCCCCAACCCAACAGCCCCCATGGGGGTGCTGTGCCCTCCCGCCTCCCGCCTGAGAGGAGCCCAGAGCCTATCCCCAGGGGACCGTCAGCAGGGCTGGGGGCTGAGGGATTGCTGGGCAGAGAAGGGTCTGCGGGGGCTGCCCCACTGGATGCTGGGGCGAGCGGAGGGTGTGACTCTCTGGCCTGGCTGCTCAGACAGGGAGGGCTGTTTTTAAAGGACAGATCTTTTCCATGCGATTAGCCTTTCCCTTTGGGGTCCTTTTTTCCCCATCCCCCACCCCGTGCCCGCCTATATGGCTAGTCCTCTGCAGAGAACCTGGAACTGAAGCTGAAACTGGAAGAAGGCTGAGGGGATGTTCATGGAGGGCAGCGCCCCTCCTCTGCGGCAGAGGCTGGCAGACAGAGGACCGTCGTGGGATGAGCTCCTGACTGTGGCCCCCAGACCCGGGGCCTGGACTTGGGCTGGACACCAAGGTGCATCCCCACCCCCGCCGCCGCCTGCAACGTGAACTCAGGCACGCTGCGGTGAGCCTCGGTCAACCCATCTGTAAAGTGGGCTCCTGCACGGCCTGCACCTTCCTCCTCCGGGCCTGGCACCAGTGAGGATGGCCCTGTTATTATAACATTCACAGAGGACATTCACATGGAGGACACTCTCACAGAGGACTCTCTCACAGAGGACACTCACAGATGACTCTCCTCACAGAGGACACTCTCACAGAGGACTCTCCTCACAGGGGACACTCACAGAGGACACTCTCACAGAGGACTCTCCTCACAGAGGACACTCACAGATGACTCTCCTCACAGAGGACACTCTCACAGAGGACTCTCCTCACAGGGGACACTCACAGAGGACACTCTCACAGAGGACTCTCTCACAGAGGACACTCACAGAGGACTCTCCTCACAGGGGACACTCACAGAGGACACTCTCACAGAGGACTCTCCTCACAGAGGACACTCACAGAGGACACTCACAGAGGACTCTCCTCACAGAGGACTCTCTCACAGAGGACACTCACAGAGGACTCTCTCACAGAGGACTCTCACAGAGGACTCTCACAGAGGACTCTCCTCACAGAGGACACTCACAGAGGACACTCTCACAGAGGACTCTCACAGAGGACACTCACAGAGGACACTCTCACAGAGGACACTCACAGAGGACACTCTCACAGAGGACTCTCACAGAGGACACTCACAGAGGACACTCTCACAGAGGACTGTCCTCACAGAGGACACTCCCACAGAGGACTCTCACAGAGGACACTCACAGAGGACACTCTCACAGAGGACTCTCACAGAGGACACTCACAGAGGACTCTCACAGAGGACTCGCCTCACAGAGGACACTCACAGAGGACACTCTCACAGAGGACTCTCACAGAGGACACTCACAGAGGACACTCTCACAGAGGACTCTCACAGAGGACACTCACAGAGGACACTCACAGAGGACTCTAACAGAGGACACTCACAGAGGACACTCACAGAGGACACTCTCACAGAGGACTCTCCTCACAGAGGACACTCACAGAGGACACTCTCACAGAGGAATCTCACAGAGGACACTCACAGAGGACTCTCACAGAGGACACTCTCACGGAGGACTTTCCTCACAGAGGACACTCACAGAGGACTCTCCTCACAGAGGACACTCCCACAGAGGACACTCACAGAGGACACTCTCACAGAGGACTCTCCTCACAGAGGACTCTCACAGAGGACACTCACAGAGGACTCTCACAGAGGACACTCTCACGGAGGACTTTCCTCACAGAGGACACTCACAGAGGACTCTCCTCACAGAGGACACTCCCACAGAGGACACTCACAGAGGACACTCTCACAGAGGACACTCACAGAGGACACTCTCACAGAGGACTCTCCTCATAGAGGACTCTCACAGAGGACTCTCCTCACAGAGGACACTCTCACAGAGGACACTCTCACAGAGGACTCTCCTCACAGAGGACACTCACAGAGGACTCTCCTCACAGAGGACACTCTCACAGAGGACACTCACAGAGGACACAGGCATGAGCAGGGGCCACTCCTGGGGGACCTTCTGCTGCTTCCTGGAGAGAGCTACCAAGGCACCTGGCACTTCACCCAAATCCTGAATCCCATTTTCCACTCTGTTAAGCAAGCACCATGTGTGGCCCCCCTACCCCTGGTGTTACAGGAGAACTTGCAGGGAAGACGTGCAGACTGACCAGATGGCAGTGGCAGGGGGCCTGGGGCTGGAACCCTTCCTGACCCTGGAAGGAGTTTGCAAGACGTGGAAACAGTCGGAGGAACCAGCCCATCTCCCAGGGTCTTGCAGAACTTGTGAGTGCGGTCCAGTGGCCTGTGCCTGAAGCAGGTCCTCAGGCAGCCCCTCGCCCACCTCTGGAGGTGATGGAGCCCCGGGCAGGGTGGCAGAGGGAGGACCACACGGGACGCGGGATGTGCAGGCTCTGGTTGTGGCCGGCAAGTCCGTGGAGGGATAAACGCTCCCGGGAGCGGCTCCGAGGGGGCAGGCACCACCCAAGCCGGGGGTGGCGGGGTAGCTACCCCTCCATCCCCACCTGGGAGCCAGTCCCCTAAGTGAATCCCGTCCCCGGCCTCCCTGAGCACTCCCACCCTGCAGAGGTCAGGGAGGCCGGGGCAGGTGATGGCGGGAAAGACTAGTGCAGACCCCTCATCACACATGCAGGGATGAGCCAGCAGACACAAGCCGACACACACACACACACACATTCCCATCCTCCCATCCCCCAGGGGGGCCAGCCAGCCTTCTCAGTGCACAGCTGCTGTGGCTGTAATTCTAGCCTGGGGTCCCGGTGACATCATTTACCACCCACGAGACCCAGGACCTCAGGCACATCACCTCACTCCTCCGAGAGTCCTTCCTCGTCGGTGAGATGAGTCCACCCTCCAAGACTGTTCTAAGAATCGGGGGGCAGGCATGTGTCCCCCTGTCCACCATCACTGTCCCACTGCCTCTTGGACACCCCAGGGCTGCCTGCTGCCTCCCCTGGAAGTTCACCAGCATTCCGAATGTCGGGCAGTAGAGACACCCCGCAAAACAGGCAAGCCCAAACCCCAGAATTAAGGACTGAGGGCCCTGCCCCTCCCCCAGAAAGTTCACCCTGAGAAAGAGGCCCCCTTCGCTCTGGGAAGCACCCTCCACCCCAGGGTTCTGAGAGTCAAGGGAAGCCGGGAGACCCACACCCACTGGGAGGGCAGCAGAGCATCTGATTACACAAGCCTGCTTGGTCCCCGCGCAGTATCTCATGCAGCAGCGACGATCCATTAGTCACCATCAATTATTCATCCCCGTCAGGGCAGAGCCAGGCACACAGCATGGGAGCAGCTGGAGCGGGGACCCACAGCCACCCCACCTCCCGTCCCCCTAACGGCAGTCAGTGGTCTCTTCCCCCCGGGGTCCCATGGACGCCCACCTCTGCAAAGTGACACTGTATCCAGATGGCTGTCACCCTGCTGAACAGATGGCCAGCAAGGCACTGGCCACGCTGAGGCCAGCACTCGGGAGCCTCCTGACAAGGATTTCCAAGAATCGAGAAGCTCACAGACCTGCTCTCTACCAAGGTCGACAGGCATGTCTGGTGGCAGACGCGTCTGGGCAGAATGTCCCAAGCTCCGTGTCCCCAGAAAGATGCCACTGCCAATGCAGCCCCAGCCTCTTCCTGAAGGTGCCTTCCCCAAGGAGAGGTCACAGAACCCTGGACTCTTGCAGACAAAGAGGACAGGCCCTCAGGACCCAGCCTGCCGGGCACCAGGGTCCCTCCAACAGCATGCAGCTGAGTGCCCGCAGACAGGGCCCCCAGCCCAGCATTCATCCGGTCAACAGTCATTCAGCATCTTCCAGGGACCAGTGCCAAACAGGACGCTGGTTTACACCCAACAAGCCCAAGTCCTTGCTGACCTGTCTTCCTGAGAGTGGGCTACAGTCAGGCTTCATGGATTCACTGTTGTTCACGGGGGCCCGGAGGGGATGAGATGGGGAACAGGTTTAGGGCAGAGCCTGGAGCTCCCACAGTGAGGCAGAGGCCCCAGCTTGCTCCCCCAGCCTGGCCGCGTTCCCCAGAACCATCTCCCTGTTTGGCACTAGTTTTCCAGACTGGACCTGAGCAACAAGCTCTCCCGGTGCCAGAGGGAAGCCCCAGGCCTCCTTTCCTGCCACAAGAACTGTCCACACATGGACACCGATCTTGTCTGCCAAGACGTGCACACTCCACTCTTGGATCTGGTCCTGCCCATCGGGGAGGAAGGCAGTGGACCACCTGGTGTGAATGTCACGGGGAAGCTCTGCCCGACACAGTCTGGGGGAGGGGCCAGGGAGGGGAGGCCTGGGTGACAGGGACCCCAAGCAGGCCCCTGGCATCTCTGAGTGCAGTGTGAGGGGAGGGGCACCCAAGGGGAGACAGCAGGTGGCCTGAGTGCGGCCTGGGTTCTTGCTTTTGCTAGGTAAATCCTGGAGGGTCCTAGTGGCCCCTTGAGGAGGGTGGCAGCTGAGCTGTCTCTCATAACTCGAGGGATGAACGTTAGACCTTTGGCCCAGCCATGTGCCCTGGACAGGAAGCCGGGAGGGTGTGGGTGATCAGTTTTGGAGGGCATACAGTGGTCCAGGAGGCACTGTGGGTGGGAGGGTGGAGGGGAAGGGCCAGAGGCAGGAGAGGCTTCCTCCACCCAAGGGTGTCCTGAGCTCTGGAAGCAGAGGAACAACCCTGTCCAGGTGCATCGAGACGCTGGAAAGCAGTGCCGCCCTGCTCCAGGGCCCTCTGAGTCCTGAGCAATGCCAGTCCCTGCCCACCTTCCCTGGCACTGGGTCCCATCGCATCCTGCCCACCCACACCTCCTCCCAGCTACAGCTGCCTCCACCCTGCAGCTCCATCACCTGCTCCCACCCACCGATCTCGAATCCCTACGCAGCCCTCTCCCTATTCCAGCCTCACTTCAGGGCAGGGGCCCCGGGTAACCCCCACGGGACAGCACCCACCACAAAAGCTGGCACCTCCCACCACCCCAGGCTGGACGCTGCACGAGAGGAACGGGTGATGAGGCATCAGAACAAAGACAATCAACAAGTCACTGACGCTGGGAGACCACAGCCAGGCTGCAGGACCCGAGGTTGTGTATTCCCAACACCCGCAAGCCAAATGCCCACCAACCCGCGCCACGCCTGCCATGCTGCTGTTAAAGGCCTCGTGGTGAAGGCGATGCAGACACTGGGGCTCACTGTGCGGTGCTTGGAGCCCATCGCCCCGTTCTGTTGTAAACAGAAGGACCCGGGGGAGAAGGGGGCGGGAACAGTGCCCACCGCACCAGGTTTCCCCTCACCCCGCCCGTCTCCCCAGCGGTTGGGAGCGGCCAGCCAGACCATCCTTCCAGGGAGCCGCGCGGGGCTCTGTCCATGGTGCTGAACCGCCGCACACCGCGGCCCGCGTTCTCAGCACCCTGCGGCCTTGGGGGGTTCCATCCTTCTATCATTATCCTCCAATTAAAAATAAATAATTATTTCTAAAGCGGAGGGAGGTTCAAGAGGGAGGGGACATACGTATACCTTTGGCTGATTCATGGTGATATATGGCAAAAACCAACACAATACTATAAAGCAATTATCCTCTGATTTTAAAAAAAAATAGATTTAAAACAACAATGAACAGAAAATTGTCCTGGACCACGGAGACGGGGAAGTGCACCCTCCCAACCTACTCATTGCCTGAACTGGGCAGGGCCACCTGATCTGAGGGGCGGAGATCCTTTCAGAGCAGCTAAAAGCAAGAAGACAGGACTGACCCGGTGAGCCTCAGGAGGAGGAATACACAAGGGAAATGTGGAGGCTATGTGGGTAACAGGAGGGCATTTCAAGGATGTGGGGCGATTCAGAAGGGTCCTGTCAAGAGGCTGGAGGTCAGGTGTCAGGATCTTTCAAGGTCACACGTCCAAAGTCCAAAACCAAGGGTCCAAGGACTATGACCCTCCTGTGGGTTCTTGAAGTCCAGTGAGGGAAGGGGTCAAAACATTACAGCACTGAGCATCCGTCCTCTGTTAGTGGCACAGTAACTTCAGATTAGGTTTATGTTTTTCTAGCATAAACCCTGAGATTCACTGGGAACATTTGGAAAAATATCAGGGTTGTGTTGAAAAGAAGGGGGCTGAGTATATCCAGAACCCCAGACTGGAGTCCCTGCTGAAAGACGGAGAAGCCATATTCCTCAGGGACCTGGCTCGCGACTCCCTTCAGCCCTGAGGTGGAGTGATGGTGGCTTGTGCAGGGCAAACATTCTGCAATTGTGAATGGACCACACCCAAAAGAGAGCTACTTCAGCAGGAGACACCAGCCTCCTGGGTTTAAATGAGCAGAATGGGTGGAAGGGGCACTTGCCTGCAGGCCTCCTGCAGGCCTGACTCTCACACACACTCCCTTACCCCAAGACCACCCCCGGCGCTGATCGCCCTGCTAAGCCCCTCCACCCCGTATCGCCCTCCCCCTCACTGACCCGCCTGCACTCGGCTGTCCCCACACAGCCACCCCCACACCCGCAGAGACCCTGGGACCACGGCAGTCCTGCTGGTCAGCCTACCCTCTCCAGACCTAGCCCGGCCCAGCCCCTCCTCTTGGAAGGCCGTCTCACCACCTGCTCGGTCTTCTGTCACAACGTCCAACCACATTTCTCTTCAGAAATGCCCTCTGCATCCACTTGAAATACTTCACATGTCAGGTTAATCCTATGGCCTCTCTGACCTCATGAATCATTTTTAAAGACATGGAGAGTCTCCCTCATTGGAAGTGGGCTGGGGGTTCACCGGACTGCCACCCCCACCCACATACACATGGAGAACCTGTGGCCACGGGCAATGGCAACAAGAAAGCCCAAGGACACACAGGCCCCTGGAGCGGGCGTTTGATCGCCCCCGTTTCCAGGGACAGCACTGTCCCAGGGCTCCCCGGGGAGTCTGTCTCCTGCCCTCGTTTCTGGGTCTGAAGCATCAAATGCCCTGGCCTCCGTTCACCCCCAAGCCCAGCCTCCCCAGCAATCACACCACCAGCAACTAATACACTTCTCAGAAGCCATATTTCTATTACAGCAGGACAAGAGAGCAAAGGTGTAATTGGGCTCGATGTGATGGAGTGTGACAACTCACAGTTAGCCACATGTGTCATCAAGGGACGTGAACTGGGGACAGTTTATGCCCCAAAACTCATTTCCAAGAGACACCCAGACGGCGCTGACATCAGTGGCAAGGCGAGGAGGGAGCCACAGACTTGTCTGAGGGGGAGACCTTGGAAGGTCATCCACCACGCCGCCTCTACACAAACACTCTCCCTGAAAGGCTCTTTCTCTGCTTCTCTGGAGCGTCTGTCCAACGCCCTCACTTCACCCATCTGATCACCTGCCTGATGTTCACCCTGAGTCCCGTGGCTGGCCCTGTCTGTCTCCACCTCTGATGCTGGCCACCTGGGAAACCCCGGGCACTCAGCCTGGCCTCCATCCCCTGCTCTCCGCAGCGAGGGTCACGGAGTCTTCCTCGTCCCGAATCCCTGTTCCAGCCTCAGGGGACGAAAGGCAGTCTGGCCTCTGCAAACCACAGACACTTTCCTGGGGCTCTGAGGAGGGCCAGCGAGATTTCCTCACCCAACCTCCTCATTTTACAGAGGAAGGAGCAGTGACAAAGAGGGAAAGTGAGCGCCGGAGGCCACCTTGGAACCACGCAGAGGTGACACCCAGCCCCTCTAGCCCCAGAGCCTGCCCCCAACGGAGAGACCCCCTCGACCACCCTGCAGGCCGCACGCTGCCGCACAGGCAGAGCACACCACGCCGGTGCCCGCGGGACCCCGTCTGCAGAGAAGGCCCCTCCACAGCCATGCGTCAGGGTGGGCCCCAGGACCCCACGTGCTGGGCGCCCCTGTCGTAAACCCTCGGGACACTGGGCAGCTTTTCCTCCACACCAGTTACCATAATCGTAACGAAGTGACCCTCTTTTGTTTACCGCCCAGTTCCCTCAGACCTGAGGGCTCTGAGGGCAGGGCCGGCCCGCTCGGTCCTGGCAGGGTGCCAGGACGCTCCTGGGGTGTGAGTGAGTGCAGGCCTGGGGCTGGCTGGGGGCACATGGGTGCAGGGCTGCAGGCTGGGGGCCTGCCAGTGTCAGGACGCTCCCCCCTGCCCCCGAGGCCTGGGACACAGAAGGGATTCCTGAGGCTGAGCGGTGCTCTGAGAGGCCCCTGCTCCAGGCGAGCCCAGCCTGCTGCTGAAAGGACTGCATGAGTCCACACGCTTCCATGCGTGCCTTTCCCCTCCTCCTTTCCCAAGCACGTGTCATCAGGGCAGGCCCAAGTCCTGTCTCACTGCCTCCTGCCAGCCCCTGCCTCTCAGCCCCGCAGCCCTGGATCAACTGCAGGAGGAGCTGCGGCCTGAAGGTACAGCCTCAGGGTCAAGTTCATCCTTGACTTCCAAGGAATGGCAGCGAGAGGGACCAGGGCCCACGGGCAGGCTGCCCACACTGCAGCAGGAGTGATGCGCTGTCTGTGGCACTATGGATCTTGCTCACTCTGAGCCACATGCCTGGATGTGTCCCAAACCCAGACAAGAGGGAAACGCTCTCTGAGAGGGAAGCCAGGCCGTGTGGGCTGCGAGGGGCACCGCGGATCTTTCTAAGGCCAGAGTTCAGGGCCGCAGAACTCAAGCCCTGGGGGTCCCCAGTGACCCTAGAGAGGCTCCAATCACTCCTGAGTTCTCTGCCCACTGGTCCAGCCCAGGGCCACCTCCAGTCATCTCAGGGGCACGGGGAGGATGAGCTGAATGGGGCAGAGCTGAGAGAGCAAAGAATTCCCGCTGCAGCTGGAAAATCCCGTGGAGCACGTCCAGGTCTGAACACCCACCCCCAGCAAAGGACACACTGCTCCACTGATCCCTCTCACAGGAGGGGTTGTCTTTTCCCGTCTCGGTCTCCCCCTACTCCTGGACTCTGGTGGGCAGCCCAGGACAGCTGACCAGGAAGCAGCCACGTGCCAGGGTGGTCCCTCACCCCACGTGACCACAAGGAACAGGACGTGGGGCCTCTGGTCCAGCGCTCACTCTCACCCAGAGGCCACCCTTCTAGTGGCTCTAGGCCTCCTGGCCCCACGCTCCACTCATCTTCCCAGGGTGATCTGACCGCAGCCTCTCAGAGCCAGAGGTGCGAAAGCCACAGAACAGAAGGCAAGACTTCCCGTCCTTCCCGCCTTGGAGCCCAGGGCGCTGAGTTGCAGCCGCAGCTGTGCAGATGCAGGGCCCATCGCGGGCCTGCCTGCACCTGGCTCATGGCGCAGAGAGAGGAGTGGGCCCTCGGCCTCGCAGGAGTGCCAGGCCAAGCTCTGTCACCGCCAGGGCTAGAGCACCGACTCTGCATCTCAGCCCCGAGGCCCAGGGCCCCCCGGGTCGGTGCACCATGCTGAGAACTACTATCCCAGGAGTTCATGGACTGGTGCCCCAGGCCATACCCCGCCTGTCAGTCTCCACTTCGCAATGAGAGCCTGGTCCCCACGTGGGCCATCCACTCCAGTCGCACACGAGATCTCAGCCGCAGGACAGGCAACCGTGGGGCACAGACTGGGGGGCCTTCTCGCCCCCTCCACACCCCAGGGGGAGCCGGGGCGCCTCCCGGGTTCTGCAGGAGTGGACTGGCTGCTCTCACTGCCTGTGCCCCACGGGCGGGGTATCCCCGGGAAGCGCAGACCTGGGGGTGGCTGCCCTGCCCCTGGCCCCCAGCAGCCCAGTGCCCAGCACCAGTGAGCGAACCCAGCTTCCCACCATGCCTCCCCTCCGTCTCCTGCAAGGCCAGGCCTGATTCAGAACCAGGGCAGCCTCATTAAAGCGGTGCCTCTCCTCCCCGGGGGAGAAGCAAACTGGGAGAGCAGGCCTATGCCCGGCACCTCACCCTGCTTCCCGTCCGCGTGGACCGCCACACCTGCACCTTCCTGGGCTCCCGGCGGGAGGCTGGGTGTCAGGTCCCCAGCCTCCTTCCAGGGTCCGAGCCCCCAGCCCCTCATCCCTCAGGCACGACCCGCCCCTCCAGGTGGGAAGAGGGAACCTGTGGGCCCGGCCCCCAGCCTGAGACAGGCGGGTCAGGGGACATGGCTGATGCTGAGGGGAGCTCACAGAGGGCTTCCTCCCTGCAGCAGCAGGAAAGCAGCTCCCCCCGGTCAGCTTCCAAAGGGAGGAGGCGCCCGACCCGCGGCCATCAGTTCAGAGCAAAGTCATCAGGAGGGGCTGCCTGCTCACTCCTTCCCTCCCCGCGCCTGTCGGCTATGACTCTGCGCTCCCTCCACAGCTGACCGCTGGGCAGCCTGCCCCGTGCCCACCTGTGCCAAGGCAAGCAGGACACCTGGGATACCTGGGGGCCTATGGGCCTCATGCATGGCCTGCGGGGGGCGGGGAGCGGGAGGGCTGAGTGCCTCCCCAGGGCCAGGCTCACAGTTGCAGCCGCTACACTCCATACAAATGCATGGAATGGGGGAGTTATACGCTAATTGCAATATTCCCTAACTGCTGACTCGCCGGGGACACTGCTTCAGCCCAGTTCTGGAAGCCTTGTGAGGGCTCTCCGTGTCCAGAGGAGGCCCCGTCCCAAGCAGAGGTGTCCTCCCCACAAACACCTGAGGGGAGCTGCCCCCCAACCAGCCACAGTCCTACCCTGGTCCCAGAGGGCTGGGTGAGGGGCTCAGGCTTCCTGGCTTCTTGTGGAGGGGATGGAGGGCTGCCCACCCTGAGGGAACCTGGTTCTGGCGGGCAGCTGTCCTGGGCAGGGAGCGTCTCGGGGCCCAGCACTGCCCCCCGCCCTGTGGGCACCCTCAGGCTGCTGGAGAGGGTGTGGTATGGCCCAGCCTCCCAGCACCGTTGGGCCCTTTCAGTCTGTCCACACTGGGAGAGGAAGGAAGGGGCACGGTGGGACCGGTGGGGGGTCCATCCCCCCTCCCCCCACCCCACCCCCGCCAGCCTGGGAGCGGGGCTGTGAGTCCCATGAGCATCCCAGCTTCTCGGACCTGTATGGGACAGAGGGGAAGTCAGACACTAACCAGACCCCAGCTCCCTCTCGGTCCCCAGAGCCCCAATATGCATGAGTGCCAGGTGTGCAAGCATACACGTGTATACACACACATCTATACACACACACACGTGCATGAAGACCTATATCCTGGCTGTCAGAAGAAGCCTGTAATTACCTAATCACGACCTTGTGAAGGCTTCTGGTGCCAAGGCTGTCAGAAAAGGCTGCTGAGGCCAGGCCCCAGCACCCCTCTGGTGCACCCACCACGCCTCCCCCCACCGCCCCTTCAGCTCAGGCGCTCCTGAGGCTGCCAAAGCCCCACAGCCAGTCCCACGAAATCCCCGCAGCAGGGGAGGAGGCCGATTCAATTCCAGCAATTCCATCAGGCGTCTGATGCCTGATTTCCTTCTTCCCCTCCCTGAGGACCCGTGCAGGTGGAGCGGCGGGAAGATGGGGAGGGGTGGCTGACGGGAGGAAAGTTCTGAGTGATCTGAGGGCCCAGAGCCGCGCCCCGCCCCGGAGCAGGTGCTCTGAGATCCTGAGCAAGTCACAGAATTTCTCTGGGCGTCCGTCCTCTCACTGTGAAACAGGGCTGCGGAGGCCACCCTGAGGGCCACAGGGACGGAGCTGCATGCTGTTCACCGTGGGGGTGGACTCAGGGAGGGGGAACCGAAAACAGCAGGTGGGCACCCAGCTCCGTGTCCCCCGCAGGGAACGCTGAGCTCCGAGGCCCGACCGACCGGCAGCCAGAGACAACCTGCCCTGACTTTACAACCGCAGCCGGACCCCCAGTCTGGGGCTGCCTGGTGGCAGCAAACCCCTGAGGTTCAGTGGCCATTATACTGGCCCCAGCAACTGATGCCCCACGTTCCTAAGCGGTCAGGGCTGGCCCCTGCCTGGTGTCTGGTCAGATGGTCTCCGGGCCAGACAGGGGGCAACAGTGGAGGCGCTCTAAGGAGGGGGCTCTTGGGACCCCTCTGTGGCCCTTGTATTTGGGGGTCCTTCTTGGTGGGTAACTTTGGACACCTGGCTGAAGCTCAGACGTCTTCAGGGGAGGGGCTGGCAGCCAGGGGCTCCCTCCGGCAGTTTCCGACCAAGGATCCAGATTTACCCGTCACTCTGGCCACCCCCTGAACCATCAGTGCAGGGGTGAAAATGGATTCTGGGACAAGCCGTTCCCAGAAATTAAGTTCTGGTAAGACACAGCTGGGAAGGCTGAAAGCTGGGGGGGCGAGATGCTGGAATGGCCCCTGAGGAAGTGACAGCTGCCCCTCCTTCTCTTGAGTCTTGAAGAAAAGCCGGGGGTGAGGGGTGGGCTCCCCTCAGTTGGGGAACCCAGAAAGAGCCTGGTCTGTGTGCAGAAGCAACTTGATAACGACAAGGCGCTGAGCTGGCTCCGCCACACTCCACACTGTTCCAAACACACTACAGGAATTAGCTTGTTTAATCCTCCCCAGAGCCGGGGTCACCCACGTGAGCTTTATCTCCATTCAGCAGACGGGGCGACTGAGGGCAGAGTTTGACTGAGTCGCCCACGGCCAGCGTGAGTGCCTCAGACCGACACCTGCGACGGGACCTCCTCCAAGGAGCCCACAGGCTTCCTGCTCAGGGGACGTGGGCCTGGAGCCCAGCTTCCCCGACCGGTGGAGGAGCAGTGCCAGCTGCGTGTCTGTGCGATGACGGTTCACGGAGGGAATTCAGGATTCTCTCTGTCCGGTGGGACGTGTTAACAGTCGCCACGTACTGAGAGCTTACCTACCCTGTGGCCAAGTGTCATCAGCTCTGTTTTACAGATGAGACCCACCAGGGCGGGTCAGGTCACCCCATTATATGCTCTCCAAGCAACCTGTGTGCTCGCCTAACACCTGTCATGGTTGTGGTTAATCACCCATGTAATCATCTGTCTAACTGAGTTACTCGCTGGCCTGTAAGTGCCATGAAGGCAGCAACCAGGTCTGTTTTGTTGCCAGCGCCAAGCACAGACAGACCCTCAAAAACTAAAGGCGGAATGACACAGAAACTGCTGCGCAGAGAGGCTGAGGAACGTGCCTCGGCCCCTGAACACAAAGTCCAAGCTGGCCGGGGAACGTGTGCTGTGTTCACACCAGTGTCCACAGTGAGCGGAACAGAGCCGGGCACAGGGCAGTCCTCGCCAATAAGCACTGGCTGAATTAATAAAGTCATGCTCTGTAATTCATGGCCTGGAGATCTGAACCCAGGTCTGTAGGGCTCCCAGCCTCTGGGCTTCCCAGGTGTCGTAATGGTAAAGAACATGCCTGATAATGCAGGACATGTAAGAGAGTCGAGTTCAATCCCTGGGTCAAGAAGATCCCCTGGAGGAGGGCGTGGCAACCCTCTCCAGTATCCTTGCCTGGAGAATCCCATGGACAGAGGAGCCTGGTGGGCTACAAGTCTATAGGGTCGCAAAGAGTCGGACATGACTGTAGTGACTTGGCATGCATGCATGCCTGCTTCCTATGTTAACACCGCCCTGTACCGGGTAAACACCCACGGCTGTTCCCTGTGGCTGCCGTTTCGGTTCAGAAAGCATATCCACATCACCCTGACCCCTGAGTTGTCTGGCTCATGAAAAGCAAGCCCAGCTGTAGCTGGACCTGACATTGGGAACGTCCAACGACCCAGCTGCAACGCCAGGTGAAATAGTTCCTCCTTTCCCACAGCCTTTGACCACCTACGAGGACATTCTGCCCAGGGCGGGGGTGCTCTGCCTGGGAGGCGTCGCTGAGCCACTCTCCCAGCCCCAGAGCCCCAGCCTCCTTCCTACCATCCTAACCATCCCCCCGAACTCCCAGCCGGCCTGCTGCTCCTCCGCCTGCTTCCTCTGAGGGGTCCCAGCTGAGAGACGTCAGAGCCCAGGGAGAGCATGAAGGGGCATGAGAAGTCAGGCGTGCCTGGGGTGGGGCGTGCGGGCCTGGAGAGGACAGGGTGGGGGCTCCTGCAGGTCTCTGCCACGCCAGGGACAGCCCTGTGGCATCTGCCTGAAGCCGCCTGAGGGCGGAAGGCCACAGTGTAAGGTCAGGGCATCTGGCCCCAGCTCCAGACCCCCCCGAAAGGGTCTCTCTGCCCCCGCAGGTGCACAACGAGGTACGCACTGTGCCCGGGGATAGAGCCAGCAGCACTCAGATGAAGTCAGCTGCGAGCTCTTCTGTGGGGAAACACCAGCACCTTTCTCTTTCCCGGTCCTGATCTGTGGGCAGCAGACCCCGAAGCTGAAACACTGAAAGTTGTATTTGCATAACCTGCCCCCTCAACCTAAAAGCTGTTGCCTTAAGAAAAAGCCCTGGACTGCTGGATGAAACTCTTAGCAGAGTAGTCGGGCTCCTCCTCCCGGGGACGGGGGCCAGGTCCACATGAGGCTAGACGTGGAACACTTATCTCTTTCTCCTGCTTCAGCTTTCCAGAAGCTCCCAGCTCCTTCTTGGAGAAGGGGAGCATGCGAACCTTAAGCCTAACAGGTGCCAGAAAAAGCTAAGCCCCCCTGGGGCATCTGCCTGAGAGCCAACCTGGCAGAGGCTAGTCCCCGGAGGAGAGGAGCCCAGGGAGAGGACCCCGCAGCTCTGGTCACTCCCCAGGGTCGTGGAGAGCAGGGGCCCAGGCCGAGCTCTCTGGGCGGCTGCCGTGTGCCTGGCCAGGACCCCTGGCGCTGACTCACCTGGGTGCCCAGACCCATGCTGCAGCTTGCAGGGCCTGCCAGGCTGCGGCTCACCAGGACACCAGGCACGTCCCACTGCATCAGAGCTGCCCTGCCCCTCCCACTGGCCCCCGGGCTGGGCCTTAGGGGCCCTGGGGACAACTCTTCCCTCTGGCTTCTCTAGGGGTAACAGAGATGCAGCCTGGAGGTCAGATGTGGCCCTAAGCAGGGGGAGATGACTTGGGAGGGTTAAGGATGCCCTGCTCTTAACGGTCACACCCTCTGATGAAGTACCCAGGTTCCTGGGGGCCAGTTCTGTGGAAAGAGGACATGCTGTTACACATGGGAGGCTCCCCTCAGGGGGGCAGCGGGGCTGGGGAGGACGCCCTCCAGCTCCCCGTCAGACCCTAGCCCACCTTCCTCTCTCTGAGTGTCCCCAGATCCTAAGGTCCTCCTGTCCCCCAGCCCACCTCACTCCAGGTGGGGAGCCCTCTCTCCTCACTGCAGTGCCCCCTCCTGGGTCAGCGCCTCCTTGTCCTTGCGCTCCTGTATCTCTGCCACCACCAGGGAAAGCAGCTCTCCTCTCCCTGACGGGGGAGGGGGTGTGCTGCAGGGGGAGAAACCAGGTTTTGGTGCCCCCCACATCATGGGCCGGGGGGTGTCCTGGCCGCACCTGTGGCGTGTGGGGATGAAAATGGGGAAGGAGAAGGGATAAGCCATGTCTCTGGAGTTAAAAAATAACCACTCTGTGCCCAGATTTGGGGCAAGAACAGAGGCGGAGGTGGGGGTAAATGATAGGGTCTAGAGAGGGGGAGAGGCATCTGTGCTTCCAGGGCCTGGGTACCCAGCAGGGAGGAGGGCTGGGCTGCCCAGTGCGGGGAGAGCTGCGGGTGGCGGGAGTGCTGCCCAGCGCGGGGGAGGGCTGCAGCGCGACGGGACGTCCTAGGTCTGCTGAGTCATGAGATTTGGAAGAGGTGAGGGGCGCCTGCACCCCCTGGCATCCCTGCCCCAGCTCCTCCGGACCCTCTATTGCAGACCACACCCGTGGCTTGCCTCCGCGCCGTCTCCCCGATCTAGGGTCTCTACCTCCTGGAGCTCAGGACCCTCCCTGCTCCCCCCCACGACGGCGGGGCCGGGGGTCCCCGAAGCTTGAGGTGGAGGCAAAGAGAACCTCGGCTGGAGACCGCTCAGGCGCGCAGCGGTGGGCGAGACGGGAGCGGGGACGTCCCCGAGGCGCGGGAAGAGGGTCGGGGGCGCAGAGCCCGGGGGTGCAGCGGAGTCGGCCCGGCTCTCTGCTCTGCAGCTTGTCCCGGGGGACCCAGGGTGGAAGCTGCCCCCTCCTCCCGCCCCAAACCCGCAGAGCAGCTGCTCCCCGCCTCTCGGGTCCGCTCCCCAGACGCCTCATCTGGACGCGCGCAAACTCCCCCAAAGGACGGTGCGGGCGCCCGGGACCCCCGGCCTCAGAGCTCCGCGACCGCCCGCCCCCGGGAGCGGACCCCACCCGCGGCCCCTCGGTGAGGAGCAGAAACTTCTGAGGAGGCGGTCGGCGCCCCTCACTGCGGCGGTACGACTCACCGGGGTGGCCGGCCAGGAGGGACCTGTGTCCCCGAAGTGAGGGCCGGCGGGCTGCCGGCGACGGCCGAGGGGGCGTCCGCTCGGCCCGGAGTCCCGCGGCGCCCCGGCCCCAACTCGGCCGGAGTGTCTTTGCCGCAAGACTTGCTGAGCTTGCAGCCTGCGCCGCGGCGAGTGAGGCGCGCGACCCGCCGAGCGCGCTGCAGTGCGGGGAGGTGATGGGGGCGGGACAGGGGCGGGGCCAGGAGGAAGTGGGGCGGAGCCGGGGCGGGGACCGGCAGGGGGCAGGGAGGCGCGCGACCCGCCGAGTGCGCTGCAGTGCGGGGAGGTGGTGGGGGCGGGGCCGGGGCGGGGCCTGGGCGGGGGCCCGGAGGATGGGCGGGGCCCGGAGACGGGGCGGGAGGAAGTGGGGGCGGAGCCCGGAGGAGGGGCGGGAGGAAGTGGGGTAGGAGCCCGGAGGAAGAGTAGCCCGGGGCGGGGCAGAGGGCGGGGCCCGGAGGAGGGCGGGGCCGGGCGGAGACCGGCAGGAGGCATGGGAGGCGCACCACCCTTCGAACGCGCGGCAGTGTGGGGAGGTGGTGGGGGCGGGGCATGGGGCGGGGCCCGGCGGGGGCGGGAGGAAGTGGGGGCGGAGCCAGGAGGAGGGCGGGACTCGGGTGGGCAGGGTCTTGGAGGGGCGAAGCCCGACAGGAGGTGGGAACCTGTCAGAAAGGGGCGGAGTCCTAGGAGGGGCGGGAGGAAGTGGGGGCGGGGACCTGTGGGCGGGGCCCGGGGAGGGCGCGGAGACCGGCTGGAGGTGGGAACCTGCCAGGAGGGGTGGAGTCCAGGGAGGGGGAGGGGACCAGGAGGGGCGGGAATGGGAGGAGGGGCGGGGCGGGGGCGTGCGGGGGGAGGGCCGGGGGCGGGCCTGTCCCGGGCAGACCCGGGTGCCCTACGCGCAGCATCTCTGGACTCTCAGAGCCCACCCCTGACTCCTGCTCAAGGTCAGGAAGGGTCGGACCGGGAGCCGGGCCTCGCGGTCCTCACCCGAGAGGGGCTGTCTCTCTCGTGCGAGCTCCCCCTCAACGTCCCAAACCCACTGCAGGTCGAGGCGCCATCATTGGCCGCAGGAGGCCCGGTAGCCGTTTGGGGTCTCTGAGCCCCTCTCCTCGCCGTCCTCCTCCTCAGGTCATCTCCACCTGCAGTTGTCACCTGGAGGGAGGGGTGTCTGAGCCTCGAGCTTTGGTGAGGAAGAGGAGGACCCTTGGGAGGTGTTAAAGTTGCCTGGAGCGGGTCAGAGAACAGCGTGGGTGGCGTACAAGCACCGGGAGGTGGGAGGGACGGAGCGGAGGAGGACCGATTATCACAGGACAGGGCTTTCCACACGGGCTGGCCTCAGAGCTGAGGTGGGTTTGGGGTGGTTTGCGGTGGTTTGCAGGGAGCAAACAGCCCCCAAATGGTCCTATGGCCAAGTAGCTGCAGACAGTGGAGGCATGGAAGGGGCGGGGTGGGAAGCACCAGATGCTGCTCCCCCTTCCAGTGCCTGGAGGAGCAGCTCCGCACCTAGACCTCCTGCAGCATCTGGAATATCTGAATCTTCACGAGCTCTCTTGGAGTCAACTTGATCATCAAACGGCAGTATCTGCCTCTCCCAGAGATGGCCAGAGGGGTTCCTGCCAGAATGCGCCTGACCTGACCTCAGTTCTCAGTAACACTTCCTGAGTGAGGGGGAATACGGAGGGGGTGCAAAAGGAAAGTAAACTTTGAGGGAGGGGGCGGGGAGAGGAGCAGGGCTTTTCCATATCACTCATGGAGGCCGTGGCAGCCAGCTTCCCTCAAGGGGATAGGAGGCCTGCAGGGTCCTTGAAGAGGTCTGGAGGTCACCCCCACACACAGGGCAAGGGGCAGTGGAATCTGAATCCAGACCACGAGAGGCATCTGAGCTGACAGCTTCAGGCTGCTCACCCCAGCCGGCGTGCTAGGACTTTCTGCCTGGCTGGAGGGCTCCGGTCGTCCTTCCTGCTCCCCAGCTGGTGATGCATCTGCAGGACGCAGGCCAGAGAGAGGGCTGCAGCCTGGCACAGAACCTGGCCAAGCCGACTGGGCCGCCTCACTGCCTACCACTCCAGTCAAAACCTGTGTCACCTGCTGGCAGGGCTCCTCCTAAATGATCCCAGAACCCAGGGCAGAGGGAGCTGGCTTGCCTCCCAGACTATTTAGAGTCTAGGCTGTAGTCAGTTTGGTTAAATGAAAAATGTGACGTTCCTGGCCATGGCCTCCGCATTAATCCATCAGGACCAGTGGTGTCGGCTACAAGCCTGACTGGGAGCTCAGCACCCCTGGCACCCATTCCCCAGGCTCTGGAGCTGAGAGAAGGGTGGGAGGGATGCCCACCACCCACCCGTGTTACTAGATACTTTGCTTTCCAACAGTTCGTCCTTTGAAAGAAGAGCCTGTGGTCACCCTAGACGCTGAACTGCTGCTCAACTAGGCCATCAAGGCAATCCCTCTGTCTCTGTGAACCCATGAAGGCAGGAGAGGGCTGCCTAGTTTTGAGGGTTCTCCAGGGAGAACAAGCCTGCGATCCCCTGGTTACACGGCTTCACCACTTTCTGCTGAACATAACTTCCTGCTGTTTCATTTCTAATTGTCTCAAGCCGGAGGCAGGCCAGAGGCAGGTGGTATCTCCCCATCACTGCTCTCCCTGGGGACCCAGCCCCGCTGCACCCTCACCCACCCATTGGCCACTCAGCTGCTTGCGCCCACCTTCGTCTCTCACAGGTCTGCTGGCACCTGGATTGCACCCCCGCTATGTTCTGGGGATGTCTCTGCCTCAGGAATCTTCCAGGTCCTCCTGTTGTCCTTAGAGCAGACAGAGCAGGCCCCCGCAGCTCCCGGCTCCTGCTTTCTCCTCACACCCCTCCCAACACAGATGTGCCCCCAGAGCTGCCCCCCCCCCAATGCCCCATATACCCTGTCAGTCTCGGGAGCAGTTTGCATTGCTTCTGACAATTCAGCAAGCCTTGGTGAAGCTTCCACTGAGGCACCTGCCTCCCTGCTTGTAAGAGAGCAAAGGGTTTTAAAACTTCTGTGCAATTCTTGCCACTGAGGGCTTAGTGTCCTTCATCTAACCTGATTTGTAGATAAATCAGGTTTAAAGGTATTTTAATTTTACTTACACTAATATATTTCATACTCAACTCCACTTAATTTCTTAGCTATTGCATAAAAATGCTTTTAATACCAAAGATATTAATTCATTAGATGGGGCAAAAAATGAAACACAGATAAAGTTAAGTATCACACAATTCGCATAATATCTTAAATTTTAATTAAAAAAAGAAAACAGTCTCTAAACAGTCAGTGAAGGCCAACTCCTCCAGGAAGCTAGCTAAGTGAACTATAATTATTTATTCCCCATGTGATGAACAAACACAAGAGACGACTTTACACATGGACATCACCAGATGGTCAATACCAAATCAGATTGATTATATTCTTTGCAGCTGAAGATGGAAAAGGTCTATACAGTCAGCAAAAACAAGACCCAGAGCTAACTATGGCTCAGATCATGAACTCCTTATAGCAAAATTCAGACTTAAATTGAAGTAGGATAAACCACTAGACCATTCAGGTATGACCTAAATCAAATCCGTTACAATTATACAGTAGAAGTGACAAATAGATTCAAGGGGTCAGATCTGAGAGACAGAGCGCCTGAGGAACCATGGACAGAGGTTCGTGACATTGTACAGGAGGTGGTGATCAAAACCGTCCCCAAGAAGAAGAAATGCAAAAAGGCAAAATGGTTGTCTGAGGAGACCTTAAAAATAGCTGAGGAAAGAAAGCAAAACGCAAAGGAGAAAAGGAAAGATACACCCATTTGAAGGCAGAGGTCCAAAGAATAGCAAGGAGAGATAAGAAAGCCTTCCTCAGTGATCAATGCAAAGAAATAGAGGAAAGAAAACAATAGAATGGGAAAGACTAGACATCTCTTCAAGAAAATTAGAGATACCAAGGGGACATTTCATGCAACGATGGGCTCAATAAAGGACAGAAACGGTATGGACTTAACAGAAGCAGAAGATATTAAGAGGGGGTGACAAGAATACACAGAAGAATGTACAAAAAAGGTCTTCATGACTCAGATAACCAAGATGGTGTGATCACTTACCTAGAGCCAGACATCCTGGAATGTGAAATTAAGTGGGCCTTAGGAAGCATCACTAGGAACAAAGCTATTAGAGGTGATGGAATTCCAGCAGAGCCCTTTCAAATCCTAAAAGATGATGCTGTGAAAGTGCTGCACTCAATATGCCAGCAAATATGGAAAACTCAGCAGTGGCCACAGGATTGGAAAAGGTCAGTTTTCATTCCAATCCCAAAGAAAGGCAATGCCAAAGAATGCTCAAACTACCGCATGATTGCACTCATCTCACACGCTAGCAAAGTAATGCTCAAAATTCTCCAAGCTAGGCTTCAACAATCTGTGAACCGTGAACTTCCAGATGTTCAAGCTGGATTTAGAAAACGCAGAGGAACCAGAGATCAAATTGCCAACATCCATTGGATCATCGAAAAAGCAAGAGTTCCAGACAAACATCTACTTCTGCTTTATTGACTATGCCAAAGCCTTTGACAGTGTGGATCACAAAAAACTGTGGAAAGTTCTTTAAGAGATGGGAATACCAGACCACCAAATCTGCCTCCTGAGAAATCTGTATGCAGGTCAAGAAGCAACAGTTAGAACCGGACATGGAACAACAGACTGATTCCAAACCGGGAAAGGAGTACATCAAGCCTGTATATTGTCACTTTGCTTATTTAACGTATATGCAGAGTACATCATGAGAAATACTGGACTGGATGAAGCACAAGCTGGAATGAAGATTGCCAGGAGAAATATCAATAACCTCCGATATGCAGATGATACCATGCTTACGGCAGAAAACAAAGAACTAAAGAGCCCCTTGATGAAAGTGAAAGAGCAGAGTGAAGAAGTTGGCTTAAAATTCAACATTCAAAATACAAAGATCTTGGCATCTGGTCCCATCACTTCATGACAAATAGATGGAGAAACAATGGAAACAATGACAGACTTTATTTTGGGGGGCTCCAAAATCACTGCAGATGGTGACTGCAGCCATGAAATTAAAAGACACTTGCTCCTTGGAAGAATGACTATGATCTACCTAGACAGCATATTAAAAAGCAGAGACATTACTTTGCCAGCAAAAGTCTGTCTAGTCCAAGCTATGGTTTTTTAAGTAGTCATGTATGGATGTGAGAGTTGGACCGTAAAGAAAGCTGAGTGCCGAAGAATTGATGCTTTTGAAGTGTGGTGTTGGAGAAGACTCTTGAGAGTCCCTTGGACTTCAAGTTGATCAAACCAGTCCATCCTAAAGGAAATCAGTCCTGAATGTTCATTGGAAGGACTGATGCTGAAGCTGAAGCTCCAATACTTTGGCCACCTGATGGGAAGAACTGACTCATTGGAAAAGACCCTGATTGCTGGGAAAGATTGGAGGCAGGAGAAGGGGACAACAGAGGATGAGACAGTTGGATGGCATCACCGACTTGATGGACGTGAGAGCAAGCTCCAGGAGTGGGTGATGGACAGGGAGGCCTGGCGTGCTGCAGTCCATGGGGGGTCTCAAAGAGTCAGAGACGACTGAGCGACTGAACTGAACTATTTATTATTCCCTATGCAATGAACAAAAACAATGAAATTTTAAAAACTGAGTCCAATAAAACTCAAATACCACAGAATGGGGAATGTGGGGGAGGGCTTATCTCTAATTTTATACTGCTAGAAAAGTCACATCTTAAGATTCTCAGGACCACACCTGGCAGAGAGGAAGTGAAATAAATCCCAAAGATGATGATCTCAGATTTGATCAGATCACAGGACCTCGTGAATATCATGGGGACTTCCTCTTTTTACATTATTTGATCTAACTTTTATGGAAGCAAACATGATTTTTCTTTTCAAAGGGAGTAATAGTAATAAACACTTAGTTTTATCTTTATATTCCTCCTTCCTCAGCGAAGCACCCACCAGTCTGGCGTCCCAGGTAAATGCATGCCTCTGAGCGGAGGCCCCGACGCCCCGGTCGAGAGGCAGCTTCTCCTGAGCTACCCCGCTCCTTCCGCAGACAGCCGCTGTCTTCCCTGAATCCAGAAAAGCACAGAAGGGGCTGTGTGCTGCTGAGTGCTGCGAGCTGGGACCACACCAGGCGGAGGACTTCTTTCCCGAGGGCGAGCACGGCTCTCAGGACACAGGATGCCCGCCGTCAGGGGTGAGAGGCAAACCAGCTGGGACCCTTCGTGAGTAACTCCCCCGGGGCCCTTTACATCCCCGAGTCCACGAGGCGTCCGTGCGTTGAGGCTGAGTCTCTGAGCGGCCGGCTGTGCAGAGGCTGTCAGGGGAAGAGGCCTCGACGGACGCTCGGCCGGCTGTGGTGTCCCAGGCCCCCCTTCCCTGGGCCTCTGCACGTCTGCAGCGAGCCAGACACCCTCGCCTGCAGCCTCACCCGCGTGCCCTCACCCCGCCCCCAGCAGGGACGCTGTCTGTCCGGCACCCGCCGGCGGCTGGGAGCACAGAGGCTGACACTTGCACAAACCCCCCAGGGTTTGTGGCACCTGAGACCCCTGACTCCCCGGGGGAGTCCTGCAGAGACTGACCCAGGTGGCCTCCTAGAGCCTCCAGAGGGCAGCAGGAGGTCAGGGTGGCCGCAGGGTGACTTGTTTCTCCGTGGGATGGAGACCTCAGCACCTGCTGAGGTGCTGCAGCTCGGGGTGGGCGCGTGGGGGCCCTGGGATGGGCCTTGACAACAGGCGGCCACGAGGCTTCAGCGACAGGAAGATCGCCGCGCGGGGCCACTGTGCCGGGGTGGGGGTCACGCAAGGTCGGGGCGAGGGCTCGACCATGGCAGGTGGGCTCAGACAGGCCGTTCAGGCTCTCTTCACCAGTGAGCAGAGACTGCTGAAGGCGTCTACACACAGGAGCCCGGTCAACCCGCTCACGCCAGGTGGTTGGAGGCCCACACTGGCCCTCTCCCCTGCTGACTGCCCGAGGGGGCCTGCAGGTGGAACCGGCCCTTGTGGCTTCTGGTGCCCAGCTGCCTGGGCTCAGTCCTGAGCTGGGCTCAGCTCGCCTCCCACAGGCTTGGGTCCGAAGCGGTGAGCTCACTTCCGGGGACTGTGGGTGGGGGGGAACCCACAAAGGGGCTGCGCTGGAGCCAGGGTTTGTCACCGCTACCTCTGGCCAGCAAGGTTCACGACGGCTGTCCTCACATGCCCCAGAGGGGCAGACGGATGTTCCCAAGGACACCCAGTGAGCCTGGAAGCTTCGTCACTCAGCCTGTGAGCCACCCACGGCAAGACTCAGGAAGGAGAGGACCCTGAGCCCAAGTCTCGTCTTTGGAGCAGGGCTTTGCGTGTCTGCTTTGCCTCCGGTCTGAGAGATCGCTGTGTGTGTGCAACTAGGTCCGTGAGCAACACCGCGGGCTGGGTCCTTTCTGGGTTGTGGGCATTGATGGGGCTTCTGCCCAGAGAAGACGGCCACCACAGAGCCTTGCTTCAGGCCGGGCCCGTCACCTGGATGTGCCGCCCTCCTGCCACTAAAGGTCTTGTTTTCTCCTGCTCACTCGCTAGGATCTCAATGGATATGCCTGGCCTGTGCCAAGTGACATGCCGTTGCCAACCATGGGAGGAGGTGCGGGGTGAGGACAGAGTGCCACAAGGGACGTGCCCCCCCATCGGCAGGGTCCCTGCACCCTGAAGCCGCAGATACCTGGACCTTAATAAGACAGCTGAAGTGCACTTACCAGCTGTCTGAATTAAGCAAACCAGTTTAGGAGAAAGACAATGTCCCGTCAGTTCTCTAAGGCCTCTCTAAGCTGCATAGGCTTTGTAGGGGAGTGTTTAGGAATTCCTCCTTGCCTTGGGGAGCCACACCCCCCAAAGGCTAGGCTTAAGAGTACACAGAGGCCTGTCACCTTGGTGTATGGGTCCAGACTGGGGAACCTGACCGGGCGTGAGCCCCGCCTGGCCCCTCGGCACCTGCTGGAGAGCCTTGGTCCTAGTGGCTGCCTGTCCTCTGGGAGACGATGGTGTTGCTGGCCGCACAAGAGGCTTTGGAGAGGGGGTGAATTCAGGCTCAGCTTTCAGAGAGCACCCTCCACGTATAAAGGACTGCGTTGGCTTCTGTTTCTCATCATTGCTTGCCGCCCGCCCCCCCCCCCCACATACATCTCCTTCTGGTCATGCTGAGGGTCCTCAAAGATGTCTCCTCCACTCACAGCAGGGTCTGTACCCGAGGGTCCCCCTTGGAGGCAAGGCCTGTCCCTGCTCAGAGGAGCCCCGCCCCAGGACAACTTGCAGTCAGGGCTCTGAGGTAGGGGCGGGGGGCGGGGGGGGGGGGGGCGGGGCTGGGGGAGGTGAGTGGGCCCGGCCTCCCCCTCAGCAGTCACAGTCAGTGTGGGGTGACAGAATCCAAGGGCGGCTCTCCTGACTCCACCAGTTGTGAAGCCCACGAGACCAAAGAGTCCCAGAGACCTGTTTCCACAGGCCCCTCTGCCCTGGACTCAGCTTCTCGGGGGCTGCGTCCGAGTTCTGTACGCCCCAAACCTACTAGCCTTGCACAGAGCCCAGAATCAGGGCCACCGGCAGCGTGGGTAGAAGGCCTGAGTGCCTCACCTTAAGTCCATGGCTGAGTCTGCCCTGAACAGAGCGGAATCCCTAAGGGGCCCCAGGCTGCAGGTGCGCGGCGTCGGGGAGGCCGGGCTCAGGGACCTGGCAGGAATGTGGCCCAGCGCCAGCCCCCTGCTGCCCCCTGCCGCCCACCAACAGCCCTGCAGGCTCAGCGACCACATCAGCCACCAGGCTGCGGTCACCCGGGACAGGGCCAGGCTGGGGGCACAGCCTTCGCAGGGAGGAACCTGCAGGCTCCCCCCGCGACTGACACATGCCTGCTTCCAATTTCAAGCTCTGAAGCTAAGGGTGAAGGCCCCACACCCACAGAGACAGCTCCTGGGGCCAGAGAAGCCCAGGAACGGCGCCCGGTGGCCACGGAGCACTGCGTGGGCCAGCACAGCAGGAGGGCCTGGCTGCGTCTGGCTCCTGAGCAAGGCAGACTCCAACGCTGCTTCCAGGGGGCAGTCTAGGAGGGGCTCCGGGGGAAGGAAGCTGCGGGGAGGGTCCCCGTCAGCAGTGCAGACCTCTGCTGGAGGCCTTGATCCCTAATCCTGCTCTTCCCATCTTCCAAAGACTGAAGCTGGGGAAGCTGACGAAGCTCTTATTGGTCTTTCTCCGGGCCAGCCCCACCAGCACCGGGCGCAGGCCGTGTGGTGTTGGGCATCTCGGGCAGCGGCCAGGGCCTTGCTGGCCCAGCGCTCGGTTCCCAGGCGCGCCGCCTCGTTCCTGCCGAGCGGCCTGTGCTTTGCTTTCTGGACCCTGCCCCTCTTTGATGCAGGAAGAAGACCCCTCAGAGTTGCTCACTCCTGCTCCTGGAAGTTTCTTGGAAACTTGGGGGGGCGCAGGAAACAAGCCGCCACCTGTGTCCACCGCAAGGTCAACTAGACCGTCTCGAGCGTGACAAAGCTGGGAGGTCTGTGCCCAGCAGACCCTGGCCTTGCGGGCACCCGCAGAGGCATGTGGAGCCCCGCACCACCAGGGCCACAGGGCACGTGTCCCATCGATGCTGGGAGCGAGGTCGTGCCCCCCACTGGGGCGGGGGGCAGAGGGACGCAGTGGGCTGCCCAGCCCGAGGCCCGTGCTCAGAGCTCTCGCTTAGAGCAGGCACAGGCCCAGGAGGCCCACCCCACCTGAAGCTGGTGGCAGCTCTCTCACACGAGCTGGGACGTACACCACCCGCTCTCAGAACACCAGCCTCGGCCACTGGCGGGTCCCGGGAGCCTAGTCTCACACAGGCTGACCAGGGCAGAGCACGCAGCTCGCCACGCAGGCTCTCCAGCCCTGACTCTTGGGGCCTGCGGTGGGCCCCCTCTGGTCTCGCCTGTTCCTGGCTGTCCCCGAGTCTGCTGTAGTCACGATTTTTAGACGATTTGCATTTCTGGCTGTGCTGGGCCCTGCTTACTGCGCGCAGACCTCGTCTCCTTGTAGTCAGCGGGGAACTCTTGGCTGTGGCCACAGCTCTGGGTGTGGGGCTCCGTAGTTGAGGCACACAGGTTTAGTTGCTCTGAGGCACCTGGAATGTTCCCAGTCCCGGGACTTAACTCGCGTGCCCTCACTGGCAGGCAGATTCTTATCCACTGTACCACCAGGAAAGTCTGTCATTATGTTTTAATTATATAAACCAATGAGTGTAAAGAGTTGCTTTTATAAAAACTAGACAGAACTGCTTATAAAGTTGCTGTTAAATTTGGTATGGCTGAAACTTAACAGAAGATTGGAGAAAAAGTATTTGAATTCTGAAAGTCAAATTCCTTCACACGTCTAAATTCTTTATCCATTTTCATGGAAGCCCAAACTGCAAATTGTAGGTAATGCATGGCGATCACTGTGGAGAAAAGCCCTTGCCCCCAAGCTGTGATTTCCTGTTTCAGTCTCTTAAGTGGATGAACACAAGGCTTAGGTTTCACCCGCTGACTTTCTGATAAAACTATCCAACCCCCATCCTTGGCCTATGCACGAGGGGCCTCCTCCTTTGTGTTCCTGCTGGGATCACAGGCAGGAAGAGCCACCGCCTGAAGCCCCACCACGTTCCCAACACTCGACTACATTTGCTTCTAGGCAGACGGTGTCTTGGGCATTTATTTTCCATAGAGCAAGTAACCATGTTCCCTGGGAAAAGCCACTCTTAACTTTCCCGTGTTCCAGTTCGAGGAAAACAGAATAGTCCTCTGGCCTCTACTCACCTGAACCAGGCCCACGACCTTGCAATCCCATTCCTCCATCCGGCTCGGTGAGTCCTGAAAATAAGAGCACGGGGCCGCCCTTCCTCCCAGTACAAGTAGCCCGAGACAGGAGAGGGGGCTGGGTCACCATCCGAAGGTTCCCCCCCACCTGGCAGGAAGGTGAAGAGGGACCTGTGTAAGCAGTCTTGAAGCATGGCAGAGTACGCATCAGTTTGGAAGAAGTGAGATGTACACATACACATGGACTCATCTGTTTTGGAACTGGATTTATGGCGGTGTCACTTCACACGAGGTCTTGTCCAGGCCGCTTCTCAGGCACTGCCCTGAGAAGCAGAGAGGGGCTCTCAGGAGCCACATGCTGGATGGGAGGATAGAAAGTGGGAGCCATCCCCCTGGTGCTCAGGGCGAGGCTCTGGGCTCCTCAGCTCCCTCTTCAGCTCTTCTTCCCAACAGGTCGAGTCCAGCGGAAGGGACTGCCGTCTCCATCTTTACACTGGGGACAGGCCGCTCTAACACGGGCCAGTGCCCGCCGCCGCCTGGCACAGTGACAACAGCAACGGGCTCGGGCTTGAAACCCTTGCTGTGCGCTCTGGCTCCTGTCACAGCAGAGCTACCTGAGGCCCATCTCTGGGGAACCCAGAAAGGACTCAGCCGGGAGCACCACCCATGGGCACTAAGCTCCAACCAAGGCGGATTCAAGCCGCAAGTGGGCGTCAGCAGAGTGCCGGGTTACCCATCAAGATCACAGCGAGACAAAGGAGAGGCAGGAGCCTGTGACAAGAGTCCAACCAGAGGTAGAGAGAAGCCAGGCTTCACCCCCTCCAGGAGGCACCCACTCTCTTCACAGGCTCACCCCCGTCCAGGCACCCAAAGGTCGTGGTCCTTTTTCTGGTGGATGTGATAGCAAACTAAGTGCATCACACATCACACTTCTGCCAAAACCCCCCAAATCCCACCAACGCCTCTGCCTCCTGTTACGAGCGCTCACAGGCACAAAGAAGCAGGCTTCTATCGACCCCAAGCACAGGTGGCATCTCTGGCTTTGGGTTCACTCAGGGTGAACAAGTCCCTACTCCCAGGGAGCTGGAATGAGGTGGACCTTCATCACAGAGCGCCCAAATCCCTGCCTTCCTCCAGGATGGTCCACACACAGGTGCGCCCACCGTGCACAGTGAGCAACCCCAGCGTATGCTGGAAGGACAAACAGAAACAGTCGCAGATGAGGTGGCGCACGAGGTTCTTCGCCCACAGGCCCTCCTGGCTGAGACGCCAGTCTCACTCGGCCCTTCCCTTCCTCATGTGGCTGTAGACCCGAGACCGCCTTTGCAGCCTCAGAGCTCACACACGACCGCCAGTGTCGCGGTTGCACCGGGAGGTCTCTATTTTCACATCACACCGCCATGCAGGCAGGAGGCAGTGTGAGGACAGCGAGAGACACAGCAGGCCCGGTTCTTCACCAGCAGCGGACAGCTGTACCCGACACACCCCTCAACTTCAGTACCATCGTATATAAGAGGTCAGTGGTCTCACCTGGAGAGGGGTGGTTCACATACGCTCCAGCCTCCCCCATCCCTGAGGGGCAGAGCAGCTCTTCACAGGCAAGGCTCTGTCCCAGGAGCAGAGCAGCCTTTCAGCTTCCTCTCTCTGTGGAACTGGGGCAGTCAGCATCCTGCCCCGACGCCAGAGGCTCTAAGGATCTGGACGCTTAAAAAGGCCAAGGCCAGCAGACTGGCCCAACACTGTAAATCAACTACATGTGAATTTTTAAAAAAAAGGGCCCAAACTACCAACTCCAGGCCATACTCTGGACAGTCTCCTCCACTGCCCCCACAAACCCATAAGATAAGGAGAAATATGACGACAACTCTGGGAAAACTGCAGACGCTTCAGAGTCATTCTTAAAGAGATTTAATTATCTGAATTGCATAAAAGGGAGTAGTACACATGTAAATCTCTGCTACATCACAGACTGCTGTTGCTGTTTTTGTTGTTTGATTAAAGACCGCTGTTTCTACCCATCTTTGGGTTTATGGCTATAGAATGTAGGGAAAGCAGGTATTAGTAACCGGACAGGAAAAGCAAGCCAGAGTCTGTTCACCAGAATGTCTTCTCCACTGCAGAACAGGGTCCTCTGAGAAGAAAAGGTGTGCAAACGTTGGGAGCCACCTACGATCGGGAACAGCAGCGAGTCAGAGACAGGAAGGCAAGTGGGAGGGGAGCCTGGCTGCTCACGAGTGCTCCCCGAACCCACCTTCTCCTGGGCCTCCGTGAGGATGCACTCTCCTGACTCTGCCTTCTGAGGTCCTAACCCGAAACCAACTTCCTGTCAATTCAAATATAATGAAGACATCATTCCCCCAAGGAGGGCTCATCTGAGGATTGGAATGATTTGCCAACATTCTGAGAAAGCTTATTTAAAAACAGCATGGCTTTCAAGACAGGTTCTGGTGCGTGAAGACGGGAGGAAAGAGGGGTCTTTGTCAGTGGGGACTGGAGGCATGTGGCCCACCAGACAGAGCAGGATACAGGAGAATTCCCTAACATTCACAGGCCACCACCAGCTGCTACTGTAGCCTGGCTGGGCAGAGGCCAAAGCAAGCCCCCCCTCAGGTTCTTCACGGCCCACAGGGAGGAGCAGAAGCAGCTGTAGGCTGATGGCTCTGAATAACCAGCAGGTAGGGTTACGTTAGGACCAAGGATTTATTCCACAATATAAACCGCAACACTTGATACAAGCTTCCAGATGAACAGGCGGGGGGTGGGGGGTGGGGAGCCACAACAGCTGTGACAGGTGCTTAGGGGGCAGCCTCTTCTCTGTCACCAGTTCACCAGTGACACCAGAAGCCAGACGTCTGTGTTCTGACATCCGCCAGATGCTAAAGCACCAACACACTGTTTGCAAGTTTGTTTGGTTTTAATTCCAGCCACTGAAACCAACATGGAAGTTATTGCTTAGATAAATAAACCTAGTCTACCAGGAAAAACAAAAGTGGATAAAGAAAACAAACAAAAACCTCAAAAGTGAAAAACTTAAGCTCCCCAATATGGTAACAGAGTAAACGAGAGAGAAATTCCTCAAATGAGGATTTACTGGGCCCTTCTGGGCACTGAAACCGAGTTGGACTCAGCCGGTAAACCCCAGGAAGAGGTAAGATTTTAATGCTGTACATGAAAAGGTGCAAGCGCCAATCCTTCCAAACTGGTGGGAACCCCTGCAAAAACAGTCAGCGTTTCAAATCTCAACAACCACAAACAGCTCTTAAGGAAAAAAATACAAAAAGTGTCAAAAAATTTTGTCTTTTTTTTTTTTTTCTTTTTTTCAAAGAGTTCTGGAAAAATGATCCCATAAGGAATAGAAATAGCACCGTTTACAGGCTGGTTTGAACGCCAGTCCTGCAGCTTTGCTGAGAAACTGGGAGTCCCCGGGCCAAGTCCTGACTGAGGGGGCTCTGCGGGTCTTATCTCCGGCCCGGCGCGTCCGTCTCCGCACAGCGCGCACACACGTAGTCCTCCTCCTCGGCCGTCTCGGGAGAGACACCAACACAGACCTGATGGAACCACCGACTGCAGCTGCCATCACACTGGACCCAGTCCACCTGGTTACAGAGAGCAGGGAGATGGGTTTTCAGGGGAGAACCGGCCCGGCGGCCGGGGCAGCCACTGCCCCTCACGGGACCTCCAGCACGGCAGCCCAGGCGAGCAGTCTGAGCTGTTCTCCACGCGGTGGCTGCACGGGCGAGGGCAGGCCGCCCCGTGACCAGTAAGCAAAGGGCACGACGGCAGCACCCCCCCACCTTCTGAGCGCCGGGCGGCGAGAGCCGGAGGAGCAGAAAGGAAAGGGCAGAGAAGAGCTTCTTCAGGAAAAGGGAGGAGACCCAGGCGCGCTGAAAGAGCGGAGACCCCATGGGCAGGCTGAGCAATCCACTCGGGCGGGCTCAAGGCAGGTAAGCAGGAGAGAGACCCGGCCGGGCGAGCTGGCGCTCACAGGGCTCTGAGTTAAGGGAACGCACGTCCTCCACGGCCCAAACCTCACTGACCTCGTCTCCTTCTGGCTGCAGGCAGCTCACGGCCGGGCAGATGGCGTCCTCATCCTCAGAGTCCTCCTGCTCCGAGGAGGACGAGTCTGAGGGCAGGGACTGCGTGTCGGCAGAGGGGGCCGACTCATAGCTACACTCTCTCTCTAACTTGAGACTGTCCGTGTCCTTGGGGTGGCTCAGCTTGATTCTCTTCTTTTTGGGGGCCCGCATTTTGGTGATTCGATCCCACCGCTCACTGGAGAGGCCTTCTTTTTCCAGGCGTCTTTTCAGCTTGCTCTCGAGGCCGCTGGCTCCATCTCGCTTCCCTCGGCAGCCGTCGCTCTGGGTGGAAGACGGCAAGCCCAGTTTAGCACAGTTTGCCTCTCACTAAAGCTGCCGTGTCAACACCCGCAGGCACGAGAAACAGGCGTGCCCCACTGAAACCCGGACAGGCTGTCCCCGCTCCCTGGCCCCGCTACAGGACCACTGGACTTCGCCGTTCAGCCTATCAAATACTGGAGAACAAAAATGTCACCAACGTGAACTGTCTCACATCAGCCCAGCAGTGCCGGGAGGGGGGAGATGCCAAACACACGAGCAAGTGCCTGACGTCCATAGAGCTTCTTGGGAGGTGGTGACCCACAGATGGCTAAGAAACCAGGCCAATACCGTCCTTTGTAAAGGACATCTCCGCCCTTTAGAGAAAAAAGGCGCTTTTAACTGAACACAGTTGGTAATGTGCTACACTATTTGGCATTGCAACGATAAAAATCAATCCTAAATGCCAGTGTCTACCCTTATGCTGTCTTCCTCCTCGGACTATATCTTCAGGGGTTAGCGATTTTGTTAACAAGATGTAGAAGCAGCAGCATCTTATGCTGCTGGGAAACAGGACCTTAGCACTTTTAAGTAAGTTAGCACTTGAAACGGGCACCCTTGGGACTTCCCTGGAGCGCCAGTGGTTAGGACCCCCCACTTCTACTTAAGGGGGCACAGCTCTGAGTCCCGGTCAGGGGGTTAAGATCCTGTGGTGCAGCCACGAAGAACGAAATACAACAGAAGCGGGCCCTCTCGGTCTAGTCACCTGGTCCTAACAACAGCTGTCAGGATCAGTTTAGAACAGTGAAAGCATCTGTTACATGCTGGCTTCAAGAATGACACCTTTCCCGCTATAATTACATTTTCATCTAACAGGATTTCTCTTACACAAGAATAATCCTGTTTCTAGCTATTACCACATGGAAAGATGAGAAGCACCTTATGAAAAAGAAAAACTTTTCACAGTGGTTTAAAAACTGGTATCAGCATCCAGGTTGTGATCAGCATCCAGCTGTCAGAACAAGGCTGTGGGGTAGATGGTCTGCATCCTTTCCTGGATCAAAGACAGCGTCTCGTCCCTGTGCTGCTAAGCAGGGGAGACACCAGACCCCAGTGCCCACCTTCTCACTGCCGGGCCTCACTGGAGGGCTGTGGTCAGCCTGCTGCACAGGGCTCGGCTTGGCGAGTAGCGTCTGGTAGAGCTCCTGAATTTCAGGAAGGGACACCTGGAGCAGCTGGGCCTCCATCAGCAGCTCACTCACTTCTGGGCTGATACCTGTCAAGACCAGAGTGGACCACGGGGACAGTCCTTGTGACGGGAGCAAAGGAGGACCGCCCACCCGACTGCCACCCTCCCCACATCAAGTGAAGCCACTTCATGTGCCCAGAGCCACAGCCTAACAGGCCCAAGTGAGACTGAGTCTACCACTGAGGCAGGAGAGACACCTCTGCCTGGACAGCTATCACAGGGCCGGGCATTCTGCATGGGCCAGGGCTCCAGGCAGAAGTCCTGGGGGAGAGTTGCTCTCAGGAGGGACAGAAGAGAAGCAGGGTCTCGAAGAGCCCCCTCAAGTCTCCTAAGTAATGAAGCAACAAATGAACCTGTGACTGAGCATCTAACCACGTCACTTGCCGTTTAACGAACAGCTGACATGGGATGAACCCAGTCCTCCCTGCGAGCAGTGGATGTAAACCTTTCCGTTCTGTTTCTTTTGCACCTACAAGCCTCTAAATAGGATTCTCCTCCCACCTTTCAAGTACACAGTAACACATATCCCACATGTAAGAATAAAGTCATTTTTTTAACGGTTCTGGATTATCTACAACAAAAAACTACTGCAATATCACTTGTTACTATTCAAGCCCTCAAAATAACAACAATGATCATGATGATGATAATCAATACAGACCATGGAGGGGGATACAGCTCCGACCAGTGGAGAAAGGAGAATGTAAACAGGAGGTTCTGTTGTCCCAGTCGTCAGGCAGGGAGAAGGACGTGGGGCCAGGAGGCTGAGATATCTGACGGAAGGAAAACATCTCACAGTAAGGCTCTTCTAGGACTAAGACCACCACCAGCCTAACAGAAGTAGCTTGTGTTATCAGGCAGCATATAGCAGAGGACTCGATTTTCCCAAACTGAAAGCCTCTGGCATCTGGCCAAGCCAACTCCTGCTCACCAAGCCTCTGGCCTTCCTGGCTGTGCCTGGACTGACTTCAGAGGTGAAGAGCAATACTGGGGAATAAGTCACTTTCTCTGCATGGAAACAGATCACACAGTCTCTTGAATTCCTGGGGCAGATTTTAATCTGCCTGACACAGACATGTACCCCTTTGGGTAAACCAACTGAGGAGCTGACGGACAGCACTCACATTCATGTCCCTACCTTCTTCAGAGCTTATCAAAGGGGCTAGAACAAACAGTCCTTGGACCACAAATGAGCAAATAGCAGTTGTGTCTTTCCTCTTTATTAACACAAGGAAACTCCCAGCACATCATGTGTAAGGAACACAACTGTCTCCAATGTACGCTAGCTTGTCCGAATAGCCACAACTCAACTATGAGGCAAAAACACACAATTTGCTAAGTGCCAGGCACTATATTTCAGAAGCTGGAAATAAATGAAAAAAAAAAGAAAGATAACAAATACAGCAGAACCGACCCTCTGTCCATATGTCTGACCTGCATCTCACTCGGCCCTTGCGAATCACAGGCCTCTGCTGGTACAGCACCAGGGAGGCACAGTGATTCTGCTATAGAGTCTACGACATTTGGAAGTCATCAGGTAGACCTTATAAAAAGACTAAACCCTAAATTCCTGACTGTACTTTTTTATCTTCTATGGAAGGAGACAGAACCCCACCCCTGCCACCAAAGTGATGGTTACAAGAATCAGGCTTTTGGCAGCAAGACTACAGATAGTATGAAACCTACTGCCTCCCCTCTGAAGCAACATAATACATAAGATGCTTCAAAACTTAATTTTTCCTCAAAAAGCAACAAGACTCAGGAGGCACTTTCCCTTTCTGCTCAGTGACTTGTATGATAGAAAGCAGGGGGAAAAAAAAGTTAAGCGAAAATAAACAAACTTAAGTATATCTATTAAAAATATCTAGGTTCATACACACAAATGGGGAAATCATATGTATGTACGAACAGGTGAAATCTGCTCCACAGACCGACTACGGGAGCAGAGGAAACAAACGACGCGGCAGGTACGCAGAGCCCTCGCAGGACAGTGGGTGCTGCTAACGGTGGCGCCACAGAGCCACAGAAGACATGGAGGTGAGCACGGTCTAAAAACCAGCAAGGAAGGTCCCAGCTCACCTTGCTGGCCTCTGGCACCTGTCCTGCTGTGGCCTGCCACCGGCCACACAACAGTCCTGAGCCCGCACGGCCCTGCAAGGCCTTGAGGTGCCCTGACGAGAGCAGCTGCCGGGCCCTGTGCTGCCAGCTCACGGTCCGCTCGATCATATACCGCAGCGCGTCTCCCTCAGGCAGGCGGACCCGGATGCGCTGGAGGGAGGCCAGCAGGGGCAGAATCTTCTCGAGCGGAGGCTTCTCTGACCTCCGACAGCTGGGACACAGCCAGACTCGGGGGCCCTGTGGAATGCTGGGGGCCGCCACACAGCTGGTGTGGAAAGCATCCCTGCAGAGTTCACACTGGATCATGGGGGCCGCGGGGGCCTGCTGACACACGCAGACTTTCATCTCCACATCCTGCACAGGCGACAGCAGCTTTCCCTCGTTGGCCTGTCGGAGAGACTGCAAGGCTTCCATTTCCCGTGCGCGCGCTTCCCCGAGGGCGGCCATCTAGAAAGGAGAGTACAATAAAGGACGACGGCACAGAGACCTCAGCTGTCTCCTAAAACTCAAGGGTCGTGATGGTGAAGAACACTGGGCCCCAGGGCAGGCTCTGGGTTTGATGCCGGTTCTGCCTCACTAAGCCGTGGGGGCACCTTGGATGACAACATTCCACTCACTGTGGTGGGACGTCCACGGGTATAAACTAGAGTCGGGAACAGTGCCCGCCTCACAGGGCTGCCGCGACGACCCCATGGCCATGTGACCAGACGCTCTGGCTGCCACTCAGCAAACCACTGTCAGCAGTAAACTGACACGCACCATTCTTCCAAGCCCAACTTCTTTGCATATCTCTCTCTTAGGAAATATACCTCCCTTGTAAGATACAGGTTTTTCACTGTGTACAAATTTCTGAGGTTTGTCTTCAGCTCCACTAACTTTTGTGATCTTCTAGAAAGGTACTTTAGATGAGAAAGTCTCTAAGATGCCATAGTAACCTGTATCACTGCCTTTAACAACAGGCCTTATAGCTGTACTAGACACATGAACCGTACAAAATGAAAGTGGATCGCTCGTGAAGAAGTTAATCAGAAACACTTCAGAGCAAACTTCCCTTACACACCCACATGCACAGGGACATGCTATGAGATCATCAGGGCAGAGACAAAAGCAAGCTGCTTTTCTGCAGGAAGTGGCATGTATACTTGCTATATTCTCTTCTCTATTAAAACAAGAGCCACGTCTCACTTCCGAGATCAGGTAATCTGTATAAAGCAACTTGACAACACAAGCATAATTAGCTTCAGAGTAAAAAGCTGAAGTGACACTGAACATGTTCCTGACCAGTATGTACAAGCTGTCCATACATGAGACCTCTACGTGAGTCAATCCAGGCTATACAGATTTATTCACCCATCACCATGAAGCAGAACTGCTTTAAGGGGGACCAATTCAAATCACTAGCTATGTAAGAGTAAGTCACTACTCCCTTGGTATGTAACACACTGACCTTTCACAGCAAATGGCTGGACAACACAAGTCCTGATACTTCACTGAAGAGAAATACAGAGGAAGCATAGATTTTTAAAAGTAGCATTCCCCACCAGAAGCAAAAACTAAAAGCTACAAGAACCATTTCTTTCCCAACTCTATTTCCAAGTCCTTAAAATGTTAATGTGTCATAGCTAATCCATTCCCGATGATCGGATCCACCCCCAGTCACCAGATGAGGAGCCTGAGTCCTAAGGCCGGACTGATGCTCCACTGTTTCTGGATTAGAGGAGAAAATGCACGAATGATGGTTTAGGTAAGAAACAAAAAGATGTAGAATAAACCACCTAACAAATGCTTGCTGTATTTAGAAAATCTCTCATTTCTGTAGATGGAAACCATGTGCAGGCAGTACATGTGGGTTATGTGGGAACCAAGATATCAACAGAGAATGTGCAGAGGTCCACAGACCAGATCAGCAAGACTAGGCAAGCAAAGCTCCAGACAGACAGTGCCATTACAAAACCCAGCCATTAACAGGGGAAAGCAGCACCCTGGAAGCACCAGAATGATGCTCAGGCAGCCACACCTGACTACAATCTGAAGGAAGGGACAAATACGCCAAAGACAGTCCATGTCAAAACACAGATACTCAGGGCAAAATCCCATGTCAAAGAGCAGTCAGGCAGTGAGGAAGGGTCAGATGGGAAAGGCGTCCTGGCCCGAGGACGAGTCCACTCAGCTCAGGTCCAGCAGCAGGTATGCTCCTGCTCTGGGAAGGACAATGCTTTGTGCCTTCAAAACCATCCTAAAAGGGATTTCATCAACCTATAAGACTTCTGCACATGGAAGGAAATCATCATCAAGATGAAAAAACAACTTACAGAATGGGAGAAGTATTGGCAACTTGTAACCTGATCAGGGGGATTAATACCCCAAGTCAATGAAGAACTCATATAATTCAACATCAAAAACACCATCATCCCTACCAAAAACAAAAATCCAATTAAAATGTGCAGAAGATGACAAACAGATGGCTAACAGGTACATGAAGAGATGCCTAACACCACTGACCATCAGGGAAATGCAGATCAAAACCACACTGCCTCATACCTATGTTAAAATGACTATCATCGAAAAGGCCAGAAATAACAGGTGTCAGCAAGGATGTGGAGAAAAGGGAACCCCCCTTCTACACTAGGAGTGGGAATGTGAATTGTTGCAGCCGCTGTGGAAACCAATATGAAGGGTCGTCAAAAAACTAAAATAGAACTACCACAGGACCTAGCAATTCCATTTCTGAGTGTACATCTAAAGGAAACAGAAATACTGACTTGAAAGGATTATCTGTACTCCCACGTCCAAGGCAGCATTACTCACAACAGCTAAGACATGGACACAACCTAAGTGCACCCACTTAGTGGGTGAATGGATAACAGAAAATGTGGTTGTGTATAAACAATGGGATATTATCAACCACAGAAAAAGAAAAGAATTCTGCCATTTGGGAAGAACACGGATTCTTAGCATTATGCCAAGTGAAATAAGTCAGAAAAAGAGAAATAAGTCAGAGAAAAATAAGTACTATATGATCTCACTTACATGTGAAATCTAAAACAAAACAAAACAAAAACCCCAAAAGACACCCCACAGAAGACTGTGTGGATCACAACAAACTGTGGAAAATTCTTAGAGATGGCAATACCAGACCACCTGACCTGCCTCCTGAGAAATCTGTATGCAGGTCACGAAGCAACAGTTAGAATTGTACATGGAAGAACAGACTGGTTCCAAATAGGAAAAGGAGTACGTCAAGGCTGTATATTGTCACCCTGCTTATTTAACTTATATGCAGAGTACATCATGCAAAATGCTGGGCTGGATGAAGCACAAGCTGGAATCAAGATTGCCAGGAGAAATATCAATAACCTCAGATATGCAGATGACACCACCCTTATGGCAGAAAGTGAAGAAGAACTAAAGAGCCTCTTGATGAAAGTGAAAGAGGAGAGTGAAAAAGTTGGCTTAAAAACTCAACGTTCAGAAAACTAAGATCATGGCATCTGGTCCCATCACTTCATGGCAAATAGATGAGGAACAATGGAAACAGTGAGACAATTTATTTTCTTGGGCTCCAAAATCACTGCAGATGGTAACTGCAGCCATGAAATTAAGATGCTTGCTTCTTGGAAGAAAACCTACGACCAACCTAGACAGCATATTAAAAAGCAGAGACATTACTCTGCCGACAAAGGTCCGTCTCGTTAATGCTATGGTTTTTCCAGTAGTGATGTATGTATGGATCTGAGAGTTGGACTATAAAGAAAGCTGAGCAAGGAAAAATTGATGCTTCTGAACTATGGTGTTGAAGAAGACTCTTCAGAGTCCCTTGGACAGCAAGGAGATCCAACCAATCAATTCTAAAGGAAATTGGTCCTAAATAGTCATTGGAAGGACTGATGCTAAAGCTGAAGTGACAATACTTTGGCCACCTGATGCGAAGAGCTGACTCACTGGAAAAGACCCTGATGCTGGGAAAGATTGAAGGCGGGAGGAGAAGGGGACGACAGAGGATGAGATGCTTGGATGGACACGACTCAATGGACATGAGTTTGAGCAAGCTCTGGGAGTTGGTGATGGACAGGGAGGCCTGGTGTGCTACAGTCCATGGGGTTGCAAAGAATGGGACACGACTAAGCGACTTAACTGGACTGACAGACACAAGAGAACTGATGGGCAGTTCCCAGAGGTAACTGGTCTGGGAGATGGGTGCGGGAGATCAAAAGGTAAAAATAAATCCTGGAGATGTGACATACAGCATGGTGACTATAGTCATTAATACAAAAAGAAACTGTGCTCTCTTCTCTGGGGAATCTATCAGCCGTGTCCAGCTCTTTGCAACATCATGGACTATAGCTGGCCAGACTCCTCTGTCCATGGAATTTTCCAGGCAAGAATACTGCAGTGTGTTGCCATTTTCTACTCCAGATAGTCATTGATACTGTGTTATAGTTTTGAAAGTTGCTACGAGAGTAGATGTTAAAAGTTCTCATCACAAGAAAAAAAAAAACAAACCTGTGTGGTGATGGCTATTAACCAGACTCACAGGGATCACTGGGTAATATATACATATCCTGAATCACTGACCCGCACACCTGAGACCAATACTACAGGTCAATTACACCAACTTGGAAAATTTCTCAAGCATCCAGATCCCATAGCTCTCTTCCTTTGATCTGATCCTGTGCTCACCGAACATTAGCTCAATACTGCTTCATCTCCTTGAAGATGACACCATCTTTGGATCCACAGTGCTTACGCTAAGAGGAGATCAGACACAGGAGCACCCAGTACCCTTTCCAGTGTGTGTCCTGTTGTAAACTTAACAGTAAGCTGGCACTGCAGGTCACCTGTTAGCCCTGGACCAAGCTACAGGCTTGGGAGGTGTTTCTGAGTCTGGGAGGCCTCGCAGGCACCTTCCATTCAAAACTTTTACAAATGACAGTTTTCCTAAAGTCGCTTTGGTAAAACGGAATACTCTGGAAGTTATTCTCCTACTTGCCTTCCCAATATACCCAGTAAAGAAGGAAGAGCTAGAAATGGCCCTCCCCCCTGAGAAAAGAGGAGCTGCAGCACGCACAGCTGAAGCAGTCTCTCTGCTCTCCATCAGCGTTCTCTCCAGGTCGCTCAGACTCTCTACACGGGGACTCTTCTTCTTGCCACTTGGCAAGGGCTCCTTTAACTTTCTCTGCTTCCTCTTTAATCCCAAAAGGCCAATATCACATCGAGGACACAGCACCTGATGTGGAACGAAGCACAACCATTGTGATTTATCTGGGCTAAGACAAAGCATTATGAAGTTCCCAAATTAAAGTCTAAGCAGTGGGAAGGACGTGAATTTCTTTATATTTTCTGCATAACATGCCACCCTGATCCCAGAAATCCTACTCTACAAAGGAAGGAAGCAAGGGTGAAGGAAATCTCACAAAAAGACAGACTTTTGATGCAGATTCAATCAAATAGTAAGTAAAAAGAAGAAAAGTAAAATGCAATGATTCCAGTCATAACGTGTGACCCGCAACAGCTTAAGGAAACTACAAAAGTGTTAACTATAAGCATGTTGAGAGGTGGAGATCTTTTATGAAGCTTGGCAAATCCAAGTGGTAAAGCATGGCCAAGGTTAAATGTTCAATTTTAACAGACCAAGGAACTTCAAAGAGGAATATTTCTTCCTTAGTGAATGCTATCCCCAAACATATGCAGAAAACATTCAAAGATTTGTCTAAGTTTCCAGTGAAATTCAGAAGAATCTCCCTGGCTCCCCTGAGAAAATAACTCCTAGAGCATAGATCAGTCAGTGTTGCCCCTCCCTTAAGGAAAGGGCTGTGTGTTTAGTAGGTGAGGGGCCGCAAGGCCCCAAGGTGGGCTGAGTGCAAACTTACCTCTAGGAGAGAATAGGACGAGTTCTTAGTCAGGAATGTATTAGCAGCACATTCTTTCCAAACGTGAACCTCAGCTACGAGGGACTCTAGTCTCGGCAGCGAGTGTAGATGCACGGGGATACACCGGCCCCGCGTGACGAGCTCCACCAGCGCGTCCAACACGGGCACGCGTCCTCCAGCCTAGAGAATCAAAGGAAAAAGAACACTTCTGTGGAAGTGGGAAAAGCAGCCCCCCATGATCTGAACATACTGAACTCCTGAGTGATGCCGACCAAACCTGCCGGCCAGCTGGCGGTGGTGACCGTGAGGCCCCTGGGGGACCCCACTCAGTCAACAAGAGCCTGGTTCGTGCTGGAGCCACAGACACAACGGTGGACTCGGCATACGCTGCCATCCTTTTGTTCAGACTGTTTATACCCTCTCTCAATTCATCTATCACTTTGGTTCCTTTGATTGGTTTGAGAAAAATTCAACAGAAATGTAAATCTGTAGTAACTCAAAGGACTTCCATACTGACTTAGAGAACGAAAAGCAGTCAAGCACTGTTTTACTCCATTCACCAAAAATGAATTAATAGATTATTCAGGAAAACTAAAATGAGTTGAGAAAGAACACTGGCTCTCGAATTTTATTATTAAGAACCATCTGAGAAGCTTGTTTTAAAAACTTCCTGGGCCCCACCCCCAGATTTCTGATTCAGTTCATTAGGGAAGGGTCCATGTGAATTTGCATTCCTAAAACTTCCCAGGTGCTGCTGTGGCTGTACTGGGACCACACTCTGAAACATACAGAGCATTCCCTGTGTGTAAAGCAGACAACTGCGTGACATTTTAAAATAAACAATCCACTAAACACAGAGGTCCCCCTGTTGTTGGTGACATCTCTCTGCTAATCCTGAAATACATGATTCAAGGCCAAGCTATTATTTCAGGAATGAAGCAAAACTTGCTTTTTGTCCTTATTGACAGACTTTGTTGCAAACACAGTACTAAGTAGCACATACATTAAAACATGGGAAGGGAACCAAACCCACCTAGAAACGTGTCCTTTCCTCTGATTTCATACGCTCCCCTCTCCTGCCTACTGCCACCACCTCCTTTTCTGGCTGCTAGCAACCAAGAGTGAAAGCAGGGACCAAGGCTACAATCACGATGGTTCCAACAATGACAGACAAGAACCTGCATCAATAATCTCACTGGGGAAGTTTATGTACACAGCAAACACTTCCCATGTTTTTTTCTCTGGCTGGCTGGAGTCACTCCTTATGTAATATTTATCAAACAATGTATCTTTTCTTCTCTATTACTCAGAATAGCTGTCTAGACGTTTCATTGAAAACACCTGGCTAAGCTGTCCTATTTGGCATTTCTCATTATCACCACTACAGAAAACCAGATGATATTTTGTTCCTAGAGTTTGATGGCTTCAACAAAACAGAACTTGAGACTCAACGATATAAAAATTTAAAAACCTAGCCCATGAAGTAATTCAAAGATCTTTTTTTTCTCAGTAGGACCACAAGACCTGCTGCTTTATGATGATAACAGAGAAAAAGGAAAACACCCCCAGCAACCACTTTTCACATGAAGTCACCCAACTAAAAACAGAGAAAAACAGAGAAGGCATTTTGTCTTTACTGTTGTTGTTCAGTCCCTCGGTCCTGTCTGACTCTTTGTGATCCCATGGACTGCAGCACACCAGATTAAGGTACATTATTAAGGTATATTCTGTCTATACCTTAATAATGCTACACACGAAATTTAATATCCTATTTTAACTTATAGGTGAAGTCTCAGTAAGTACACCATCTAGCACAGAGCCACAGATACTTTGCGCTGATTCTCTGGAGAGTCACTCCAGAATATGCTAAGCCTCACTTCCTCTGCAGGAACGGAGCAGCACTTTTAAGTCACTACTTGTACGGTAGAAGTCCCGGACCTCACTGCCCAGTTTGGCCATGGAATCACACTTCACTACTCACTCAATCGCCTACCCTTCATTATCGAGACTCCAAGCAATTGGTAAGCCATCGAGAAGACAGCCATACTGGTCAAAGATTAGCAACTGTATTTCTCCCACAACTTCATTTTTAGCCCTTTCTCTTCAACCCCAACCAATTAGTTAAGACTGTTATGGGAGGCTCCCAAGCTCCCAGAAAAGGTCAGTGAAATTACCTAAGCCTTACATATTAAGCCAACTAGTGAGGACAACAGGCGGGGTGGGCAAGTGCATCTATACAGGGCTAAAGAGAAATCAGTCACTCGGTCAACCCAAACACAGGCCCCGGGCAGTGAAACCCAGCACACGCCCCTCTGCCGGCGTCCCATCCCCGCTCCTCACAGAGGCGCTGACACGTGGACTCTGGAAACCTACCTGCAGGGCCTCCACTTCCTGAAGCCAGTCTCTGGCTCTCTGCACAGAGTCTTTCAGCGCCGCACCGTTGGGCAGGTGTGCGGGGATCTCCTCGATCTCCTTCACCACAGCAGCGAGGCTGCTCAGTGAATGCCGAGGCCTAGACAGCAGAGAAACAGTACTCAGCCTCTGTGCAACTCGTGGCTTACTTATCAGAGAAGTTAGAAAAACCACTTCAAAGGAAATTCACAATTGCAAATAAACTTTTTGAAATGGCAAGTAACTACAAGATATCAAATTATCTACATAAGACTAAGTAAGGCAAATAACTCAGTTCTATTCAGTTCTGATTTGACAATGGAATAACCATAAACTTGTTTGCAAAAGGTAGCTTAGGGATAATTTATTCCATGTTAAACTAGAAACACTCATACAGCTCCATACAGACTCATACAGCTCCACTGAGATAAGTAAAAATCTCCAGGATATCAACACAACAAAGCACAGAACCCAAATCTTTTGTGTCCTCTGCTCAATGACCAGGATTGAACAATATTTCAGGATTAAACAATAATGTCCAGAACCTAGCTATCCCTTGTACTTTATGCTGTCAGTTGCAACAGTAAAGATCTGTTAGACAGAAAGCAAGACGAAGAGGAACCATCTTCTCCCCTCAGATGGTCAGCCCGAGTCCAACACGTCCTCAAGTTCAGACAAGGTCATGAGGCAACAGCACTAATGGTAGGAATTACAGCACTGTCATCGTTTTAAAGACATTGCACACTGCGATGCTCAGAGGTTTCTCTAAGACTCCTTGGGATCTCTTTCATTAACTGTGGGTTTAAACAGTTCCACTTATTTATAAATGTTTTTTTCCCTCAAAGATGTTCCCATCGAGATCCAGGGAAATTTCATTAAACCAATTCTAGAAAATGCGTGTCCATTTGAACCATTCATTTCACAATCAGTAAATCAAGAAAAATTAATCTCCTTCTGCCCAAGTTCCAAAGCAGTTCCAAACACCTCAGCTAAACTTCTACACGCACAGCTCAGCTGCTGTGCCTGGATCACATCCTAATGCCTGTGCCCTGGGCTCCAGGATGGACTAAGCACAAGCCCTCCCCAGGGGGAGGTGTGGCCGTGCTCATTTACCTGGCCTTGAGGAGACTCTTGGCTTTGTCATCCCAGTGCTCTGATACTGTGAGCAGTTCCTGAAGCCGCGCCATAGCCTTCTCCACGGCTGAATATGGGGCCAGGCCCACCCCCAGGTCTATGAGACGTCTCATATCATCTAAGGTGAGGGAGCTAGGGTCCAGGCAAGCCTGCTGCACCTCTTCCAGCCAATGGGCCTGCTCCAGCCGGACACGCATCTCAGCAAGCTGGGGGAGCTCAACATCAAATTCAAAGCTGACATCCAGCAAGTCCTGCAGCTCAGCAGCGCTGGGCATCTCCTCAGAGAGCAGTTTCTGGCTATGCTGTTGGAAATCTTCTACACGATTCAAGAGATCCTAAAAAAACACAGGTTGTTGCATCAAAACACTAATTTCAGCAACTGGCTTCTTGCAAACTTAGAATCTTCAATGCATATTCAACATGACCCTCTGCCACCTCACTTGATTCTAACAACAATACACATAAACATGACAATGCATAAGCCAACTGACAGTTAAAACAAGTGACTCTAAGACAGACTTATGGCAGCTGTGAGGAGTAGCTGGTGGTCACTTTCAAGGTAAAAATTTCCAACTGTCTCTCCACTGCAGGCCTGTTACAATCTCTTTATAAACATGTACCACTCAAGCTGCTATTAAACACATTTGCAAATAGATGTACAAATTAACCACTCAAGAACAGGACTTCATCATATCAACTGAGCTTATTCACAAACTACAGGATGACCACAGACAGGAGGGGGCAGCCCCCTTCCGGGCACCTTCAGCAGCGGCGTCTGACTGAGGACGCAGGGGAGCGCGTGCAGCTGGGCCACAAACTGCCGGAGCTCAGTCACCGTCAGCTGGTTGTGGGATTTCCCTCCGCCAGATCGGTACCTAGAGAGACAAAGGCCCACGGAGGTGGCATGAGGACAGGGGTGCCAGCACCCCAGACTCCAGCCACAGCAGACTCCCCAGGAGTCCACACCCAGACCGGGTGTGCACAGAGCCCACCTCGTCTGCCTCTTGCCATTAAGCAGCTGCTGGGCGACAGAGGCGCACTTCTCCGCGTCCTGCGTGACTAAGCGGAGGTGACGTAGAAGATCATTGTCTGGAAATTTCTTCATCTCAGATTCTTCAATCAAAGCCTTAAAGCTGACAAGGCCTAGAAATAAAGAAAAGATCACCTTTTCTGTGATCAATATATATGAAGTTCTGGTATGAAATACAGAAGGGGAGGTTTGAGTTTATCAGTTGTTATCTATGGATATTTGCAATGCTCTCCCTCTTTAATAAATTTGATTTTTTTTTTGGCGGGGGTGGGGAAATGCCCTGAGATGGGCGGGCTTTATAAAGTGCCTAGAGCCGCCCTTTAATGTGGAAAAGTTTAAGAAACAAAGAACACCTGACTTGTCAAAACAGAGCACATGCAGATCTTCCTGTGGCTGGAACCACATTTTCCTCCCGCATCTATCTAACTCTGTAGCTGGCAGGGAACCAGAGGCTTATAGACTGAACTTGCATGCGCCCTGGAACAGGAGAGGGCAGAGTCACCTGCTGAGCTACAGAAAGGAAAGCAAATGAAACCACTCTGAGAGAAGAGATGCGAAGGGAAGCACTGATTTTCAAAGGAAATAACGAGGACAGAGACTTTGACTAGAGCTAAAAAGTAATAAACACTTCAGTGACTCTTAAGGATATGCTGTTTGTGTCATGAACTCTAGTTTAAAAAAAAAGACAAACAGAAACCTTTACTAAGGTTCCATATAAAATGTGAAATACTTTTGTTTCTGAGACAGACGTGTAAGAGTTACTATGTTTTGTAATAATATTGCCTTTGTTAAAAATACAATCTTGCAGAATTCCTATATTAAGACTTCACTTCGATGTATGGACATTTGCCTCATTCACTCTTGGCTTTAAAACCTGTCCTAAAGCTGCTCTAAGCCTGGCTGGACAGATGAGCTAAATCAGGCTGCTTAAAGTAATGTTCGCGGATCGCTTCTTGCTGACTGTATTACAATCAATCCCAATGTGTCAATCACCAAATCACACTTCCTATACACCACATACTTTTCTTCTTATTAATCTTAGCCTCCAGAGCTTCATTCACATTCAAGGCCCATTCGTTGTAAGATTCTGCTCGAAGCTTCAGTGCATTCATCATGGGGTAGAGGTCATCCAGAGTGTATCTATACCTGGAAACAGAAGAGCAGGCTTAGCTTTGAGATATGTGGGTCTGAGGGAAATCAGATGTCATAGTCAATGTCACAAAGCCTAAATTAGACATTCATTGTTTTCCACAGAGAGAAAAATCATTCTTCCTACTCACCTCAGTTTATATTTATAAGGAGGACAGGAACATAATTCCTTTACGTGATGCAGGCAAACAAGCAGGCCAGGTTTACAACAGCAGGAGATGGCAGACATGAAGCATGTGGTTTTGCATTTTACACACTGACGCTCATCATCTGGCAACAGTTCAAAATCCATTCTTTCTGAATCAATTACTCCCTAAAATAAAGTGTACTTTAGAGATCGCCAAAGGATAATACAACCCACCAGCTCCCAAGAGAAACATGCAGTAGTTGAGCTTTAAAAAAACGAGAAAGAGAGAACCTTACCAAAACAGAGTGCATGATTAAAAATGTGTGGACCCAGTAAATGTGGGCAAGTTAACCTACTTCACTTGTGTGGGACATTCTCTTCTGGACACGGTAGGTCCTTATGTTTGGCTATATTGATCTGAATATGAGAACAGCTATTCACAGGCTTATGAAACTACTGAGATTAGCTGCTGCTTCTACTCAAAATTGGCCTTGCCCATATTTTGGGTATATGTAAGAGCAAAGAAATGTAAATACATTCTACTGCAGAGGAAACGCCATACAGGGCTTCAGAGAATCCATAAAATAACAGACATAAATAAAAGGAAAGAAGATGGGGCAAGTAGAGAAGACTATCATGCAGGAATTGTGGATGGGAAGCCAATGAGTGGTCTGTTTGGCTCCTAGAAAAGATTCAACAATCTGTGACACAGAGACTGAAGGCAAAATAAAGCATCTCATAACGAAGTGTCAAGAAAAATGAGGTCTTGAGCCAGTATGTCTCTACTGTAATGTGTACCACCTGACGACAAGCCCTCCTAGGATGTATCTTTTGTTCCGGAAAAATTGAACTTGTACCACTTTTTCTCCTTATCTGGAACTGTGTCCAACCTAAGCCTGACAATGCAGAGTCTGATCAAGTCATGTTTATAAACCAGCCAGCTCCTTTGTTTTAGTCTTTCATTCTGTATTTCAATCTCTGGACCATTTCACATCCTGCTCATCAGAAAAGTTAGGAAAAACCTAATAAATGAATTTTGGATCTAACCTGAAACCGATCGTTAAAAAGGACTTTGTTATGGATATGTCGTAAAATTTTTGTTTAAAGTAAGATTAAGGATGAACTCTATGAATTCTGGTTGAGAATAAATCATATTAGTCCACTTAATTTTAATTTGTAAATTTCCACATCTGGAAAAAAAATTATGAGTTCTCCAAGTTGCAAAAACAAGCTACCACTATTGATGGAAGACCTTGGTAAGACACTCAAACCCTCTGGGCACTGTTTCCCGAACAGTACAACATCAGGGGAAGGCGAGCGAGCGGTTGTTGATTCACAGTGGGCTCAGGGAGCCAACATGCTAAAGAGGTACATTAAAAAATAAATCAATATGACTATTTGTGGATATGACTGTCCCCAAAGAATCTACAAAAAAGCTATAAGAACTATTGAGTTCGGCAAGCAGTCAGGATAGAATATTTGAAAATCAACTGTATTTTAAAATACCAGCAATAAACAATTGGAAAAAACTCTGAAGTATTATTTCTAACAGTGCCCAAAACATGAAGTACCTAATTATAGACCCAAGAAAATACATGTAAAATCTGTGTGCTATAAGCTACAAAATACGAATGAAAGAAATCAAGAAGACCTCAATAGGGACCTTCCCCGGTGGTCCAGTGGGTAAGACTCCCCACTTTCACTGCAAGGGGCACAGGGATGATTCCTGGTCAGGGAAATAGGATCCCACATGCCCAGCCTTTCTAGCATAGCCAAGAAAAAAAAGAAGACCTAAATAAATGAGGGGATATACTATGTCCATGGATTAGAAGACTCAGTATTGTTAAAAGATCAATTCTCACCCAAACTCTCCATGAATTTAATGCAGTTCCAATCTAAATGCCAACAGGCATTCTGGCAGAATCAGTAGGCTGATTCTCTAAACTTTATATGGAAAAGCAAAGGAACTGAAACAGGCCAAACAATGTTTAAAAGGAGCAAAGCTGGAGGATTCAGATTACTTCAAGACTTAATAGAAAAGTATAGTAATCAAGACCTTAAGGCATTGGCAAGAGGATAAAAGCACAGCTAACAGACTAGAACAGAGCGCAGAAGTACCTCCACACCTGTCAATTTTCCACAAAGGTGCCAGGGCAAGTCATGGGAAAAGGAGAGTCTTTTCAAGAAATGGTGCTAGAACAATTAGTCATATGCAAAAACAATGATCTCAACCACAACTTGTCATAAACAAAAATTACTTAAGAGGATTAAAGACTTAAATGTAAAACCTAAAACTAGCAATTCTAGATGTCTACACATTCGGAAAGGCTTCTGACTTAGGTTAGGCAAAGATTTCTTAGGAAGGACACACCAAAAAAGATTCATTAAAATCAAACAAACAACAAAAAAGACATGATAAACTGAATTTCCTCCTCAAAATGAAAAACTTCTGTTCTTTGAAAGACACCGCTAAGAAAATGGAAAGAGAAATCACTAAGCAAGAAAATATTTGCAGAACACTTATCTGATCAGAATAAAGAGAAATCTCATAACAAACCCATAAGAAGGGGCACAGCAAGACAAAGTGAGCAGACGCTGCACCAAGGGACACGCATGCAGGCAGTGAATGAGACAAAGGGTCCTGTATCATCGGCCACGAGAGAAATGGGAATTAAAAGCATGACGAGGCATTATTATGTATCTATCAGAATGGTCCTGTGTGTAAGGACTTTACTAAGTAATACCCAATGACATTCAGCTGGGAGCTCCAGAAACCTTACCAATCTGCGAACAGTTTCCCTGAGCGCCTTCTCATCCTCAATCATGATGGCCATGTCTTTCTGAACAGTTGAGGCCACTACAACGTCTAGGACGTCCGCCTTGGAAGCCATCTTGCAAATCATCTCGTCGTGGGAAAACACACAGTAGCGGTGGAGCAGGCGGTAATGCTCCACACACTGTCGGCCTAAAGGCAGCTGTGCCAAGAGACGGGAAACACGTGACACACGGAAGCAGACACCTCCCTGCTTCCAAAGACCCTGACCTTTACTACCAAAGGAACAAATGTCACATCCCGGGTTATCACCCGTATTATACATCAACCCTACAACTAGACTCAAAGAAGTCTCGGACCTCTTAAAATCTTTGCATCTCAAAGATCTGGCTATTGGGGACCTTAATTATAACAGGGTTTAAAAACCCAACGTATTACTGATGCATTACTGTCTACAGCAATGTAGAATCTAATCAGAAATATGAATCTTCACATTTCCCGAAGCAACTGAGTGAAACTGGTGTGGTTAACCTACTTCAGGGAACAAAAATGCTCTAAAAACTATTACTACTGTACAGAAAATAATTAGAGGTGTAGGAAGTAGTATTGTTTTTATTAAAAAGTACTGACACAAGGTTACAATTTATTAGCTTTAACACCACACCCACTTAAAACTAGACAGCTCTTTTTAAGTAAATGAAAAGTATTAATACTAATACAAAAAAATTCAATTTACATCTAAAATCAAATGTCATTAAAAATTACTGTGTTTGGATAATTTAAGTCAGTGTACAGTCTTCAGACTGGAAATGTTTGTTGTTAGTTTGCAATGAGATATGAGCTTCAACCAAAACATAACTCAACAGACTCTTCACTAGGTCCTGGGTTCACACTGTGGGCTAGTGCCTTCTCCTGCTGGAAGGTACACAACCAGAGGACCTGCCGTCTCAGCAGCAACTAGTTTAAGCAACTAGAGAGTATATACCACTTCTGCAGGAAAAACAATACAGGTCAAAAGGCTCACTAGGTCATAATTACACACCCAATCAACAGTGCAGAAGTTAACGGCCTCAGCAAAATTGAAACCTTGATTGAAACCGCTGTGGTAGGCTCTTGGAAACGTGATCACAAACTCCCCAGCACACTGATTAGTTCGGTAAACCTAAGGAGACAAAAATTGGAGGTTTTCAGTGACATTCTCATGAAAGACACTCTGGACACAGAGTATCAGATGATTTTCCAGAAATGGCAGGCAAACAAGTGTGGCGGGTATTACCTAGAGATGCTTGTTTCTGCCACAAGATGGAGTGGTTACTCATACTTCCAGGTGTGTACGTATCTCAAGAGAAAACAGCTTACACCACAACAATTTGGCTATATCCAGGATCAGGACACACTTTTCTAAATACTATCATACCAACAGAGGATCTCCTACCACCCATTAAAGAAATTCCACTATATTTCAGGGATCTCGTTCCATACAGAACTCTTCCCGATTCAGGCCTCAAACTTAACCCCCACCAACAATTCCTCTTTTCCAACTGTTCTCACCCAAAACACACCAACACTGTTCTAGGCACAAAATCCTCACGCTGAACCAATTATTATGTAATAATAACATCAGGGGCTTCCCAGGTGGCAGAGTGGTAAAAAATCTGCCTGCCAATGCAGGAGACACAGGAGAGACATGCGTTTGATCCCTGGGTTGGGAAGATCCCCTGGAGAAGAAAACGACAACCCACTCTAGCATTCTTGCCTGGAGAATTCCATGGACAGAGGAGCCTGGTGGGCTACAGTCCATGGAGTCACAAAGAGTCGGACATGACTGAGTGACTAACTTTTGCTTTTTTTTTTTTTGCAAAACAAATCAGAAAGGTCCATCATTGTGGGGTGGGGAAATCAACACGGAAAATGCCAACAATAAGGTGATGGTGGTGTTTCGATGGCTACTGGTCCTTGTTTTCTAAGCTTTGGCCCGTGAATATGTGATGATCCTTCAAAGAAAAGCCTTCTCCATCCGCCCCATTACTAGCTTGTGAACGCAGAAGCATAAAGTGGAGATCATGTGACCAAGAACTCCACTGAACACTGCAATGTATCATTTACACTGGCTTGAGCTGACTAAGATGGATTCTCCAACTTTATACATTTCAATCTGGCCTCCCAAAATGTCTTCCGAGTTTCCACTGAAAGGAAGCCAGTAAACAAAAGTGTCACTTTGTACAGAAACCTCAGAGGAAAAAGCATACAGCACCTTTCAGTCTAGAGTGGGAACCCTGAAATCCAAGCTCAAGACCTTGAAATAAATTTAAAAAAAATTTTTGTTGTTGTTCTTCTTTAAATTTTCTATTAGGGGTGGTAGTGAGAGTGTTTAAGATCCACCAGGAAGTCACCATTTCAGTTCATCATTCAAAATCAAGGTCATGTATATTTGATAAATTATTTTCTAAAGTAGGAATAGCATATGAAGGATTCAGACACACAAGTTTAGATCTAATTTATAACAGAACCTAGCCATTTCCACAGTGAAAGTGAAAAGTCACTCAGTCATGTCTGACTCTTTGTGACCCTATGGACAGTCCATGGAGTTCTCTAGGCTAGAATACTGGAGTAGGCAGCCTTTCCCTTCTCCAGGGGATCTTCCCAACCCAGGGATTGAACCCAGGTCTCCCGCATTGCAGGCAGATTCTTTACCAGCTGAGCTACAAGGGAAGCTCAAGAATACTGAAGTGGTTAGTAATACAGTAACTAATTTATACTAACAAGACTTATTTTCTAAGGTTTTTGCTTTGCTATTTTGAAGAGCTGAAGTTACAAACTAAAGTGACAGTTTAGAAAGCAGGCATGGTGATGGTGCACAGCCTAGGAATATACTATGAACTGAACACTGAAGAGGAAGGGAGGAGACAGCCTCGCACTTACTATGGCAAAGTGAGGCTGCTCGGCAAGATAGTTATCAGTTGCAACAAACAAGCTTTTTTCATGAAATTACACCACACAGTTATTTCTACACAACCACATCAGCTGCATAAAATCACGGGCAATAGGGAGAAAGAGAAATGGGGAGTTAAGTCTGGGTAGTAGGAGGATCGACCCAAACATACAGGCACTTCGTGAGTCATCAGGGTGTTGGGGTTCATGATGGTGACAAGCTGGTGGAGAAGGTCGGGCTGGGAGATGAAGAGCTCTGGGGCCAGCTTCTTCATCACAGTCTCCAGCTGCTCGGCGGCATACCCTGGAACTCCGTACCAGGTCTTTGGCTCACCCCTAAAGCAGTAAAAGCAGAGCAATCTCAAAAAACACATGGTATTTCAGCAGCTTCTCACAAAAATCAATCAGCAAGTATCAATGCAAACAAAATGGCTCACCAGTTTCTATTTTTAAGATCTTGCTTTGTAAGGCAATGTTCAAACTGAAGAAATACCACCAAGTATCACCAGAAATATGATCTGAACATAGTAATGCATTTTGCCACTTCAAATATAAAGTCTAAACATGGAAATTCCACCTGAGGCCCCTCTCTTTCCTCCCGTTTTACCTGACCCTTCAGAAAATGCAGGGACGGAGGACTCCTGAGAATGTAAGGTATCCTGTTAGCCAGAGGGTAGATGATGACCACAATTTCCTACAGCAACTATCAAGGGACAGCAACATTCCAAGTCTTCCCTTCCCTTGTCTGTGCTGATGGAGGAGTTAAACCAAACTCCAGGGAGGCAATCAGCAGTTCTAAAGAGCTCTTATTCTTCAAAGCATAGTAAATTGTCAAAAAATTAATGTGTAACAACCTAAGAGGTAGTGTAAATATTGCCACTTCACAGCTGGAAGTGATTGCTTGGGGAGCAGGACTGATGCTCTGCCCATATAGTGCCAACTCCCTCTCTCATGGGACATCCTCAAAGTCCTTCTGTGAGGAGTTATATCCCCCCCCCCACCAGCACGCGAGGCGGTCCCGAGAACCTACAGTAACCACAGGCCATCACTCCTGTCCCTCACCCAAGGGGACTGCCTAGGCTGCCACGGCACCCAATGGGAACGGTGCTTTCTAGACTTCTCATGAGTAAAGCCTTCTCTGACAGAGACAAGCTGCCTGTCTTCCCACCAAAAAACTCATGTACAAGTTCAGGGCTTCGTGGACGTCCTATAGATTCTTAAGAGTCTTTGTCTCAACATGTCAGGCTGCTTGTTCCAAGAGTAGTTAACAAAAATCTTAAGGAATAAAAAACTCATTGCTCTTCAGACACAGTTAAAGGGTGTGTCACAGTTAAGAGGTGGGAAAGTATTCCAACCCAGCTGGCAAGCTTTTCACAGGCTCTCTGGACACCTCACCAGTGCAGGTAGTTAATCGAGTAGCTCCAGTGGTCTTCAATGTGCCAACAGAAGGAAGAAAAGCACATTCCCACGTACAGCCAAGGAAGCTTCATGCCACATATGTCGGCAGTGATGTGAGCAAGAACAGACTGCTCCATCACCGGCATGTTGTTCAGATTCCAGCCACTATCAAGATACTCCTAAAAATAAGGAGATAAAAAAAGTATAAAGGTTTAGCTCTAACATGCTAACAATTTGGAACTCTGCTGGTTTCAAAAAGCTGGCTGTAAATAGTCTTCAAAATTAAGAGAATGGGCTGGGGTGGGGGGTGGGAGGTGGGGGGTTGGGGGCAAGAGGGGAGAGGCCATTGTGCTTACTTCCTGGATGCCCATAAATTACTTCTGTCCAGCTTTGTGCCTTACGTAAGTGTGTACACACACACACATCTGATCCCAATGCCTCAGATTTTCTTCAGAAGGAGAAACCAAAATTATAGAATCTGAAGGCAAAGGGAGGTAAGTGATTCTCCCATATCATCTAGTTGGGACTAGGATTCTTATTTTTCTGTGGGTTCTTTCTTCATTAATTGAAATCAACCAGCTTTAAAGGTATCTGCCTCCTCCTCCAAGTCTCAGTGCTCACAGCTAGGCTTACCTCCTCCTCGGGCGAGAGCTTGACTTTCCCATCTCGGACAGGGAAGCCACTGCCGAACTCCTTCGAGGCGATATCTGCTCCATATTCCACGGTGACATCCTCTTCAATAGTGCTCACTAGTCGCCAAAATTCCTTCTCTACCAGTTCTGTGGGAACCATCTATAAACAAAACAGTGAGGAACAGAAGAAAGTGACTTTCCTCAGCTACTCATGGCCCGTGAACAACCTAAGTATCACAGGGTAGTAGGCTGAGGAAAAACGGTTCCTAACATCCCAAAGGGCTCCCCAGGTGGGTCAATGGTAAAGCATATGCCTGCTGATGCAGGAGACACAGGTTTAATCCCTGGGTCGGGAAATCCCCTGGAAGAGGAAACGGCAACCCACTCTAGTACTCTTGCCTGGAGAATCCCATGGACAGAGGAGTCTGGGCGGGCTACAGTCCATGGGGTCCCAAGAGTTGGACAAGACTTGGCACGCATGCCAATGTCCCAAACGTGCCACCACTGGCCCCTCTGCAGCTCAGATGTGAACATTATCTTCTAAAAACACTTTTATAACCAGGGACTATGAACTAAGAATTCATGTTCCTCTATCAACCTGGCCACTACTATAAAAGGAGTCAAGGAAAGCAAAATGCTGAGATTTAAGAATTGGAGGTGCTGACTACTGTTTGGTAACAATGGTTAGCTGTGTTTGAATGAGCTGTATCTTTTGAGTTGCGTCTGATGGCATCACCTGAATCCACACTTTCACTCTTTGCACCTGACGTGGCAGAGAGTGATGCGGGCAGCCACGAGGTAAAGACAGGCTGCCGTCATTCTGCAGCTGCAAGCACACGTGTAAAGAGCCGCCAGGAATGTAAAAGAATGCTTAGGGTCTGCTGTTAATCTGATATGAGGCCAGTCTCTTATTAAAGTCCTCATCATTTCAGTGAAATAAAAAGCCAACCACAGACAGAAGAGGCACCAGAACTGTTTTAGCAAACATACAGGGAGATAATATGTAATACAGGAGGGGTCAAAAAAACTGAAAATTTAAAGGGAATATAACTTGAATTTATTTATAAGCCTGTTAAATAAGGGGACATTGTAAGTAACAGTTAACGTTAGTGATGTTAGGAGAAGCAGGTTCACGCATACATTGCTAGGATCCCATAAATGATACAGCTATTATTAGACAGGGAGAAAATGAATAAATATTAAGAAAATAATCCAACTAAAGAGATGCATAGAATGTTTGCTACAGCACTTTATTACTAGTGAGGGAAAAAAAACAACCCACAGCTTAAGTATCCAGAATTATGGTAGGAACCCTTTCATTTTGGTGTACTCATTTGCTGGAATAATAAATACCGAATGAAGCATGCTTATGCTTCTAAGTGAATAAAGGATAATTTAAAATTGTAAAGCTCACAGCGCTACTTTATGACAACGTAAGAGTAAGTAAGCAGGCCCCCAGGGCACAGCACATTGACTGGCACACAGGAGTCCTTCAGTAAGTAAATTTACTGTTTTCTTTAAACTGTATTTGTTGAGCTGAAAGGACGGCTGGTGTTTTCCGTTAATCAGTATTGTCACTGTTGCTGTATGATTTGTCCCGAAAAGCCCGTCTGTAGGGAAATCAGATGCAGTCTTCAGAGCGCATCTTAAAAGCATTGCGGAATTTTAACACTACTTAACAAATTAAAGGTTTAACTGTGCGTGAACTGACTACCAGAGATAAGAACCAACTCAAATGTCCTCAAATACACCTTCCCTCAAAGTTATTAAAATCCTTAATCAGAGCAGCACGTATGTACATACATGGACTGGCATGTTGAAGTAATCAGATTTGAATGCATCTGCCATTTCGCCAAAAGTACGGAGAGTATAGTCCCTGGCCGCCTGCTCAAAGCCGAATGCTTCTTGTGGCTTACTGCATTCCTGTCAAAAAACACAGAGAAAGGAAAAATATTTATATTCATATTTACTTATAGTTCACATATATGTATATATGAGAAATCATATATTTACATGTTTATTAAAATTACTCATGCAGTGTAATTCCACTTGTCTAGAAAATATTAACAGTGGTTATCTACTGTGAAATTATCTATATTTTAGGTTGTTCAGTTCCTAAGAATTTTTGCAAAGAGCATACAATGCTTTTTTTAAAATGAGAAGTTTTAAAGCATAGTTATTAAAGCATTTTTCTGCCCCTTAGCTGACTGCATAGCTGTGCAGTCACTTCCAAGACTCCTTTCTATTCAGGCCCACCCCAGTTTTTATCATGAGCTTCATTATCAACTGCCAAATCTAAAACCCAAAGGCAAAGAAAACACATTTGAAGTAAACGCTTTATGGCTGCCTCTGCTATCACTTCTGACCTGAGCCAAACACTTAGGACACCTCCAGTCTCCCTTGGGAACATCATGGAGTGGCGGGATCAGGCAGAAGGTGTGGTAGCTGTCGTCACACCCATCGCACAGGAGAAGCCGGTCCTCGTCGCTGCCACTGCCACACAAGAGGCAGACGTACAGGTCGACCTGCAGTGTGAAAACAGGCACAGAACACAGGCATGAGCTACAGTATGACTCTGAAAAATTCTAAGAATGTGATGAATCTGAAGCATAATCTAGTCTCTTCAACCTGCTGCAAATGAAAATGTTTCACCTGTAAGGAATATTTTAAATAAAAATGCTTCACCTTCTCTAAGAGGTATTTCACAATACTCATGCATTCCCAACTGTACAGAGTAATCTTCAAGACTTCTCAATTACGTGTTTTAATTAAAGTTACTTGTTAAATATCCAGCTTTTAGTAGCTTACAGACAGATAAGTCCTCTAGAAGAATAACATGTTAGGCAACAAATTATCCAAAAACAGAACTTACAAAGGAAAAGTTTATTGTTAAAAGGAAACTGTTTTAAGTTAATTAAGCATATCAAATTACCACTTTACATCCTAATTAAAGAGTGAGTTAAGAAGCTCTCTCAAATACACAAGGACAAAACTACTCAGTCATCACCTGCTATAAGTTGAATCCTGTTTCCCCCAAATTCACATGTTGAGTCTTGACTCCCAACACCTCAGAATGCCACTGCATTTGGAGACAGGGTCTTAAAGAGGTCGTTAAAAAGGTCATATTTGTTTTTGTTTAGTTGCTCAGAAGAGTGCGACTCTTTTGCAATCCCATGCCTGCCAGGCTCCTCAGTTCACGGGATTTCCCAAGCAAGGACACTGGAGCAGGTTGCTATTTCCTTCTCCAAGGGATCTTCCCAACCTAGGGATTGAACCTGAGTTTCTAGCATTGCAGGTGGATTATTTACCACTAAGCCAGCAGGGAAGCCCCAAAAGGCCCTATGGATGGGCCTTCATCCAATCTGACTTGTGTCCTGATAACAAGGGAAGACTTAAACACAGACACACGCAGAGGAAAACCATGTGAGGACCATCTACAAGCCAAGGATAGAGGCCTTTGGAATAAACCAAGCCTGCAGACACCTTGATCTCGGACTTGCAGCCTCCAGAACTGTGGGAAAAGCAGTTTCTGTTGCTGAAGCCACCCGGTCTGTGATACTCATTATGGCAGCCGGAGCAGATGTCTTCGGCGTAGCCAACAGAAACCTGGACTGGCTCATAAAACCACTGTTCTGATGGCTTTGTTTTCATGGTGGGGCGGGGACAGATATTTATGAAGAGAACATTTAACTGAATAACATCAAATTCCAAGATCAAAAGTACTGTTGTTAAGCTGCTGCTCCCAGGCACACTCAGAAGGAGGCTGAGGAAGAAGCCTGGCTTTTTCTGTCCCCCTGAGTGAACAGCCCTGCCAGGCCCTGGCTACCCGGGGCCCCGCACTCCTTCCCCTTTCCGTCCTTGCTGGAAAACACCATCGTGATTTCTGATCCACCTGCAGCTCACGTGGAGGCAGGTGAGTCACTTAGCAACGACTGCATAGGACTGAGCTCACCATCATGCAGTGCTAAAAGGCACAGCCTCCAGAAATATGGCTATCCTTGTCCCCAGAAGTGACTACCATCTTCATGATGTGTCCATGTTCCCTGTTTATGAGCTGACAATACAAACCACCTCCACAGGTCTCTTCACTGTTAAGACATTGAACCAGCAGTCCTAGGCAAGGCATTAAATATTTATAACCTGGGCCATAGAAGAATTTAAACATGTTAACTCACAGCATTGGTAGCTTTTTTAGCTCGACTCTTGGGTTTTTCCTTCTCACTTTCTGTAACATACTCTTTCTTTTCAACAGGTTCTTGCTTGACGCTGCTTTTCACGTCTTTGTCTGTAAGAGGCAGTCCAGGTTAGCACTTTGTCTGCTCTGCCTTCTTCAGCTTTCTCCCTCCTCACCACCTCCTCCCGAAGTACACAATGAACGGGTGTCCTGATGCTTTCACTGCAGCGCAGGGGCACCCTGAGTGGCTGTGCTCACGCGCTCTGTGCTCATCACTTTATGATGAAGTGCAAACTCTCCCATCACTCAAATTCTAAGATATGAGCACTTCTGGAGATGTTGCTCAAGTCTGTATGCTTTTAATGTGGGAGGTAAAGATATGGTCTTCTTAAGACTAAGACATAACATATACAGATGAAAGTAAATTCCTCTTATTCTTGACTATAAGACTGACAGTTCACCATCAGAGCCTTCCTCCACATTACATATTATCCTTCCATGATCTAAGATTACTAACTTAACTTTCACATTTCAAAGATGCAGACTTTTTAAAAACACTAGCTATTAACCAATGGGCTATCCTATGGCAGGTTTTGTACTAAATGCTTTCCATCAATTATCATTACTGTATCTATCACATAATGCTTTGCATCAAATCTGTTTCAAAGACAAGAAAACTGACATTCACAGAAGACAAGAAACATCTCTAAGGTCATACAACCAGTTAGTGGTTAAGCCAGGATCAGACTCAGATCTATGTTTTTAAAATCCCATCTATTTTCTATTACCTTGTGCTGCCTTTACACTAACACACCATCCACTAGGAAAGTCAACTTTAATAACGTCTTCATTACTAAGTGCCGCCTATATAGAACTTCTCTCAAGAGAGCGCCAAACCTACCTTTCTGTGATTGACATCAAGCAATGGCCAGGCAGGCAACTGTTAATTAAAACTCAGACTAAGAAAGCATGCCTGAAAGCAAACCTATCAGATATTCAGTCAAAGGTACCGATGCTTCTCACAAATCACTTCTTTACAATTAATGTTACCAAATCAAAATTCAAAGTAGCAACTAGGGACAGCTGAGACAGTTTTACCTTCTGGTCACTTCAAATGTGAACGAATATAATAAGATTGTTATTTCTCAAGGTGCAACCCGATGACCAGTATGTAACCCAGTGACTATCAATGTAAAGCTGCTCCACTATTTTAACCAACAGATGAATGACTGTTTTCATTTATCTGCTCTTCCTTCCTATTCATGGACGAGCTTTCTTACCATTCTCACACTTTGGAGCTGGACATCCCATTCGACGTCTCAGGTTATGAGTTCTGGCTTCTGTTGTCTCTTCGGGTTCTATTTTAATATTCATGGCCTTAAAAAAATTTGTCATATACATGAGTATGTTCTTTAAAAAGAAAGAAATCTTCTAAAATCCAATTGGAATCACAAAATCCCCATAATCTTATAAATTATCTCTATTAATAGGATATTCAAAACATAGCTCCCTTTGCCCTTAAAGGAGAGATCCCACCTTTATTATTATTACTACTTAAGGAATGAATGAGGAAACTTGTAAGTTATGAGTGTTCTCCCCTTTTAACAGGTCAAAAAAAAAAAAAATAGGGAAAAGGCAAGGAATCAGGAATGACTGTTGGAAAGCATTACTATCCCAATTGGGGACAGCATGTATTTCCTCCTAAAAGCTCCTCAGTTCTCCTCTACTCACAGCTTACACCTTGTTCAGTCATCATTAAGCCAAATCCTAAACAGTTACAGAAATATCGTAATTTCATCAGCCTGTAAGCTTTGCTGGCTCTTCCAAAGTCTGGTTGCATTCAAGGAAGATTCGGCTTCCACAGCAATTTCCTATTAACCCTTGTAGTGAAGCGTCACTGTAACCACGCCCCTAACAGCGCTGAGTCATGGGCTCCCTCATCAGGAAGAGCATGCACACCAATCATGGGCCCTAGTGTTCACCAACACGCTCACACTGGTTGATAAGCAAAGCCCTGGCTGGTTTGGGACACAAGCTGAGGTTGTGAAACTGTGCCTTGAACTCATTCACACAGAATTAGGACGTCCACTGCTACCATCACCATGATGTACTGTCCAGACAGACCTGGGCATTCATAGCACTAGGAGGCCTTACACATTTCAAGATCAAGATGTACTCAAACAAGAACTCCCTTTAAGACGAATACACCTGAAGCCTGTCTGTGGGCTTCACCCAATCTGAGGCACTCTCACTTCAGAAAAATGGAGTCATCAATCTTTTTCCTATCTCCAACCCACCTAAGTAAAAAATAATTCTCTTATTTATCCATTTTCTCAGAAACTAAAATGGATGATTCTTTTCATCCTCACCAATAATTACTAAATAACGCAACTACTGATTTAGAAACCCAACTAATGCCAAGAGGCTTCCCAGCTGTAAATTGTTCTTAATATATTAATCACTGATTCTTCATGCATGTCCATCAAGCCAGGGAAGAACCCCAAACTTCCCCACCTCTGTGTGGGAAAACACTCTGCTCCCTTTCTGGGAGAAACCTCTCAGAGAAGTATCTGAAAGCAAGCTGTTCTTGTTATAGCCGTTCACTCCTGATCTTCCCTCCTGCTTCTCTTTCATTTTACTTGTGTGTTGAATTCCCTGCCCCTTGCTGTTGCAGCATGAATGTCTGCCACAGACATGCTCCTCTTCAGGAAGTCTGACAGAAACAACCATCACTACCTTCTTCCTAAACGCTTTGTTAAAAAAAAAAAATTCTTCTCACCAAAAAATCTTCAACTTCACACCTACTAGCCTTAACCCCCAACAAACTCTGCCCAACATGAGGGTCACAATGAATGCCTATTCTTCCCAAGTCTCCAACTGTTAACCATTCAGCAGCAGACTGTCCAGACAGCATAAACCTAGAAAAAGTTCAATTCCTCGCCCCTCTAACAGTGCAATTCCTCCAAGTGCAAAAGCTAGAGTACACACAGCATGCCTCTGTGAGGTCAGGGAAGCTCAGCCTATGAAGAGCACGTGCATGAGAGGATTCGGGGCAGAGAGGCGTCGGCACTGGGCTCCAGGCCCGTCTGGCCAACCCCACGCGGCTCTCACCTCCGCTCTCATGCGTTTCGCTCGTCGGGCCGGGGGACAGGTTTCCGAGGGCTGCACAGACTGCCTCTGGGGAATATCATGGGGTTTGTACTCCTTGTCCTTTGTGTCTGTGGTCAGGTTTGGCTTCTGCAGACACTGGAAATAAAACACAACTGTACTGATGAATTTCTCCCATTTTAATCTTAAGAGATTTCACTGGATTTTTGCAGGGTATATTTTACAATTACTGATGGAAATACAGGTGTGCAATTTTTAAAATCTAAATAAACACAAAGACAAGTCTGCAGTTACCAGCCATATACACACACATATAGTTATAACAGCTTGAACTTTTTTCCAGGAGGTGAACAGTGCTGCTTCAATTCATGTAATTGCTGATGTCATTTCATCAGGTTACAACAGGCTGCAGCAGGCTCAAAGCAGCTCCCATGAGCCAGTGGCAATTATCCCTGCTTACAACTTGTCAATTAACTGAAGGTCCAAATTGCTAGAAAGGCCCCTATACATTCCCAAAATAGCTTTCCATAATTGGAGTATCTCATTAAAAAAAAAGTTTACAGCAATGAAATGTGAAATTCAATAAGTTTTCTAAATTATGTTATGATATCCTGTAGGTTTAAACACAACTAGCCACCTTCTGTTATCAAAAAGATATCATTTGAATTGAGAGAACAGATCACCAGACTGTTCTCCCAGATTAAGGCTTTCCTTTTCTTCAACATACCCCTAACAAAGTCTCACTCACAAGGCAAAGGTTAACAGGGAGCCCACAGCAGTAACTTGGGTTCTGGTCATACAAGAGTCTCTTTTTGCTCTGATGTTTCTTTTTGGTTTGATTCTAAGCCCACTGTAAAAGGATTATTTAATGCCAATGCGACAAAACAGTGACAACAAAATATTACCAATGAATCTAATATAAATTTCAAGAAAATACTACTCAAGAGGCCCTACAAACGTCACAGGCAGCATTTTTAAGAGCAGTTTCCGCAGTGTAAGCACTAAGGGCTGTTACGCCATCCACACTCAGAGTAGGATACACTGAAGTGAGGACCTCCCACAGCTCCCGCTCTGCGGGCACCATCACAGCCACACTAACGTGGCTGGCTCCTCCCGCATGACATCTGCAGAAAGGATCCAGAGAAAGGGGGAGCAGAGACACACCGACACCACAGAGCAACCGTCTAACACAACCTGTTTCTAACACGGACTATTACGTGCTATTAACGAATACTATAGATCGCTTGATACTCTAAACAAGTAACAAATCCACCACTGGGAGCACAACCTGTAAACATTAAATATTCTGCTTATTCTAAGAGGTTTGATCTAGAAACATCAATTCAGTTAGAACAGAATATCACCTGGCATTGTGTAAGTAAGTAGTTAAGAGTATGTTCAGTGAAAACATGTAGATGGGAATAAAACCTGTCCACCACCTAAATTAGTCACTTTCATGTATTATGTAAACTTCCTATTGAAACCTAAAAGTACGTATGATTGCGGACATACAAACTGGGCTGATTCATAGACATTTTAAGTGGATGGTCAGAGATTAGAATATTGTATGTGTGGTTCTTAGTTCCCACTAGTGTAAATAGTTCCCTAATATATGGTCTGCTTGGGCTTTGAGGAATCAAGATAAAATCAAGCTCAGAAACGTTTAAGAACGTATATGAAGAGATTAATTTGTTTCAAGTGAAAGTGCTAGTTGCTCAGTCAATTCAAAACACATCTGATGTGTTTGTTTTATATTTAATGCTATCACATGCCAACTCTCAAACCTTTGAGAAACTGGGACTCAGAGGTAATTGGTATCATCACACTGTAATGACATCATCCTATAGAGGTAAAGCAATCCCGTAAGACATGTATAACACACGGGACACAAGACTGAAGCTCTGCCCCATTCTAGCACATCACCACTCACTCTCTCTCAAGTTCCCCCAAAACTTACTTCAGGCTTGAGTTTACCCTATTGCAACAGCTCCTTCACAGAGCACTCATCTCCCCCAGCCCTTATTAAGGGTTTATCTTTTAAGAGAATTTTTAGGTTTACAGCCTAGTTGAGAGGAAGGTACCTAGATTAACCATACAACCCTTGCCCCCAGCACATGCACAGCCTCTCCCATTATCAACATCCTCACCAGAGTGTTAGAATATTGGCTTCAACATACTGACACATCATGCAAAGTCCACAGTTCACACCGCAGAGCTCCCTCTTGGTGAGGCACCTGCTCTGGGTTTGGACAAAGCTGGGGTATCACTCGGAGTGCTTTCGCTGCCCTCAGTCTGCTGTGCTTGCCTACTACGCTTACCTCCGCTGCCCCCGACCCCGCGCAATCACTGATCTTTTCCCTGTGTCCATGGTCTTGTCTTTTCTAGAATACCATTGAGTTAGAATCATACAGTATACGCAGTCCTTTCATGTTAGCTTCTTTCACGTAAAGAAACGCATGTAAGCTTCCTTCTTGTCTTCTCACGGCTTGACAGCTCATTGTTTTAGGGCTGGTAATACTCCATCGCCTGGGTGCTTCACAGTTTATCCATTCGCCTACTAAAGGACATCTTGGTTGCTTCCAATTTTTGGCAATAAAGCTGCAACTCTTTGGGTAAATACCAAGGCATGTGACTGCTGGGCTATATGTATCAAACAGCATGCTTCATTCTCTAAGAAGTCCGGCACTGTCCTCCAAAGCAGCAGTGCCGTTCTGTGTCCCCACCAGCAGTGGAAAGAAGCTCCTGCTGCTCCACACCCTCAGCAGCACCAGGGCGCGTCGTGTTCTGGATCTGGTCATTCTGACAACGCACAGTGGTGTCCTGTTGTTTTCCATTAAAAATATATGCATTTTGATTCTCCTTTCCTCTAAGGATTATTTTAAAAAATCAGAAATAGGCACAAAATTTACACACAAAGAATGCAACATGAGAAATCAAATCCAGGTCTGTATTGGGACTTCCCTGTGTCCGGTGGTTAAAAGTCTCCCTGTCAATGCAGTGGACACGAGTTTGACCCCCAGTGCAGGAAGGTCCCATAGGCCACGGGACAACTAAGCCCAAAGGCTGCAACGACTGAGCCTGCAGCCCAGAGCTCACGCTCCACACCAAGACACCCCTCCAGGAAGCCCACACACTGCAACCAGAGAGTAGCCCTCACTCACCACATCTGGAGAAAAGCCCACACACAGCAAAGAAAACCCAGCACAACCAAAAATAAATAACTTAAAAAAAAAAAGAGATCTGGGTATAAAAAAGGGAATGCCACAGATTCATTAAAAACCTGTATCTTCAAAAATATACAGTGACATGTTAAGCAGGAAAAAAGTAAGATCAATTCTGTACATAAATAATATACCTCCATTTGTATGTATGTGCATAAAAATAGCCTTAAAAGGAAACAGAGATGAAAGGATTAGGTGGAATTTATTTTCATCCTATTTCCCTTTTAGACTTTCCACAATGAACATATCAGTAGACCCCTCAACAAATATTTATCTATGTTGTAGATGCAATGTTTGTAAAGGGTTCTTTAAATATCCACTCCTTTCAGACTATTATTGTATCAATGCTTACATACTTTTCAACTATGAAACTATAGGGCCTCTAAGTATAGACTGAGCTATTTCTAAAATGTTGCAACTCATAAAGCGGAGAAAGTCTTTCTCTGTATTCATCTAAGTTCTGCACCAAGAAGGTTAAAAGGAGAAAATCTATTGTGGGCAACAATATGTAGATCTGATTATGAAACAGAGGCATAAAGGTTCCACACACAATATTCTTAACTATTTCATCTATGGGTTCACTAAACACTCACACAATCCATGTATCTTTAAACAACTTTCTGAATATTAGAATAGTCACATTCTTTGAGGCTAAAAAGAATGCCTACCTGGAATCGAGAGAGAGAAAAACACGCTATGAAAATCTATAGGATGCAAGCATCATGGATGATATATTTGTATCAGGACACAGTTCTGATTAGTGGTTCACCCTCTGAAACAGTGATACCTTCCTACTTCTCTACCTAAGTTTCTAAAACTACAGGGGCCCCTGCTCTAGTGTACAATATCTCAAAGGGTAATTAGGACATTCTTCTTCCTACCAGGGCCTAAAATAAAGTGGGAAATCTGCCATGCCCTCCTCCAGGGAATGGCAGGGTCATGAACCTCCTGGGTCAGGTTCTGACCCAGGGATCAAACCTGCATCTCTCAGATCTCCTCCACTGGCAGGCAGGTTCTTCACCACTAGCACCACCTGGGAAGACCTACTAAGTCCCCTAACTCTACCAAAATCAACTTTCTATTTGAAAATCTCCTTGGAGATCTCAGCTGGCAAGACAGCACACAAGCAAGATATTTCACATGCTATACTTTCATGTGACAGCCAGAATTACATTTTTTAAAAGCCTCATATTTTTTTAGCTTATTATTTATTTTTGGCCGTGCTGGGTCTTCATTGCTGTGCGTAGGCTTTCTCCAGCTGTGGCGAGTGGGGGCTCCTCTCCAGTTGCGGTGCACAGGCTTCTCGCTGTGGTGGGTTCTCTTGCGGCCGAGCAGGGGCTCTGGGCACGTGGGCTCATAGCTGCGGCACACGGGCTTAGTTGCCCCACAGCACGTGGGACCTTCCCAGACCAGGGATCAAACCCATGTCCCCTGCACTGGCAGGTGAATTCTTTACTGCTGACCACCAGGGAAGTCCAGGAATATACTTTAAATAGTAAGTGAATGCGAAAGCATGAGTTTTAACAAGTAGGTAATAACCAACTGCTCAGTGTAGGAAAGGAACATATAAAGTTAATACAGGTTTCAGTTTTACCAAAAGACTGTTTCCTCCATAACCTCATGCATTCCAAAAACCACCTTCTTAGTATGTTCACTCTCAAAACAGAACAAAAACATCAGAGGAAAAATGGACAAAACAAGTCTTTTAAGGAAGTATTCCATACATAATCAAGGCCTTTTCATTCCTCCCAAAGACCATGTACCAATAAGCAGTGACATAAAACAGGTTAAGGCTAGCCCCACTCACCCTCAAACTGTCTCCAGATAGAAATAAGTTGTAGGGGTTCAGAATTCGCTCGTAGTGTCCTCTGATATGAGAGCCCACAGCTTTGCCAGGAGCAAACCCCATCTTGGTGGCAATTTTGGTCCATTTTCTATCCTTGCAAACAACTGCAAATCCACCTTCCTCTGCAACTAACTGTTAAATAAAACAGCAAAAGAAATCAGAAACATTTATAGGGAAATCAGTTCTAATTCCCTCAAGCCTAAGTATGGCGCCAAAAATAAAATGTTCTTGGCTGTGATCATCTTTTTAAAAATATACATTTTCAAAGTAAAAAAAAAATACATACATATATATATACACACAAACATATATATATACACTATTAATTTTAAACTACAAATTGAAAACACTGCTTTTGACAGCATAATCCATTAACTTTTTGGACTCCTCCAAAAGCTACTTCTCAGTTCCCCAAAGCAGTCAAGATTTTCCATGAGGAAGAACTAAATTAGCAATGAAATCTCTGATAAAGACAGAGTTCAAGTAATTGGTCAAACCCAGTGACCCTTTAAAATCTCCATAAACTGATGAGTAGGAAGAAGAGCAGCATGTCAGGTGGGAATAACACAGGCTTTGGACTGAAATGAACTTTAAGGTAGAGAATTATAACTCAGCCTTTTCAAACTGGTCACTTTGGACACTGAAAGCCACTGTTGTCTTATCTGTAATAAAAGAGACAGGAATATTGAAGAGGACCATTGTGAAGTTTAAGCATGACCAAAAACAGGTGGTAGCAATATACTTCACAAGATAAGGCTTTCAAACCTGAAAAGCAGAGACCAATTAATCACAAAACTGAATGATGAATTTCATCTTACATATTTCAAGCAGCAGTAAGTTTCTTATTTTAAGGCAAGATCAAATTCATGCTGTCAGAAAAACTATTCAATGAGAAAGATGGTCATTAGGCTTTTTTACCTTATTAAGCTGAAACAAGTCCAAGATCTTCCTCTCCACGTGTGGAATTTTCAGAGTACTTCCCTGTAACTCCCAGTACTTCGCAATCTGGTCCAGGAAATTTAACTTTACACGCGTTTGAGCCTAAATGACAGAGAACTGAGCTTTACTCTTGCCTAGCTTATTATAAAGCTCCTTTCCTGAGCATGTGATATTTTCATTCTTAGAATCTTTAAGTGCAATAGCACTTATGAATTCAAGAGAGAAACTGTCCCAAACTATACAAAATAAAACTGATTAAATAATTACACATAAACAATCAAAAATTTAATTCAGTCCCTACCAGGTACCAGGTTAGTAGAAGTTACACACTCAGGAAGTCATTATATAACATAAACAGGCAATCTGGAAAGTTCTTCATTTAAGGAGTATCATAGATAAGCTTCTATATGCCCCTTTGGTCTTTTTACAATTTCAGTATTTTAAAGTCCTATTTTCTCCAAGTACAAATTTTCTTATTTGCTCAAATGCAAATCTAAAAGCACATTTACAACAGTAGTTCTGCATCAATTTTAATAGTCCTGATATCTTACCAAAAAAACAGAAACTCTTAAATGTTACTCCTTTTAACAGATTACAACTGTAGCCTACAAGTCATTTTTTAAAAATTATCTCATTTTTCTTTCCCCTCATTGTGAAATTCAGACAGTTCTACCAGTTTTATCTTGCATAAGACCAAAATTGAGATCAATATTCAGATATTCCCAACCAGGTCAAAGGTAACACCCATCTTCCTATCTTTCAAGCTTAATGTGAAAACACAGTGAAATACCTGAAAACATACACACTAGATGCTACTATTGCCAATGCCCGCAGAGTTCCAGTGGACGTATTTTTCTTTTTTTTTTTTTTTTTTTCAGTGGACATATTTTTCATTTAACACGGTTCGGTATGAAAACCAGATTAGCAAAACATTTATATGAAGAGTGTGCCTTTATGCGAGAGGCGCTCAAGTTTTATTCGCCCAGCACTCTAGGGCTCAAGTCACCCAGGACTAAAGAAGAAACACTCCCCTTCTCTAGAGAATTCCAGGCTATTCATTCCTCCTTGGGGAAGTAAAGTGTGTTATTAAATCTAAGTGAAGACATGCAAAAGAATGGAAGAACATCAGAGCTGGAGGATCTTCTCCATGAAACAGTTCTGAAAGCAAATGCCTTTCAAACCTAAATTCTATTGGTTGTCACCTAGATTTACAAGGATTTAAATGCATTTATTAATAGGCTAGCAATTATTGACAAAAATCTGTTTTTTAATGAAATTGGGTTTGTTGCAAAGGTTTATTGCCATTTGTTTTACTATGATTAACAATTACTAGCTGGAGTTTCCCTGAAGCCACTAGATTTCCAACAAAGCCTAGTTCAGAAGAGCCCCTCTAGAATACTAGAATACAGGCAACCAGAATAATAAAGACATTACCTCCAGTTCATTCAGCCTCTGGATACGTGGGGTAAAATGAAGTTTGTCAACATCACATGCAAATGGTGGCTGCCAATCCTAAAAGAGAAGCAAAGGCTTTCATTAGAAAACTTTATAATTCTCACACTTAAGAAAACAGTTTTGAAGTTAAATCTCTGGTTAAGTAAAGTACATGTTATTTCTAATGAGTCAAACAAAATATAGAGTAGTAGTTTCTTAACCTTTTTCCACCAGAACAGCAAAACATGTATGATAACCCTCTCCAAATAAATGACACAGCCTGCACAGACCCCTCTTCACACCCTTCCAACCAGGATCGATAGATGCCATTGAAAGATCACCAACTCAAGCAAAAGAGGCTCTCACTCCTCTCTTCCGTAAGGATCTCTCACTTTACAAAACAGCTATGAAGTGAAGTGAAGTCGCTCAGTTGTGTCCAACTCTTTGCGACCCCAAGGACTGTAGCTTTCCAGGCTCCTCAGTCCATGGAATTTTTCAGGCAAGAGTACTGAAGTGGCTTGCCAAACAGCTATAATATTAATGTCAAATTATATACAAACTGTATTTTAATATCTGTAACCTAGTAACATTAACTTTTATTAAAAAATCGAGGATAAATTCTTCCCTGGGGGAAGGAGGACTGACATCTAAAACCAATTTTAAGAATCATCCTTAACATACCGATTGATATGGATTCTTGGAAGAACTGCTATTAGAAGAAAACAGACAAGAAGGAGAGTGTATATGAACTGTTTCCAAGTGGAAGAAACTGGAAACAACTTAAATGTTCACAGTAAGAGAATAGTTAAAAGGTGTAAGAATTACCCTGAGTTAACTAACAGGTACAGAATCAGTCTGGAACAATGAAAAGGTTCTGGAGACGGACAGCGGTGACAGTTATGGAACACTGTCAATGTACTTAATGTTACCAAACTGCACCCTAACAATGGTTTATTTTATATTATGTGCTATTTTAGTATTTCAACATAATTTTAAGACAAAAATTATACTTTTGTATAGCTCTAGTAGTGGCTTCTCTGGTAGCTCAAACGGCAAACAATCTGCCTGCAATGCAGAAGACCCAGGTTCAATCCCTGAGTCAGGAAGAACCCTTGGAAAAGGAGCCTGGCAGGCTATAGTCCATGGGGTCACAAACACACCCATAGCTCTATTTATTGACATTGAAATTTTTCCTTACATATGTTTTTTGGAAGAAAGAAAAACAGGCTGTGTAATAGAAAAATAAAACATGGAAAGAGCAAAAAGGTTAACAGTGGTTTATCTTTGGTAGGATGATAGATTTTTCTTTTGCTTAATTACCTATTTTAAATACAATCTGAAATATATTAAATACATTACGTAATACCTACTACTACTACTAATTTTAGATGAAGAGAACAAGTTAATACAAATGCTGGTTACACCTGTGAGTAACAGTAAAATACTACGCAGCTGTAATGAAGAGTATCCAGCAAAGACAGCCAGCAGTGAGTGAGTGAAAAACTAAAACTTGCAAATTTGTCTTAACATTTGTAAATTTTAAAGACTATCATAAAAGACAGGGGGGAAGAGATTATTTTTATTTCAAATTTATATTGTTGGAATTTATCACTATCGACTGCTTTTAGTTTACAATTAAAACAAGATTTAGCTTTTGTGATAGAAACACTTAAGTGAAAATGCTCACCAGCAATGCCTGATTAAACGTTATGTTAAAAAGTAGATTAAATATTACAATTTTTTTAAAAAAGGAAATAAAGTAGATTACACATTGGTACAAAGCTATTTACTGCAATCCCAAAAAGAATAGGAAGGAGAAAGGAAAAAATGACACTCCTGTTTAACAGGTCAATTATACATCAGGTCTTGAAGTGTCTAATGCTATCATACAGCCCCTTCAACAAACACCACAGCTAATGTTTAAAAGCTAGTTAAATATACTATATTGCTAACAGACTTACAAAAATACTACCTATTCCATCCTGGGTCAAAAAGATTAAAGTGACTTTTGTTTACCTTGATAACTAAAGATAAGGAAAAGCAATGCGTGTGATTACATGAATACAATGTAGCAGAAGAAAATCACACTGCTTCTTAATATTCTGCAGCAGTATAATAGAAGACTTGATATTGCTCAGAGCTTTGCTCTCTACTACTTCATAAAAGCTGTAGGCTTTCTGAATTGAATTGATATGAGCTGAAGGTTAGACCAAAAATACATCAAAGATAATGTGTCAAATATGTAAGTAAATGATTAACATAATGCCCAAATGACCTGCAATTTTTATAGATTAAGATTTATGGGTAATGTATAATGATACCCTCCAATGAATCAAATATACCTTCTATTTCCAAAACACAATGACACAGAAATTAACTTCATTGTAAGTCTACATATTAAAGTTTTCTAAATTAAGGTATGCAGTGTCTTTGTATGTATGTATCTTATTTAATTTACACTTGGTTTTAGCCTGCAACATTTTTTGAGTAAAATGAATCCTAAAAATCACACATCAAAGGGAAAACAATATGTGTTTGCCTCAGGAAGTTCACACAGTGGGTATAATATGTTTAAAACCACAACTGTTTCCTTCACTAAATTCAGATCACTGCAAACTTTTGTCTCCTTCTCTGGTTACAAAAAATGAGATAAAATGGGATAAATATCATTCAATTTTGAGTCTTCCACTGTCAGGGGCAAGGTTCTACTCCAATAAAAGAACTGCATACTCTGTGCAATGCTCACTGTCATATTAGAACAAAGATATCCTCGGCAAAGTCTGGCCTCATTGAGCCATGACCTTTACATGTGGAAAAAAGCCATCAGATATACAACACTGCGAATTAACTAATCCCAAATTTTAAAAAAATTAAAAATAAAAGCCATCAGAGAAGGAAAGAGACCATAACAAAGCTTCTAAGAAGTGAAAATTTTCAAACAGGAATCTAATCTTCAAATGTCAAACAATGAAAATTTCCACTTAGAAACATGGTGATAATTCTTGGTTTGACAGTGAAGTATCTAAAAGATGTATCATGTAAATTTAACCAAAATCTTACCCTCTACCAATAAAATGTTTCATAAAATCATGCTTTTTTCTAACATTAGAAAAGCAATTTCTACATGAACTAGGTATAGATTGCAAGGAGTTCCATATAAATTCCCTGTCAAAATTCATTTTAATTTCCTTTAAAAACTTTAAAATGTTATTCGATATAAAAGTACAGTTATATTATTTAAAAGCTCAATTATTTTCCTGAGCATTAAAAAAATATATTCCTTGGGAAGGCAGTTAAGTAGGACAACTGAAGCTTCCAAATCCTGAGAGAGGCCTGAGAAACACCACATAAACACTCTCCTTAGTCCCAGCACTAACCTAGCAACAGTAACTTACAGCACATTTAACTCAGAAAAATGCCTGAAATGATGAACGGTGTGAAAATAACTTCCATAGAATGTTAAAGATTTTTCAAAAACACCATGAAAATTCACTTCATAGATGATCCACTATTAACACCCACATACTTAATATACTAGAAGCTGTTTTAACGTTTCTAGAGACTGACATCATTTGAAACCTAACAATCACCAAAATGAGAAAGTATACTCTACAGAGGTTACTACAAGTTAGTTCTCCATTCCCTGCAGACAAAACCAATTAAAAATCAGCATCAAAAGCACATTTTATTAGTTTACAAAGAATAACATGAATTAAGAACCAAAGCTTTTTTCTAATTGCATATATTCTATCAAACCCACTCATCACTGAAAAAACGCACTCACAGGATTTGAATTCAATGCCAGCAGAGCTAAAACTCAGTGTTCTAAAAGCAGGTTGTTAAGTTTCTATGTTATCAACATTACCACAGAACCTCAGTGCAAATTTTAAGGATCCAAACAAAGAACTTATCTTAGAATTTTAAGGCAAGTTAGAAAAGCCTTCTGTTGAGCTGAGGTTTTAAGATTTATCAGCCTTAATGAAGATTTCAGTAACATATATATGAAATACAATTAAAGACAGTTTCTCATCCATCAAATAGTTTGTCAGTAAGATAGCCTTAAGACACCTGCACAAATGCAACAAGCAGTGTGCCGCACAGCACAATCACTATAAATTGTGAGAACAGACTTCTTACTTATGAACCCCTCAGGCATCCACTGCCACTCACAATGACATTGATAGGTGTCTAGCAGGAAAGTTTTGTGACAAAGCCTTCATTCAGAGTCTTCCCAAAGCAAATACACGCTGGTGCTGCTTCTCCTTTGCTTCTTACTCCCCTCGGGGCAGACCTGGCCCCAAGCACTTTAATTAGCCACCAATTTGTTCAAGTATATTTAAGATCGCCTGGCCTTAGTGAGCCACTAGTAAAAACACTTTGAGGATTTTCTTTTCAGACTATGGAACATTTTTATATCTTAAATATGAGGCACTTAAATTGTAAATAAAATTAAGTGTATGTGGATTTTTCTGGGCAGGCTCATAGCTTTCACCAGGGTCTCAAATGGGTCTTCAACCAAACAAAGGTCCTGGGAGTACGTCTGGCTTTCCTTCAAAAATTTTGTGCTTTCAAGTTCTTATCTCACTACCCCAACCCACTTTCTTTCAGTACCTTCTCCTTTTACTTAACCAAGCATAATAATAATAAATAAAGACACCTGTTCCTCACAACATCAGCAATTACTATAGGACTGAAAAAAAACTGCAATGCACTGAAAGTCAGAAAACTAGAGTTTGCATCTCATTCTTTACCACCACTTGAGCAATCTCAACTTCTCCCTGAAGAAAGTATGAAAAATAGGACTATGTTGAGAACAGAAATTACAAATGTAAATGTTGCTTACTGTAAAGCAAAAATAAAAAGCATTACATCACACTGAGTTCTGACCGCTGAAACGTAATTTTCCTCTAGCAAAAAGTCAATGCAACCTCAACTTTCAAGAAGCATCTGACCTCAGAACTTTAAGAGCCCCATCCTTTCAGCCTAACTCTAGGTGGCACATAGTTGCCAACCAGTACTTTTTATCACAGCAATTTCAACACAAGTTAATAAAGAGTTCCCTTAAATAAAGCAAATATTTTACAGTAACTATAAACAGAGTATAACCTTTAAAAAAGAAGAGAGCAAAATTTAAAAAAAAAAATAAGTAATAGTGAAGATTGGTTCAAGATGGCAGAGTAGAAGGACGTGCACTTATTTCCTCCTGAGAGAACACCAAAATCCCAACTAGCTGCTGAATAACCATGGACAGGACAATGCTGGAATCCACCAAAAAAAATATACCCCACGTCCAAAAACAAAGGAGAAGCTGCAACCAGACAGGAGGAGGGGCACAATCACAATAAAATCAAATCCTATACCCACCGGGTGGGCAACACACAAACTGGAGAACAACTAAACCACAGAAGTTCTCCCACTGTTGTGAAGGTCCTGGGCCCCCCAAGTTAGGCTTCCCAGCCTGGGGGGGCAGCAAAGGGACTGGAGATCCCCAGGGAATCTGACCTTGAAGGCCAATAGGATTTGGTTACAAGACTTCCACAGGACTAGGGGAAATAGACTCCACTTTTGAAGGGGGTGGTTTAGTTGCCAACTCGTGTCCTACTCTTTGCGACCCCACAGATACACTGTAGCTCACCAGGCTCCTTTGTCCATGGGATTTTCCAGGCAAGAATACTGGAGTGATGAGCCATTTCCTGCACCAGGGGATCTTCCCCACCCAGGGATTGAACCTGCGTCTCCCACACTGCAGGATTCTTTACCAACTGAGCCGTCTTGTGTGCACCAGGACCCAGGGGAAAGGAGCAGTTGACCCTCAGGAGACTGAACCAGACCTACCTGCTAGTGTTGGAAGGTCTCCTGTGGAGGTGTGATCAGCAGGGGCTCGCCACAGGGATGGGGGCACTGGCAGCAGCAGCCCTGGAAGATGTCCCTTGGCATTAAGTCTTCTCGGAGGTCGCCATTAGCCCTACCATAGAGCCTATAGCATATGATAGGGTTAATGAAAATTCCCTGAGAAGGAAATGAACACCCATTCCAGTATGCCTGCCTGGAAAATAACATGGACAGAGGAGCCTGGCTGCAGCCCTTGGACTTGAAGAGTTTTGCAAAGATTGATGGAGTAACACTTTCACTTTCAGGGCCTATAGATCTCAAGGCGGGGTCGCCTCAGGCCAAACAACTAACAGGGAGGGAATGTAACTGCCACCCATCAGCAGATAACTGGATTAAAGCTTCATAAGAAATTTTACCAAAAGGAAGGATCTTCCCTCAAAGCTCAGTGGGTAAAGAATCTGCCTGAAAGGCAGGAGACCCAGGTTCAATCCCTGGGTCGGGAAGATCCCCTGGAGAAGGAAATGGCAACCCACTCCAGTATTCTTGCCTGGAGAATTCCATGGACAGAGGAGCCTGGTGGCCTACAGTCCAACAGTTGGACATGACTACCGCACAATTGCACTCATCTCACACGCTGGTAAAGTAATGCTCAAAATTCTCCAAGCTAGGCTTAAGCAATACGTGAACCATGAACTTCCAGATGTTCAAGCTAGGTTTAGAAAAGGCAGAGGAACCAGAGATCAAATTGCCAATATCCGCTGGATCATCGAAAAAGCAAGAGAGTTCCAGAAAAACACCTATTTCTGCTTTATTGACTACGCCAAAGCCTTTGACTGTGTGGATCACAATAAACTGTGGAAAATTCTGAAGGAGACGGGAATATCAGACCACCTGACCTGCCTCTTGAGAAACCTGTATGCAGGTCAGGAAGCAAGAGTTAGAACTGGACATGGAACAACAGACTGGCTCTAAATAGGAAGAGGAGTATGTCAAGGCTGTATATTGTAACCCTGCTTATTTAACTTATATGCAGAGTACATCATGAGAAACGCTGGGCTGGATGAAGCACAAGCTGGAATCAAGATTGCCAGGAGAAATATCAATAACCTCAGATATGCAGATGACACCACCCTTATAGCAGAAAGTGAAGAGGAACTAAAAAGCCTCTTGATGAAAGTGAAAGAGGAGAGTGAAAAAGTTGGCTTAAAGCTCAACGTTCAGAAAACTAAGATCATGGCATCTGGTTCCATCACTTCAAGGGAAACAGATAGGAAGACAGTGGAAACAGTGTCAGACTTTATTTTTTTAGGCTCCAAAATCACTGCAGATGGTGACTGCAGCCATGAAATTAAAAGACACTCCTTGGAAGGAAAGTTATGACCAACCTAGATAGCATATTAAAAAGCAGAGACATTACTTTGCCAACAAAGGCCTGTCTGGTCAAGGCTATCGTTTTTCCAGTGGTCATGTATGGATGTGAGAGTTGGACTGTGAAGAAAGCTGAGCACCGAAGAATTGATGCTTTTGAAGTGTGGTGTTGGAGAAGACTCTTGAGAGTCCCTTGGACTGCAAGGAGATCCAACCAGTCCATCCTAAAGGAAATCAGTCCTGGGTATTCATTGGAAGGACTGATGCTGAAGCTGAAACTCCAATACTTTGGCCACCTCATGCAAAGAGTTGACTCACTGGAAAAGACCCTGATGCTGGGAGGGATTGGGGGCAGGAGAAGGGGACGACAGAGGATGAGATGGCTGCAAGGCATCACCGACTCGATGGGCATGGGTTTGGGTAGACTCCGGGAGTTGGTGATGGACAGGAAGGCCTGGCGTGCTGCGATTCACGGGGTCGCAAAGAGTCGGACACAACTGAGCGACTGAACTGAACTGAAGCAACTAAACCACCACCACCACTGAAAGGAAGCCCCTGCCCGTGCAGGAGAAGACAGACTCGGGTCTGATCTCTGGGTGGGAAGATCCCCTGGAGGAGGGCATGGCAAGCCACTCCAGTATTCTTGCCTTAGAAAATCCCATGGACAGAGGAGCCTGGGGGTCTACAGCCCATGGGGTCGCAAAGAACTGGATACAACTGAGCTAACACATAGGAAGAACTAAAGAACAGAGATGAGCAATAAACTGGAAAAAAGTAACAGCAGAAAAACTGAGGCAGGAGAATGGATAAGTGACCTGAAGACAGAATGGTGGAAATCACTGCCGTAGAATAGAATATAGAAAAATGGGGGAAAAAAAGAGACCTCCAGGACATTAAACACACCAACATTTGCATTATAGGGATCCCGGAAGAAGACGAGTGCTCCCATTTCATTTAGTTTATGTTCTCTAATTTCTCTTTTTTTTTCTTTCTCAAGCCTTCATCAAGCAAAGTAGAAAAGCTTTTTATACACATATTATATATACAAGTAGTATGTAAAATATAGTTTAGAAAACTTCCGAGTTTTTGCCTAGCTTAAAAAATTATGACATTTGGAGTCTACTTGTTTGACTCAGTAAAAAACTGTGATATAGTTCCATGTATTTTGGCATTTAGTATTCATGCTAAAAGTCTAAAAAGACAATTATTTTAGGGATTTTTTTTTTCTTAATTTGAATGAAGCTTGAAACTTCTAATCCATTTCTGAGAATATAGGGAAATACTATGTTGTTAAAAAAAAACAGGAAATTAATTTAATACAGTATTATTAACTAAAGTACAGATTTTGTTCAAACTTCACAAAATTTTATGCTAGGGTACACTATCTTTTTAATTCTTTATTCAAGATTCCACATTGTATTTAGTTGCATTGAGCAGCTTCAGCTGCATTCAACCAATTCTGGAAAATTCTCTTTTCATTTTTATTCTGTTACAAATATTTTCTAATTTTCCTTGTTTTGGCTTCTTAGATACAGCCATCATTTAAAAGTGGACATTTAATTTCCAAACACATGGGGGTTTAAAAGTATCTTTGATATTAATTTCTCACTTAAATGCCTTCTTCTCTGTAATCACCCTCTGTGGTGTTTCAGTCTTCTGACTTGATTGAGGCTTTCAATATCTAAGTCAAAGATCTCTCTTGGTAAATGTCACACTGTACTTGAAAATATGTGGGTTATTTTCAAATATCTTTTGGTACTGTGTGAAAACTGTACAAATCTTAATTATGTTAAATTGGTTCACAGTGCTTTTTTTCAAGTCTACTATATCCTTCTACTTCTCTGTATAATTCATTCTATTAATTTTTGAGTTTGATACTGAAATCCCAACTAAAAATCTTAATTTACCTACTTAGAAAAAAAATAGCAATATATAAGTGGAAATATATGTAACTCTGTTCTATATTTTCCAAATCTCTTGTAATGCGTTATCATACCGTCATAACTTAAAAAATAAAAAAGATTAAAAAAAGAAGTTAACAGTGTATTTGGAATAGAAAAGAACTTGTTTTAACTTGAATCCTGACTAATACACATATATACATAATTATTAAATCCCTCTGTATATACTTTGCTATTTTATACATTTAACTCAATAAAGTCAGAATAAACAATAAACTTAAATAAAATTAAATGGCACCACCAATGACACACATGCGTTTGAGCAAGCTCCGGGAGCTGCTGATGGACAGGGAAGCCTGACGTGCTGCAGTCCATGGGGTTGCAAAGAGTTGGACACGACTGAGCGACTGAGCTGAACTGAAAATTAAATACAACAAGCAAGGGCTCTGTAGGACCCCCATCTGTATGACTTGCTCGATGCTGAGTCCTGAGGCACAGTGGGGTCTTATGCCTCCCCCATACTGTAGAGGAAATGTTAGAGAGAGGAGGCCCTCAGTCACACTGCCCAGGTTCAAATCCTGACTCTGCTGTGTGACTTTGAACTAGATTAATCTCCTTGTGCCTTGTGTAGACGTAAAAAGAGGAAATTAGGAAGCTTAAGTAAAATAATATGGGCAAAGCCTTTAGAGAGGTACCTGGTATTTACATAGTAAATGGTAGGAAAAAATATGTTAACAATTAGGAAATGTTCATGTTGCAAAGCTTTGTTGTTTTCAGGAAGCCTAATGCAATCTTTTCTCTCTCTTTTTTTTTTTTTGATTGGTTATGTTTAAGACAATGGCTGTGATTCTCTAATCTTCACTATAAATTTGTATAAAATGGAATTCATTAATACATACTACTCAAGGTCCATTAATCTTTTTTCCCCCCCTGTATTCTTTCCCCAGCACTGAGATACATGCATCTTGGTTTTTGAAGCAGGACTTTCATGCTCAAAGAGCTTCCCAGGGAATTCCCTGGAGGTCCAGGAATCAACTCTGTGCCCAGGTTCAATGCCTGGTCAGGGAACTAAGATCCCACATACTGCGTGACATGACCAAAAAAAAAAAAAAAACAGAGCTTCTTATCAGACTGTTTTAGGCAAATTAATTCAAGTGTAGAGGCAGTTAACAAAACTGTCTATAGAGAGGAGGTGCTATGGTGGCAATGGAATGAATTCAACTTCTGTAATGCAAAAAATAACACGTGAGGGCAAGTCTACCTATGGTTTCATGCGTGACATCAGTATTTTTTTTATACTGACAAAGCCATTTTCTGTATGACCACTATGTAAAATTTCCTGACTGCATATTCTCTTCTGGGACAAAGGCTAAGGAATACAATAGGTTTAAAATATACTTTTTCCCCTAATACAAAAGTACTCAGACTTATTACTGAAATTTCAGAAAAAAGTATAAAGAAAAAAATCAGCCATAATTGTAGAGAAAAATCTGCTACATTTTGGTATACACCCTTCCAGTGTTTTTTCTAAGATGCTCATTTTCATAATTTCAAACCCTCCCCCCAAAAATTACATTTCATTTTACTTATTACTATACTGTCAACATTAATATTTCATTATACTGGCACTTTAATAATTTCTTAGTATTGGACATTGAGGTTATTTCCTTTACTTTTCATTGTTAATTATCATAAACAAAACATTTATACCTTCTAGGAAGCTTCTTTCAGCTTCATTCAAGGATCACATTTTACACACTGCTGAGTACAGGAAAATATAAATCAATGTGATCACAGGAACCACAAGTGCCTGCCTGAGACCACCTTTTATGAATGACAGCGAGTTCTGTAACAGAGAAGTATAAAAATAAGGAAGAATTTAAAATGAAAACTACCTTCACAGAACAGTGCTGTGGATATTCAATAAATGTTACTGACAAGTAAAGTCTAATTAGGAAAATGAATTTTAAATGTCTCTATAAAGATAAGATTAAAAATATAAAATAAAAAAACTTCTCACTGCTAAAAACTTGTCAATGAAGAAAACTTGGTGACAAGTATTTGAAAACACTATTTCAGTAAAACACATCATGCCCCTTACTCAGACAGGGGCACGGTGTCAAGTGCACACTGGAGCAGAGGGCTCACTTTAGTTAGGGTGAGAGCAAACACTCCCACAGATTCAGCGTTTAACATTTCCACAGACAACAGGAAGGACTGCGAGAATAAATGTCTCCTGAAAAGAAAAGAAAAAAAAGTTGCTGATATATCCAGTCAGTCCTCCTCTAAATTGTCAAGGTCATCCAAACCAAGAAATCTGAAAAACTGCCACAGCTAAGAGGAGCCCAAAAAGACCTGACAAGTAAATGTGATGTGATGTCCCAGATGAAATTCTGGAACAGAAGATATTAGATAAAACTGAAGTTCACCTGTGTTTGTTCATGGATTTATATTAACAAATGTGTCATACTAACAGTTCATCGACAGAATGTTGATAAAGGGGGAAGGAACTAGGTGAGGAGCTTCTCAAACGACCTATCTTCTCAATTTTTCTGTAAATTTAAAATAGTTAAAAAATTCAATTAAGAAATAATTTGGATCAATTTTTATCTTATATTTCAAACTCCTGACTCCAAAAGAGAACTGTCAAAAAGCAAAACACAATCATATCTTTAAGAATTTTAAACTTAATGACAAAATGAGACCAAACAGGCCCACTTCAATAGTTGTTACTGGTTATGTGAGCAAATCTATTGTTTGCCTTTTTTTTTTTTAATTTTATTGTTTGCCTTTTGAAAACACTTTCTTTAAAAATTTTTTCCAAACCCTCTACTGATTTTATAATTGCCTCTTCAAAGGTTGAGCACAAAGAGAAACCACTTCTGCATAGACCCTACATTTATTCCTATTGAGTCAAGCCTTTGCAAAAGTAAGTTCTTTTTTTTACCACTGCAACTCTCAAATTTTTGGCCTTAAGTGGGGTCCAAAATCACTGCAGACAGTGACTGCAGCCATGAAATTAAAAGACGCTTGCTCCTCGGAAGGAAAGCTATGACAAAAGTGTATTAAAAACCAGAGACATCACTTTGCCAACAAAGGTCTGGATAGTCAAAGTTATGGTGGTTCCTTCCAGTAGTCATGTAAGAATGTAAGAGCTGGCCCACAAAGAAGGCTGAGCGCCAAAGAATTGATGCTTTCAAACTGTGGTGCTGGAGAAGATTCTTGAGAGTCCCTTGGACAGCAAGATCAAATTAGTCAATCCTAAAGGAAATCAACCCTGAATATTCATTGGAAAGTCTGATGCTGAAGTCGAAGCTCCAATACTTTGGCCACCTGATGCAAGGAGACCCCGATGCTGGGAAAGACAAAAGGGCCTGAGGAGGAGGGGGTGACAGAGGATGAGATGGTTGGATGGCACCAGACTCAATGGACATGAGTTTGAGTAAACTCGGGGAGATGGTGAAGGACAGGGAAGCCTGATGTGCTACAGTCCGTGGGGTCAGAGTTGGACACAACTGAGTGAATGAACAACAAAAACAACCCCTTTAAACTCTTAAAAATTGAGGACCTCAAAGAGTTTTATTTTAGATAGGTTCTATTCATTTTTGTTGCATCAGAAATTAAGATATTTAAACAAATTCATTTAATAATAAGCAAAGAATCTGGTGAGAAGTTTTCTTTTGCCAATCTCTTTAATGCCTACCTTAATAGAAGTAAGCTGGATTTTCATATCTTATGCTATCAATCTGTTGTAGTATATGTTGTTTCGGTTAACGTATACAAAAAAAAGCTGGCCACAGTTAAACATTTAGTTGAAAAGAAGTTCCCCTGAACCTGCTGAAAAGGTCCAGTGAACTCTCCAAGAGTACTCAGTCCAAACCTTGGAAACAATCACCCAAACAGACCCCTAGAGGGGTCCCCCTTCAGTCTGTCCAGATTTTAAAAGCAGTCCTTTAAGTGTCTTCTCCATCCACTAACAACGATTTCTTGACCTATCAGTGTAATGCCAGTATTTTTAGAAAAGGTACATGGCAACCCATCTCCCCTAAAGTCCTAACACCAAAAAGATCCCGAAAACACCAAAGCAATCATTTGCAAATATACATGGTTGTTATTGTTTTTTTTTTAATATATGTGGTTTTTAATAGTACAAGTAAATAAGTACCAAGAGATAAAAATTTCTGTTAAAATTACAACTCCTATAGATAGGGCTTAGTAAAAAAGCCAGTTTTCAGTTTTACACAACTTCTTGCTTAAAATAACGTGTTTTAATTTCTGAATAAAAAATATTTGGAAGGAAAAGCACTGTTTCTATGGGCCATCTCTTAGTAAATGAAAATACATCAGCAAAAAAAATAGACACATATGGTATTTAGTTATTAAGCACTAGTCTCAGTAAGTTCCTTTTTCAACACTTTTAATAAAACTTGGAAATAATACTCTGCATTTACAAAGGCCTCTAATGCCTTAAAGTTATTATTGTTAAAGCCATATGAAAATATAAAACAATCCTCCCATTAATACTGCTTTTCAGACTTCAAAGACAGTTTCCTCCCAGGTCCCTCTGTAGGAACAAGCTAAGTACAAAAACGCCCTTGATAGGTAACTACCAAGTTATCTGGAGCAATTCATACAGATTTTTTGGCATGTCCCAAAAGTCTCATAAAGCCTATAATGGAAGCATCCTTTTTAAAATTCACTAAGAAAGATCCTCAGCTCAGTTCAGTCACTCAGTTGCAACGTCTGACTGTGACCCCATGGACTGCAGCACGCCAGACTTCCCTGTCCATCACCAACTCCATGAGCTTACTCAAAACTCATGTCCATTGAATTGGTGATGCCATCCAACCATCTCATCCTCTCTTGTCCCCTTCTCCTGCCTTCAATCTTTCCCAGCATCAGGGTCTTTTCCAAGAGTCAGTTCCTCACATCAGGTGGCCAAAGTATTGAAGTTTCAACTTCAGCATCAGTCCTTCCAATGAATATTCAGGACTGATTTCCTTTAGGATGGACTGCTTGGATCAACTTGAAGTCCAAGGGACTCTCAAGAATCTTCTCCAACACCACAGTTCAAAAGCATCAATTCTTCGGTGCTCAGCTTTCTTTACAGTTCAACTCTCCCATCCATACATGACTACTGGAAAAACCATAGCTTTGACTAGATGGATCTTTGTCAGCAAAGTAATGTCTCTGCTTTTTAATATGCTGTTTAGGTTCGTCATAGCTTTTCTTCCAAGGAGCAAGCGTCTTTTAATTTCATGGCTGCAGTCACTGTCTGCAGTGATTTTGGAGCCCAAGAAAATAAAGTCTCTTACTGTTTCCATTGTTTCCCTATCTATTTGCCATGAAGTGATGGGACTGGATGCCATGATCTTAGTTTCTTGAATGTTGAGTTTTAAGACAACTTTCCACTCTCCTCTTTCACTTTCATCAAGAGCTTATTTAGTCCTTCACTTTCTGCCATTAAGTGTGGTGTTACCTGTGTATCTGAGTTTATTGATATTTCTCTCGGCAATCTACATTACAGCTTATGATACATCCAGCCCAGTATTTTGCATGACGTACTCTGCATATAAGTTAAATAAGCGGGGTGACAATATACAGCCGTGACGTACTCCTTTCCCAATTTGGACCAGTCTGTTGTTCCATGTCCGGTTCTAACTGTTTCTTCTTGACCTGCATACAGATTTCTCAGGAGGCAGATATGGTGGTCTGCTATTCCCATCTCTTGAAAAATTTTCCACAGTTTGTTGTGATCCACAGTCAAAGGCTTTAGCATAGTCAATAAAATGGAAGTAAATGTTTTTCTAGAACTCTCTTGCTTGTTTGATGATCCAAAGGATGTTGGCAATTTGATCTCTGGTTCCTCTGCCTTTTCTAAATCCAGCTTGAACATCCGGAAGTTCATGGTTCAAGTACTGTTGAAGCCTGGCTTGGAGAATTTTGAGCATTACTTTGCTAGCGTATGAGATGAGTGCAATTGTGCTAGTAGTTTGAACACTCCTTGACATTGCCTTTCTTTGGGATTGGAATGAAAGCTAACCTTTTCCAGTAATGTGGCCACAGTTGAGTTTTCCAAATTTGCTGGCATATGGAGTGAAGTACTTTCACAGCATTATGTTTTAGGATTTGAAATACCTCAGCTGGAATTCCATCACCTCCACTAGCTTTGTTCATAGTGATGCTTCCTAAGGCCCACTTGACTTCACATTCCAGAATGTCTGGCTCTAGGTGAGTGATCACACCATCATGGTTATCTGGGTCATGAAGATCTTTTTTGTATAGTTCTTCTGTGTATTCTTGGAGAAGGAAATGGCAACCCACTCCAGTATTCTTGCTTGGAGAATCCCATGGACAGAGGAGCCTGCTGGGTTACAGTCCACAGGGCCGCAAAGAGTCGGACACGACTGAGTGACTACACACTCTGCGTATTCTTGTCATCTCTTCTTAATATCTTCAGCTTCTGTTAGGTCCATACTATTTCTGTCCTTTATTGTTCCCATCTTTGCATGAAATGTTCCCTTGGTATCTGAAGAGATCTCTAGTCTTTCCCATCCTATTGTTTTCCTCTATTTCTTTGCATTGATCACTGAGGAAAGCTTTCGTATCTTTACTTGCTATTCTTTGGAAAGGTGTAGCTTCTCTTCTCTCAGCTATTCGTAAGGCCTCCTCAGACAAACATTTTGCCTTTTTGAAGTTCTTTTTCTTGGGGATGGTCTTGATCCCTGCCTCCTGTACAATGACATGAACCTCCGTCCATAGTACTTCAGGCATTCTATCAGATCTCAGCCCTTAAATCTATTTGTCACTTCCACTGTATAATCATAAGGGATTTAGATCATACCTGAAATGGTCTAGTGGTTTTCCCTACTTTCTTCAATTTAAGTCTGAATTTGGCAATAAGGAGTTGATGATGTGAGCCACAGTCTGCTCCCGGTCTTGTTTTTGCTGACTGTCTAGAGTTTTTCCATCTTTGGCCACAATGAATATAATCAATCTGATTTTGATATTGACTATCTGGTGATGACCACGTGTAAAGTCACCTCTTGTGTTGTTGGAACCTCTTGTGTTGTTTGCTATGACCAGTGCATTCTCTTCACAAAACTCTGTTAGCCTTTGCCCTGCTTCATTTTGTACTCTAAGGCCAAACTTGCCTGTTACCCCTCCAGCTATCTCTTGACTTCCTATTTTTGCATTCCAGTCCCCTGTGATGAAAAGGACATCTTCTTTGGGTGCTAGTTCTAGAAGGTCTTGTAGGTACTTCATAGAACTGGTTGGGGACATAGACTTGGATTACCGTGATACTGAGTGGTTTGCCTTGGAAATGAACAGAGATCATTTTGTTGTTTTTGAGACTGCACCCAAGTACTACGTTTTGGACTCTTTTGCTGACTATGGTGGTTACTGCACTTATTCAATGGGATTCCTGCCCACAGTAGTAGATATAACAGTCATCTGAGTTAAATTCACCCATTCCAGTCCATTTTAGTTCACATATTCCTAGAATGTCAACGGTTCACTCTTGCCATCTCCTGTTTGACCACTTCTAATTTACCTTGATTCATGGACCTAACATTCCAGGTTCTGATCCAATATTGCTCTTTACAGCACCAGACTTTACTTTCATAACCAGTCACATCCACAACCGAGTGTTGTTTTTGCTTTGGTTCAGTCTCTTCATTCTTTCTGTATTTATTTCTCCACTTATCTCCAGCAGCATATTAGTCACCTACCAACTTGGGGAGTTCCATCTTTCAGTGTCCTATCTTTTTGCCTTTTCATACTGTTCATGGGGTTCTCAAGGCAAGAATACTGACGTGGTCTGCCATTCCCTTCTCCAGTGGACCACGTTTTGTCAGAACTCTTTACCATGACCCATCTGTCTTGGGTGGTCCTAGGGGCATGGCTCATGGTTTCACTGAGTTAGACAAGGCTGTGGTCCATGTGATTAGTTTGATTAGTTTTCTGTGACTGTGGTTTTTCATTCTGTCATTAAGGATAAGAAGCTTATGGAAGTTTCCTGATGGGAGAGATCGATTGTGGGAAAAACTGGGTCTTGTTCTGATGGGCAGGGCCATGCTTAGTAAATATTTAATCCAATTTTCTGTTGATGGGCAGGGCTGTGTTCCCTCCCTGTTGTTTGACCTGAGACCAAACTATGGTAGGGTGATGAAGATAATGGTGACCTCCTTCAAAAGGTCCTGTGCACTGCCAAACTCAGAGCCCTAACCCTGCAGCTGGCCAACGCCAATCCACGCCTCTGCTGGAGACTCCTGGACACTCACCGGCAAGTCTGGGTAAGTCTCTTGCAGGGGTGTTGAAAGAAAGATCCTAAGAAAGCTAAATCTCTAGAACAAATTATCTTCCCCTTAAACAGGCTGACAATATGATGGTCAGTCATGAAAATTTAATAGGAAAGCACTATTCATTTCAGGTCATTCATAGACATCTTATGGTCACTGAATGAGTCTGCAAGAAATTTCAGATCCTTCTCCCTTGTAGCAATTGTAAGTGGTAAAAATATTACTTCAGTATGCCTACACCAAGCCACATTATGATCCAGAAGTAATACTGCAGTTTTTGAAATTATTTAATAAATAGTTTTGATTTAAAGTTAAGAAAAAATTACAAACTTCAGAAAGATTACAAAAATGATCTGTCAAGGAAAGGACTTTAGGAATGAGGTTGGACTCTGCCCCCTCAACCTGCACTTGGTAACACCCAAACCAACCTGGGCAACAAGGGCAGGGAAAGTTAAACAGCCCACACCCTAACTTTAAAGCCTTATTAGATCTGTGAACACCTGCTCTACACTACACTTTCAGTACTTGACAAATTGGGCTCTCTTGGGGATTCAAAAATCAAGGTCAGGAAAGGGACAGCAGTGACACTAAAAAATCAGCCTGAGCCTAGAAGATACTAAAGGATAAATCTTTGTTTTGATGTTCTATCTCAAGACACATTTGCAGTTGTACAAAAAAGAAACGTAAATAGTAAGCTGTACATTTAATTAAAGCAAAATATTTAACACCTTTCGGTCCTGCTGCAATTAAGATATATTAACTGTAAATCTAATAACAAAACTGGAAATAATTTTAGAATACGTATGATCCCTAACAGCCATATTCAAAGGAAAAGACTAAGCTTGAACCTGAACTCGAATTGTTAGGAAGCTGCTCTGTTCACCCCACTGCCAATCACCTAATATTTACAGAAGAATAACCAGACCGTCTATTCAATATACTCGAATTCTGACCATGCTTCAAGGCTATATCTTCTGTATCAAAGATAAAAGGATGTAATATTACACAGGCAAGCTCAATTTAGGATAGTAGATACAGGTCTTATGCCCCCAAATCTTAAATTTATCTTATGATGTATCTCTGCTACTGTTGTACAGATAGCACTATCTTACTTCTTTCACATGTACTGCCACATTTAATAATCAATTTGGAAATTCCTGGAGGTTCAGTGGTTAGGACTAGGTGCGTCCACCACTGTGACCCAGGTTCAACCCCGGGCGAGGAAACTAAGATCCAGCAAGCCGAGCAGTGTGGGCATAATAATAAATTCGATTATTATGTGATTATGACGCACCCGACCCCAAAATATGAGGAAATTCCAGCCTGATAAAACTGGTCCTCATTTGAAGGGCTGCCTGGTATCAATGGGACACGCACTATAGAACTCTATTTCTACTTTCCCAGATTTTAAATAGAGAATTTTACAGCTCTGTCTAGAGTTGAAACTTGAGAAAATCACTGCCAAGAAGTTCTGTAAGTCTGAAATATAGACTCAACAAACCAGCTTTTTTCTCTCCTTGGCTTCCCAGCACATTCCCTGCCACCTCCATCTAGATCCTCTTCATTCCTTGTACGTTGATGTTTCTGGGGGTTCGCATGATTCTCACTCTCATTCTATACTCCTATTCCTCCCTAACCCTGCCCTAACCCAGTATTCCCAGATACCCCAGGCAGCCCCCTCTCCCCATACTCTCTACCCACCTCCATATCTGCCCAACCCTAATACCTTCAAGCATTCCATATATGATTTCCATTACTTGCACACATCATACTATATAATTTAGTTGCTGATCTTTCTCACCAGTAGATTACACGTTTCCTTAAGTCAAAGTTGTACACTGTATAACCTTAACAATTCCTGGCACTTACTGACATTATCAATAAGCCTACTAAATGGAACCTAGAGCCAACCCCAAGGACCCAATCCATTTCTTCATTTACCAGAGCTGACAAAAAAGGATTTCTTAGTTTCCTATACTAGAGCTGAGAATTCCTATTACTTCAAAGTCAACAGGTAAGAAAAGCCTTTATATTAACATTGCCTAAACCTCATCATCTGGTCCCATCACTTCATGGCAAATAGATGGGGGAAGAGTGGAAACAGTGGCTGACGTGATTTTTCTGGGCTCCAAAATCACTGCAGACGGTGATGCAGCCATGAAATTAAAAGATGCTTGCTCCTTGGAAGGAAAGTTATGACCAACCTAGACAGCATATTAAAAAGCAGAGACATTACTTTGCCAACAAAAGTCCATCTGATCAAGGCTATGGTTTTTCCAGTGGTCATGTATGGATGTCAGAGTTGGACTATAAAGAAAGCTGAGCACCGAAGAATTGATGCTTTTGAACTGTGGTGTTGGAGCAGACTCTTGGAAGTCCCTTGGACTGCAAGGAGATCCAACCAGTCCATCCTAAAAAGGAGGTCAGTCCTGAAAATTCATTGGAAGGACTGATGCTGAAACTCTCAATACTTTGGCCACGTGATGCGAAGAGCCAACTCATTGGAAAAGACCCTGATGCTGGGAAAGATTCAAGGCAAAAGGAAAAGAGGGCAGCAGAGGATGAGATGGTTAGAGAGCATCACTGACTCAATGAACATGAATCTGAGCAAGTTCTGGGAGATAGTGAAGGACAGGGAAGGCCTGGAGTGCTGTAGTCTATGGGATCGCAAAGAGTTGGACATGACTTAAGTGACTGAACAATGACAAAAATCAGACAAAACAAAACGGCACTGTACTTCGGTATCTTCTAAGTACAGCTTTCTATTATGATTTTCCTGCAGTGTGTCAGGATAGCCAAAGGGAACCAAAAAAGATCACACTCTCCTTCCCAAAAAGCCCAGTTAATTTCTGGGATCCATGAAGGCAGTCACTGGTCACTGTGCATTAGAAGAATACTGAACTCAGAAGTAAAAAGCCAGTTTGGAATTCCCCAATCAGTCCTTTAAAAGCTGTGTCACCTTAGACAAGTCACTTCACTTCTCTCAGCACACCCTCCTTTAACTGTTCTCGGAATTCCCTGGCAGTCTGGTGGTGTGCTGTCAACGTTGTGGGCCTGGGCTCAATCCCCGGTTGGGAACCTAAGATCCCACAAGTTGCACGGGACGGGAAGAAAAAAAAAAAAAAAAGTCCTACCTTAGCAGCAAGAACTAAGTTAACATAAATGTTTTTTTACTGAACCTATTGGAAAAGGGAACCCTTATATACTGTTGGTGGGAATGTATTGATAAACTGATGCACTTTGGAGAACAATATGGAAGAGGTTCTTTAAAAACTAAAAACAGAGTTACCAAGGATCCAGCAATCCCACTCCTGGGTAGATATCTGGAGAAAAAGAAACTTCAAAAAGATACAAGCACCCCACAGCAGCATTATTTGCGATAGCCAGGAAATGGAAGGAACTTAGATGTCTAACAACAGATAAATGGATAAAGAAGATGTGGTACCTATATACAACAGAATATTACTCGGCTATAAAAAATAATGAAATGATGCCATTTGCAGCAATACGGATGGACCTAAAGATTATCATACTGAGTGAAGTAAATCAGACAGAGAAAGACAAGTATCATATGATATTGTTTATATGTAGAATCTAAAAGATAATGAAAATGAATCTATGTATAAAACATAAACACATTCACAGACATAGAAAACTTATGGTTACCAAGGGGGAAAGGGAGGGCCAGAAAGGGATACATTAGGAGTGTGGGATCAACAGATACAAACTACTACACATAAAACACATGTACTGCACAACACGGGGAACAATATGCAGCATCTTACAATAGCCTACAGGAGGAAATTATCTACCTGAAAGAACACCTGTGACTGAGCCACCCTGCTGTGCACCTGGGGCCAGCACTAACTACCCGGCAGGACCACCGCAAGGGGCTGCAGTCTCTTCTCCAAGGGATTTTCCTGACCCAGGAATCGAACCGAGGTATCCCTGTAGGCAGGTTCTTTATCGTCTAAGCCACCAGGGAAGCCCAAAACTAACTGTTAGTGTAAATCAACTGCACTTCAATTAAAAAAAAAACAAGATTCGTAATTTTCTGTCCACCATCCTATGTAACCCTAATTTTACATGGGTATAGGCAACACAGATAATGGTTAAGAATACTGTGTGGGCTCATATTAGGCTTCTCTACTTAGTAGTCAGGTGACCTTGAGAAGTTTACTTACCCTCTTTATGCTTCATCATGTAAACTAAGGCCAGAATTATCCCCATTTTAAAGTCAGGTTAATGGAATAAAACCTTGAAAACAGTCATGACCCTCAAGGCAGGAAGCTCAAGGATAACATCTAGATAATGGAAAACATACCAGAAGTCAAATTGGATTTGAAGTCAATTTGGATTCCTGCTCCACGATCTTTTCACAAAATCTCTATTCTCTGCAAGTTTTCACTTCCTAACTAGCTAATACCAACCTTCAAAAACAAATTACCCTGGATCCTAAACCAAATTTTAAACCCTGTTCCCCTAAAAAAAATTCTGATCAGCAATTATCCTGAATATTCATTGGAAGGACTGATGCTGAAGCTGAAACTCCAATACTTTGGCCACATGATGCAAAGAATTGACTCACTGGAAAAGACCTTGATGCTGGGAAAGATTGAAGGCAGGAGAAGGGGACGACAGAGGATGAAATGGTTGGATGCCATCACAGACTCGGTGGACATGAGTCTGGGTAAGCTCCAGGAGTTGGTGATGGACAGGGAAGCCTGACGTGCTGCCATCCATGGGGTTGCAAAGAGTCAGACACGACTGAACTGAACTGAATTATCTATTGCATACATAAGTCAAAGATATATTTTACATATGGAATACAGGAAAAGTCACAAGGTTATTAGAGAAAAAAACAGTAGTTATTAAAAATAAAGTAGTTATTAAAAAAAAAAAAGTAGTTATAGAGAGGAACTCAGAAGAATGGGCTGCCTTCTAGTGTAACTTTTAAAAACCCCAAACCCATACCATACACAAAACCCTGAAGCCAGCCTTCCACTGGAAAATCTGGTAGCTGTTCTCAATTTGTTCAAAATGCATCATAGTATTGGATGAGAGCCTCTCTGGGAGAAGAAAAAAGCTTGGAATATCTGGAATTTTAAGGGGGTTATACTCCAAAAATTCTCTTTACAGACTTTGCTCATCTCCATGCCCTCACCTCCCTTCCTGCAAATAAAAAGATATCAGAGTACAAATCCTAAGAGATCCTTGCTCTCCTTGTCCAAGTTAAAGCCTGGCAAGGATGAGACATTCCCATCTGGTTTAAATATCACCAAATGATGAGCTGGTACAACCACACAGAAAATTGGGAGGATCTTGCCTTAAAGACCTTGTAATTATGTGGTTTTGATAGGATTTGTTCTTTGTCTCTGGAGTTAGAGGAGTGGAGTAGATGGCCACATTCAGATACCTGTGTGCCTCACAGGAACACACGCCTAACAAAAGCCCCAGTCAAGTGCTGAAAACACATTCAGGTTTAAACTTGGTTCTCTAACACTACAATTTGATCAAGCTGTGAGGTGGCAAGAACTAATGTAAGATGCACAAAAGTCTGCCTAAGGCCACATGAGGAACACAGCTGGGAGAGCGCTCAGCCTAGCTCCATGCTCTTAATCAAAATGCTCAACATTCAAAGGCTGTAAAAGCTGGTATGTACACCAGTGGACTGACATTTAGAAAACAGTATTGATAATATATTTGAACAACAAAAGTGAGAAATCCAGATTTGTATGATTATATAGCAACTCTAATTAGCTTTATTTTTAAAAAGTTTGCTACTTATCAGTAATAGAACATAATCAGGCTCTGTCCTGAGGACCAAAATAAGCCTTCCCTCCCACCTGTTGTACCTTTCTCCCCACTTCACTAGTAAGACTCAATTCTACTAACCGTCCTGTCAGGAAAGCACTGGGACTATTTAAATTATGTTAGATAAAATAAAACGCTCTCCATCTACAGGGCTTCCATAGCATCAGAGCCATCCCAACACAAAGCTTTCCAAATACAAACTCCTCCCTGTATAACACACACGCACTGCAAATTTTCTGAAACACTCTCTAACAGCTCTACTTGGGGGGAAAAAAATTTTTTTTTTAACTTCAGTTTTAAAGAACACTCAGGTACAGAAAAGTTTCACCTAAATCAACAGAAGAATTACACTCTGTATATTCTAGTTTTGATGCTGGGCTTTTGACTTTTCAAGTTTCACTTTTTAAAATCCCTTTGCTGTAAGGGAAATAAGGGATACGCATTTGGCAATAACCCTTGTCTCTGTAAATCTGTCCCCAGACTCTTCTTAGCAGTTAGCAAACGTAAGCTTTGGAATTTAAGCTCCTTGCAAACCATTAATTAATTAGTCTGGACAGCGTCCCTAGGTCAGTGTCAGATCTTCTTATAGCAGGTAAGAAGGCATACATTGGGGAAAAATGACTTTGTCCAAGGTCATGATTGCATTAGATTCAAGGTTCTACTCACTCTTTTACAAAATCTAAAAACACTGACTCCTTCTTTTATATAACAGGAGAAAAAAAACCCACATACACTCTCCTTGATAAAAGTTTATTTTTATCCCTGCAAAGTATTTCTTAAATTCTACATCTGTTGTAAAATAACAGATCTCCAAGTGAAATGGAATCAACAAGTTTAAAAAAAAGAAAAAGCCATTCATTATGTCTTCTGCCTAGGGATGTTTAATTTAGAGCCTGAAAAACGAAGTTATGATTGGGGGGGGTGGGGATAGGGCACGTAGACTTTAAGGGGTTACTGATAGAAAGCAGTTGTCAATGGCCTGACTTTTAAATGGCTCCTTTTAAACATTTGAGGCCACCTAAATACTCATCAACAATTCTGCTGAAACAGTAACTGCACCATTGAAGCTGGAAGCACCATCTTCACAGGCAACTAAACCTAATGACATCCTGACCAGCAACACATTAGACCCTTGCCTCTCATCTCCTTCCAACTCATTTTCCAGAAGGGACTTGGTTCTGCTTCTCAGTCACTCCCAACTCCCAGCTGCATTCTGTTGAGATGACATCTGTCGGATGGGAAGACGGACCCAGACGGGGCGAGGGAACATGGGGCGCCACCTCCCGCCCCTGCCTCTGTGACCAGGAGCTCCCACAGACGCGGCATAAACACATCACAAGGCAACAAGCCGCTGGAGAGACTGGAAGTCCAATCCCCATCCTGATGAGGCAGAGTGGCCCTCACTCCCTAACAACCTCATTCCTAACTGCCCAAGTCCCACTCGCCCTGAGTAAGAGCTAAACCAAGCTGTTCTCTCCACCTGAGGCCACCAGTTTGCTCTCAATCCAATGCTGCTACTCTGCCTTCTGCTCTCTTACACCCAGGAAAACACATAAAGGGACTATGTTGTGTATGCTTATTTTCATAACTTAAAAAATTTCATCTATACTCTGGAAATGAAGGCTCTAGCAGACAGAGTAACTAGTCCTAAGTCCAGAAAGACAACTTAAATGATTAAAAACAATGAAACAGACGAACGGATGGGATGACTCTAGGCCACATATAAAGGTGTACGGCAATGATGCTTTAAGTGGAGTGATCTACAATTAAAAATTTTAATTTTTTTTTAAAGACAAGAACGCATTTAGTCAAATTCATCCATCTTACAATTATGGAACTTAAGTGTTCTAGTGACCCAGAGATGGCTTTACCCTACTAGTCTTCATAAACTTGGAGGTTGAAAAAGCAAAGTTATCACTGAACTCATCTAATAGTTAATAACAGAAAAAGGAGCATTTTTAGAAGAATTTTCTGAAGTGTACAAAGGTGTTATCTCATTTTTCTCTTTGTTAATCCCATGCTAGGACACAGCAGTTAATAAGTACTCAGGAAGTCCTTGTTAAGCTGCATACAATTCTCATGTCTTAGACAAGTTACTTGCAACTCAGATTTTAAAATCCAGTTACTAGTGTCTCAAACGCTAAGTAATCTAAAGTAAATGAGTGGCCCAATGATATGGCAGGATCCACTCCAAAGGAACTTATGCTTCTGTGTGCTTCTGATGACTCCTCCTCAAGGGGCCCAAACTTAGAAGAAAGTACAGTCAGTCCTTTAGTTCTCAACACGTATTCCACATAATTTAAAAAAAAAAAAAAAAAAGGAGGCTACAATGGTCTTCTAGCCCATAAAACAGGTATATCAGCATAATCCCCAAAGAATATACAATTCTCTTGGAAAGAAAAAAATCAGACCACCAGCTCAATGCAAGGACTGTACAATGGGGAAAGCAAGGTCTTTCTCGGTTACTGGTTTTTAAACCCAAAGATGGCCTCTGCCAAGAGATATACAAGTAGACTTCGTGGAACCTAAATCCAGGAACCTAATTAATTAGCACTTTCATTTCGGGGCATGAGCTGTCCCTCTATCCTTTTCTACAGCCAAACTCTAACGTGGTCCAATCAGAACAACAACGAGAGGTTACCAAAGCCTACAAGCAGCTCCTGTTTTGTAGCACATAAACCAGATTCCTTTTTTTTTTTTTAATTGAATAGTTCACAATGGTATTTTTGCCTTTCTAAAAGAAAACTCTCTCACTGGCAGATTACTGTATGCCTACATTAAAGTATCCTAAATATCCTGGACTTTGTTACTGTCTCCCAAACTAAACAAGTAAATGAGTTGACTACTGATCTATCAACCAGAAATCAAGAAAATTAAGTACCTTAGAGACAAAAAATGAAATTGACAGTTTATCATTTTCTCTAATTTTCCTTATAGCTGTCTCTCAATAATGAACTCAATCCTCCAGTTTTAAATTGCAACAATTAACACTCTTCAAAGGCAATTCTCTCTTCATTCTGCTCTTTAAAAAAGGTTTAGACTGAATGTTTAAAAACAAATCCTATAACCACAGGAAGGGAAACTTTTCCACTGGGAGTAGGGACATAAATCTGTAGCTGCTTCATATGTTTGTAATATCACTCACATTCCATTCTATGAGTCTATTAATTTGTTGATTGGTTAAGAGTGAGATGGATATCTGAGGATCTGGGTGTGACCAATTTACCACTGGCAAAGTCAAATTTAGCTAAACACCCATCCACAGACTACAACAAATGAAGTTTGCTTTTAAGGCAGACACATTCACAAACTAAAACTGTAGGACATACTTAACCCAGCCTCCTATCAAGTGAGAAAAAAAAATTTCTTTAGAGAGGTATAGTTCTAAATCTGTCTTAAAAAGTGGTTACAATCTGGTTCAGGCATTCTTCTGGGAGGGGGGGTGATGAACAAGCTCTAACAACCGATGAAGGTTATAAAAACTCCATGAAAATACTAAAAACTACTGAATTGCAGTTTGAACTGAAGAACTGTATAGTGTGTATGCATATATATATAAACAAAACTGTGTGGTTTTTTTTTTTTTTATTGTAAATTCTTCCTTTGCTCAAGGATATTTCTATTGATAAGCTTTTCCCCCAAAGGTTAAAAGGTTTAAGGTGGCAAAGAAACAGACAGAAAAATCTCAGGACACCAAAGAAACTGGGAAAACAACAAAGAGGATGAGGGCAAAATAAAGCAAACCCAACATTAGGGAGAATGATGGGCAGGAATGAGAGTAGAAAAGCTCCTATCACTCAAACCTCCCCCACACAAAGAGGTATACTTAAGTTCCTCCATGTTCCTCAGGGCAGAACCAACAGGCTCAAAGACGCCGACTGTATTGAAACACTTGAAAGTTTTACACTCTGGCTATAATGTCAAAGGGATCAAACGAATGACCACAAGAAGTTAAAGTTGAAAAATATGTCTATTGTGCCATTTGGGGTTTGACTTAAATCTCTGACTTCTGGATACCACCAGAGAAGAAATTTGTGGAATCTGCCTAGCTATGGCCAAATGATGTATGTTTGAGAATAACAGAGTAGCTTACTGAAGCCATCAAATATCTTCCAATCAAGCTCAGGAGACTCAGAAATTCACTGACCAGCCAACTATTTTTTGCCTAATAATTACACCCCTAAAATTAATCATCTCCAAATACCAGAAAGTGACATGGAAAACACAATTTTTCCTTAAAAAGAAATCTAAGTACATCAAGGAGGAAATGAAAATTCGCATTATAAGGGTAATAAAACCAAAAGTCATATTACTTGTAAATTGAAGAAAGTCCAGGAAGCCAGACACTTGATGTAATTTGAAAAAAGGTTTACTTCCATCTTTAAACTGTATCTCAGGATTTGAGTAACGTCTTTTTGATTTATTACCTTTTGTCACATTTATCTTACTATATTTCAAACAAACTTCTGTGAACCTCAAGTTTTCAATAGCCAGGTAGTTTAGGACCATCACTGAGAAGCAGCTATAAACTGAAGCTACCTTAAGTACCATTAATTAAAGATGCAAAGGTTAAGGACAAAAAGAAATAAATACTTTGTAATTCTTCCCCTTACTTTGAAAAGTAAAATACCAATAAACCCAATCCCCATTTTAACAGTCACTTGTATTCCAAAAACTTAGTGGTCATAATCATCTAGAAACACAGGCATTATACAGCTATCACCATGGAAAACATTTCCTATCTCTTCGTTTGTTGTTGGTTTACTTCAACTATATGAAACCACTTGTTCACAGAAAACGGTTTCTAAAACAACCATTGCTTACATCCTCATCTCTTAAGAACCCTTTGTTCCAACAAGACCCTTCAAGAGCTACAACTTCTAGAAAGGTTTCTCTTTTGTGGTTGTATCAACAATAAATACTCCCAAACTCTTTCCAATTGGCACAGGAGTTTCTTAAACAAAGGAGGAAGCAAGCCTCCTCCACACAAAGGAGATCTCCAGAACACAGCACTAGTTATGTTTGTGGAGTGTTTATTTGTGCCTCTTTAACACCCTTTCTCGGGCTGTGGTATGTACCACTCTCAATACAAAATGGTGGCCATCATGTCTGTCAGACATTCAGAATGGGGAAAGACAGAAAGATCACACGTTTTGTAGGACTTACAATTAATATTCTGACCAAGATAAGGAAATGAGTAGCCAAACCTAAGCAGAGCAACACTACCTATTTAGGAAAAGAGCCCTCCAAAAGGCACGGGATGAGAGAGTGTATAAAGGGTTTACCCCAGCCCTAGTTGCACCACAATACCAACATGGAGGACAACTCACTCCCAGGAAGCGACGGCACACATTTGGGCTACCGAGAACTTACTCAAGTTGCCTAGTTTCAGAAGAGATCCCCACTGAGGCGAACGCACTCTTCACACTCACGGTCCCTAACGCACGACACAAAGCTCCACGGTACCAGTCCGCGCCCGCCCTCCTCCTCCAGAACTAAGCCCTGGGCCCCGATCCCCGCACAACTTCTGCAGGCCTCTGGCTCCAACCGACGCGCACTTCCCCTCAGCAACGGCAAGCAACCGTGTCCACTTCTGGAGAGAGAGGCATCGATTTCCAAACATCTCCCCCACACTAGCGGACCAGCTATTTTCGGAGATAGGAATTTCATCTCCGTTTCTAACTAGTCCAAGAAAAACTCCAGTGTATCCAGTCCGCGTTCCGACCCGGGGGGCGGGGGCATCGGGGTCTCCCCCGACACAGCCCTCCGGGCGCAGCGGCTACGCGCGAACCCCGCAACTCCAACGTCACCACAAAGAGCAAGCCCCGGGGCGAGGGGCGGGGGGGCTTCCTCCGAGGGGGCGGGAGCGGAGCGGCTCCTCAAACTGTCCAGAGGCAGTTAAACCTCCGGCCAACGGTCCCGGGGCGTCCAACCGCCGTCAGGCCGCCTCGGCCAACGCGGGCCCCAAAGGTGGGCGCAGCCCCGGGTCCGGGAGCGGGCGACTGGGGGCGGGGTGGGGGGGGGTGGGGGAGGGGCCGCGGCAGTTGCGGCCGTTGGGGACGGTCTCGGGAACACCCCCCTCACGACCGCCCGGGTCGGGGGCTGCGCGGCGGCCTCCGCTCCGGGTCGCGACGCGGGCTGGCCTCGGCCCTCTGGGCTGACACCGCCCTCCGCGGACGGCTCTCGGGCCGGGGGCCCGGCCGGGCGGGGGTCGCGGAAAGCCTTGGGGCGGCCGCCCCCAGAGGCCCACGCTCACGCCCCCTCGGCCCGGCCCGCGGTCCCCCCTCACGGCGCCCCCGCCCCGCCTCGCCCCCGTCCCCGGGGACCTGCCGGGGGTCCGGAGCGGGGCGGGGGTCCGGGGCCCGAGGGTGGGGCGCCAGGTGAGGCCGCCCGGACCGCCGCCGCCTCCACACAAAGGACCAGGGGCTCCGCCGCCATATTGAAAACTTTCCTCCTCGCGACAACTCGCGGGGCGCGCACCCCGCACCCCCGGCGCCCCGCACCCGCGGCCCCCCGCCCCCGGGGGCCTCCGCGCCCGACCGCCCGGCCGCCCTCGGCCCCCGCGGCTCCGGCGCACGGCCGCGACCCCGGTGCCGGTGCCCCCACCTCTCCGTCCGGATCCGAACCCCGGACCGGCCGCGCTCCGTCCGCCGCCCCCCGCGCCCCGCACCCCGGCCCGGCCTCCCGGCCCCCCGCCGGCCGCGCGCCCCGCTCGAGACTCACCGGCGGCGGCCGCACCTTGCAGATCCCGGTCTGCTCGGCTATGGGCCGTATCTTGTGGATGAAGGCGAAGGGGTCGGCGAACTCCTCCCAGCTGGGCTCGAAGACTGGGCACTCGGGCGGCGGCAGGAACTCCCCCAGCGGGCCGGGGCCGCCTAGGGCCGGCACGGGGCGCGGGCCGGGGGCCTCCATTCTCGCGGCGCCGCGGACGCGGCTGGGTGGCCGGCCTCTGCCTCCTCCGACACCTCGGCCTTCCTCCTCCTCCTCCTCCTCCTCCTCCTCCTCAGACTCAGATCCGGCTGCTCAGACTCCGACTCCGACACCGACCGACGACGCCGCGCCGCGACAGCCACGCCGTGCGCCTCCGCCGCCACGGCGAGGAAAAGGAGTCCCACCCCACCCCCACCCCCACCCAGCCCGCGCCAAGCGCCCGCCCCCGGGCCGGGTGGAGCGGCCCCCGGGAACGGATCGCGGCCTTACGGCCCAGCCCAGCCGGCCTCCACTGACCGTTGACTGCGTGCCAGAGCCCCCTCCCTCCCTCAGGAAGTTACGGGTCTGGGGGAGAGGCTGGGCTCACGGGTGGACCCCCAGTCCCGCCCCTCCCTGCCCTGCCTCGTGGGAGGCGCCCTGGTGGAAGTCCGCGGACATTTGGTCAGACCCCCGGGGGCGTGGGGTGTCGGGGCCGGAGGAGGCTTTTCCAGGTAGAGGGGACAGCTCGAACGTCACAACAGCCTAGAGGTGAGAAAACAACCGGAGAATAAGAAACTAGCACTCTGTACTAGGCCTTGTGCACGTGCTTTCATGATGAATTTTTAATATACACAACAACCCTACGAGGCAGGTACTCGTTTCAATTTAAACATAAACCCAGCGAGGCTCAAGTTGATCAGGCCATTTGCCCAAGTTGCATATAGGCCAACAAGTGGTGGAGACAGCACCTAACCGGAAGGTAGGGTGTTGCAGGGAAGAGTTCTCCTTGAGCAACAAGACGGCGGGTGTGGACAGTGGTATGTTAGCTGCTTGCATCTGCGCTTCTTCCCGCGCGAGAGTCCCAGCTACTGTCACCACTTTGCAGAGCAGACAATAAAAGCACAAAGAAGTTCAGTAACTTTAAGAGATAACATTTTTGACACATTTGGAGGGGTGGGGAGGGTAATGTCCTGCCCCAGAGAAGGGAAGAGAGGGAACTCAAAAAGTAGAACTTCAACCCTAAAAAGACCTCTTTCCTCTATAAGGGAACCAAACCCACGAAGGACTGTTCGCCAGGGCCTCCTTGGTAGGTAGGTGTCAACAGAGTCCTAGTCCTGCTGTTAGATTCACCTGAGGAAAAGTCTCTTATCCTTGAGGATCCTTCCTCTAAAAGGCCACGGAGGGGAGAAGCCTCCTCTTCAGAAAGCTCTGAAGTAAACCCAAAGGTCCTTGGATAAGGCAGATTCTTTCCTTACTGTCTAGGGCTTAAGGATCTTGTTAAGCCAGGGCAGCGGAGGCTGAAGCCAACGGCGGCTGGCACCCTATTGAGTCGTCAGTGTAGAGAGGACGTGAGACTGCAGGTTAGAATGTGCTCATGTGTTCACAGACTCTAGCTGGGGGTGTAGAGGAATCTGTTGCATAAAGTTTTAACTTGGATGGAATATTTGAAAATTTTTCACAATAAAATGTTGGGGAGAATAGTCCTTTTGCTCTCTGCCTTGGGCTCTAGAGGGTCTTGCTGGGGTGGATTTCCTGTCATGTGCTCTCTCCCGGGAGCAGCGTTAAGACTATTATCACACTGAACACTGGCATCCTCCACGCCAGGTAGGCAAAACTCTGAGGCGAACTCCAGACACGTACGGATTACAGCCGAGAAGCAGGACAGCGCGCCCGTCTCCAGCTACCCCCGGGCCGCCCCCGCACGGCGGCTTCCCTGCCCCGCGTCCGCCACTTCCGGTAGAGCCCAGAGCCACGGGATTCCGTGGCCCGCAGACGGGGCAGCCTCTGCACCTCCCCGCGGACGCGCCCTGCAGCTGAGGGAGGGTCGACGGCGGGGCCTCGTAAGGAGCTGGGAGGGGCCGCTCGGCCCGCGGGGACGCGGAGGCGCTCCCGGCCCTTTATGATGCGTGTTTACATGCGCGGAGGGATCCTTCCAGCTGACAGCCGTGCCGCGCCGGCCCTTCTTTTTTTAAAGAGCCCGGCCGCGGACGCTGATTGGCCGGCCGGCGCGGGCGCTGATTGGCCGGCCGGCGCGGCGCTCGGGGGCGGGGCGCGCGCCGCATTGTCTGCTCCGGGGCCGCCGGGTGCCTGGAGGCCGTGCTTGCTCCCGGGCAGAGGTCCGGCTCTCGGGGCCAAGGGCGCCGAGGCTGGGGTGGACCGGCGTTGTGTCCCGGGCCGGGGTCGGCGAGGGGCAGCCCCGGCGGCCGGAGCGGAGCCGAGCCCCATCTGGGTGCCACGTCTCCAGTAACCCCTCCTCACCCGGGACGACACCCCGCCCCGCGGGGCTCAAGTCTCCGGCCGCGGCATCTGTGCCTCCCTGGAGCCGAGCACACGGCCTTGGGGTCTCTGTCCTCCCTCCGCCCGCTCAGCCTGCGGGCCTACCCCGGCCTGCCCGGTCCCTCCCCGGCCCGCGCCCCGGGTCCGTAGCCCACGCCCCGGGCCGGCCGCCCGGTGTCGGGGCGCACCGCGTTCCTTCCGGAAGCCGCGCTGCACACTCGCAACCCAGGGCACGACGTGGTCCCGCGCCCACCCCCGGCTGGGCTCCGGGAGCGGGGAGGCAGGCTCCCGGGCTGGGGCGGCCGGCGCGGCACGTAGCGCACGTGGAGGGCCGCTCCTGCCCGCCGCCGCCTCCCCCGGCTTCCGGGGCGCGCGGTGCGCCTGCCCTCGGCGCGGCGTCCCTTCCACTCCACCCGTCCCTCCCCAGCCCTGGTGGGCCTCCTCTCTGCCCTCCTTTCCTGATTTCCCCGATGCACAGGCCTCTTCCCGACCTGCTCACAGTCCAGCTCGGCTCCTCCCTGTGGTTCGCTGTCGTCATCCCCCACCCCTTTGGGGGCCCTGGAATGTTGGGTGTCGGATGTCCCGCGTGGAGGCAAACCCATAGACCCCGACACCTCAGGCTGAGGTGCCGCCTCGGTGGCCTCCGTGTTTTACTTTATTTTGTGTACTCTCACGACGTGTCTCTGTTCCTGCACCTTTAACTCGGTGGTTGTCCTTTTCCACCTCCGTCCCTGCCCTCTCACCCTGGGGACTGTAAACCGCTGGAAGGGGGGGAGCCAAGGCCTCCAGCCCCTAGCAGAAGGGGAGGGGAAATGGCCTTTGTGGTGGTCCGTGGCTCCGTCTGGCCGAGGATGGAGTTTTGGACCTGACAAGGAGGTGAACCTGGCTCCCAGGGGAGGCAGGAAGATGTCGCACCACAGAGCCCACTTACTGGGCTGAGTCCTGGTCATTCCCCCTGCTCCGCTGCCCGCCTCGGTGCCGCCGGAAGTCTCTTGCGTGGGACTTGTGCGCTCCGGGTCCCGCCCCATCCCCCGCCACGGGCCCGTCCTTGTGGGTCCACTCCCACTGTGACAGGCGGCTCAGCCCTGGGCAGGTGGGTCTGGGTCCTAGGGAGGCACCTGATAACTAAATACCTTTCTCTCCTGCCCATTCCCTCTTCCTGTCCGGTCGTGGGACCCCTTCAGCCCGGAGGGGCCTGGGGCCAGGACTTGGAGTCACGTGGCTGCATGGGCCCCTCCCCAGGGCGCCTCATCCCGAGGCGTGGGGCGGGGCGGGGCGGGGCGGCGTCCTCATCCCTAGGCTGTTTCCTCCCATTCAGGTTGGACCGCTTTGGAGGTTCTGGGCCCTGCTGGGAAAAGCTGAAGAGGCAGAGAGAAAAGCACAGGTCCCTGTTCACCCCGCGGCCGCTGCCGTCACTCTAAGAAAGGGACTGGGGGCCCTCAGGTGGTCGGAGTGTTTGGAATCCTCTGAATCCGGGGTGAAAGTCTTGCAACAGGAATAAAACTTTACGTCAGAGCTTCCCGGAGCCCTCCTGAATCCACCACGCTCATTTGAAATTCAGAACTCAACCAAATCCTGTCACATGTCCAGCACAGGGTCTGACAATCCTGATGCCAGCCCTTCTCCCCTCCCCTGGCAGGGGGCACCTGGAGACACTGCGGAACCAGGAACCAGATCGACCGGTGGCTGGAGTGATCCATAGTCTATTGGACACACCAGGCCTGTGAAGTAGATGGGTTGTTGTTTAGTTGCCAAGTCCTGTAAGGCTCTTTTGCAGCCCCATGGACCGTAGCCCACCAGGCTTCTCTGTCCTTGGGATTTCCCAGGCACGAATACTGGAGTGGGTTGCCATTTTCTTCTCCAGAGGATCGTTTCAACCCAGGGATCAAACCTGGGTCTCCTGCTTGGCAGGTGAATTCTTTACCAATGAGCCACCAGGGAAACTGAAGTATAATAGATGGGTGATATTAATAAACAATAAAAAGCCATCTCTTGGAGAAACTGAGACTCAGAAAAACTTATTAGCCAAAGTCACACAGGTGGTAACAGAACTAAGGCTGGAAAGGTAACCCTGGATCCTGTGATCTTCCCTAAACACCACGGTGAGGAGTGAGGACATGGAAACCCCATCTCAGATCTGACCACCAGCTGGCCCTTCAGCTGCCAACACGTGTCCATTCTCTCCCCTTTAAGCCCGGATGGTCTCACGTGCCCTGGACTGTCGTCTATAGTACCTTTGCTTACATTCTGATGGTTTTACCAACAGTACTCACCCTTACACAGTGCCGGTTGAGACTCATGAAGTAGGCTTTGTAACCGTTATTGATTCTGACCTTTGACTGGAACCATGCTGCTAGCAGGTTAGTTTTTCCTGTTTGGCAGCTTTCAAGAAGAGGTAGGTGAAGTTTTTTCACACTCACCTCAAGGTTTGGCCACTGCTTCTCCCCCCACTCTCCTATCCATCCTCCTCAGGCTGTCCAGCTCACATACAGCCTCCATTTGTACTGTTTACCCTTTGGTTTGCTTTTCACTGTTTATTCCTCACTTGTCTGCCATCCTCTGTTCATCCTCTCCTACCTCTGCCCAGAGCCCTTCAACTAGAGGGATCACTTCCTGCCCCATCTTTTCCCATCTCATCCCATACAGGTACCCAGTATAAAACCAGGACCTAGCATAGTCTCCGACTCTCCCAAGACCTGACCTAAAGCAGAAGCCAAAGACTCAAATGCCTAACAGGGGACAGAAAAAATTCTGAAGAAGAGAATGCACTTCCAGCTTACCAGGGCCATCACTGCTCAGGCCAGGGTGACAGCAAGTTGCAATGTTTCAAGAAAAGCCAAGTCTTAAGTGTTTTTACAGTCTCTCCTAATTTTAAAATGTTCAATCTCATTTCAAAAAAACTGTGTGTGGGCCAACCAGACAAACCTGCAGTCCAAATGTGTTCTGGGTGGAGCCCCCTCCCTGCAGAGGCTGGCGGTGGGGGTGATCAGTTTGCTGACCTTCAGGAAGAACAATGGTTACCAAGGGAGCGCCAGCGGAGACACCCAGCCAGGGATGCTAGAGGGACAAGGTGCCCTCTGGACCCCTCTCCCCTCCTCCCAGCCGGGGACTGAGCTGATGCTTCTGGGCTGGAAGGAGAGCTCTGACTTCCAGCAAAGCCCAGCGCCCACACCCAGGACACACTGTGACAATAGGCACTGCACCCCAGGTGGTCATCCCCACCTGCATGCTGCAGAGGAGCCTGTCGGGGATCAATGTTTATTTTCATTTCAAGTCCACTGTACTTCAGTTTAAAAATGCGTCTTTCCCCCCTTTTCACTATTGTTTGCCTCCTCTAAAGCGCTTAGAGAAGTGGGAATTAGATGTCAAGATGTGGAAATGTTCTCAAAGTGCTGTGCATCTGTTTAAGAGTCTGAAAGTAAAATCTGGGTGGGGCTCAGGAATAAAGGGAGACAGACCCTTCAGATGTGGTGGAGAGGAAGGCAGTGCTGGGTTCCATGGTTGAAGAGCGGTCATCGTCCCGTATCACGAAAGTGCCTACATTTATTGAGTGCTTGCTATAAGCAGACATTTTTCTGTGGATGACTTCTTTTCACCCTCATAAAGATTTCACTGAGAGTAAGCATCGTTATCTTTTAGTTTCTAGATGAGGAACTGGGCTTCAGAGAGATTGAGTCACTTGGCCAAGGTCACGTGGCCAACAAGTTTAGCAGAACTGGATTCTGGCCCAGGTCTGAGTCTGAGTCCAGACTCTGAACTCTTATCCATCACCCAGGTAGTGCCCTTCTCTGGTGAGCTGCCTGGTTCTCCTGGCACTGCAATGTCCCTGGAACCTAGCATGTGTTTGTTGAAGAGATAGGTGACCACTCATCATATCACATAATCCCAGTAGCTAGTGACTCAACACATATTTGCTGAGCTAGCACTCTGGGCCAGCACTGTGCAAAGTGCTCTGGAAGCAGCATGGAATAAAGCGAAGGCCTGGCCCTCAGTCTAGAGACTGGAGACAGACAGCAATGCACACAGGTAAGATAGCTTCTGGTGGAAGTAAATGCGAGAAGAGAATACATGGTAGCCAGTGGGAGGATGGGAGGGGGGGGGTGAGAGGTGTTTTAACTGTGCTCACCTGAGGCCTCATAAAGAACCTGCGCATTGGGAGGAGTCGGCTCATGGAAAGTCTCCGAAGGAAAGTTCTAAGAAGACCAAATGCTAGCACTCAAGAAACAGCTTGAAAAAAAAAAAAAAAAAGAAACGGTTTGTCCAAAGGATGCTCACTCCCCAACAGCTGGGGGAGGAGGCGCAGGGTGGGGGCAGGAGATGGAGTCAAAGAGGCAGGCAGAGGGCCAGGTCAGGCAGGACCCTGCAGGCTGCGGTCTAGAGTTTGATCTCCAGTGTAAAAGGTCCCCGTGTCGTGGGGAAGGAAGGCTGCAGGAGGACAGGGGGGGTGGGGGGGGCCGGTCAGGTGGTGGCAGGTCCAGGCAGGAGGTGATGTAGCAGCAGACACAGAGAGAGGGGCGTGTTCCAGATGCTTTTGGGGAGGAGAAGGTAACAGCACTAAGTAGATGGACTATGGAGTGTGAAGGGGAGAGGGGTATCAAGGATTTTTCCATGAGGAGCTGGAAAAATAGTGGTGCTATTTACTGAGATGGGGAGAACTTGGGGAGAAAGAGATTTGGCAAGTAGGAAGACTCTGTAGCTCTATTTTGACTCCATTAAAATGAAGACACCTCTTATCCAAATGGAGACGGTGAATCGTCAGGTCCTTCAGAGCTCAGGAAAGAAGCTGGGGCTGGAGGTCAGATTGGCTCTAGGAGTTGTCAGTATGTGTGTACACATGTATATATGAAACGATGGATATATACACACACCGCATACGTGTATGTATACACACACATGGGCACACACATGTTCACGAGTAGTGTACATAGTAAAGTCTGGGACTGGGTCAGAGCCCTGGGGCGCACGACGGGGCTGGCGGGGAAGAGGAGAAGCCAAGGACAGAGCCTGGGAGGGAAGAGTCGGTGGCAAGAGCTGAGCCGGGCAGCGTGTGGAGCAGGAGGAGGCTGAGGGAGAGAGGAGGGGGAGTGTGAGAAGAAGCGGCTGATCCAGGGCCACAGAGCTTCCAGCACGGCCGCGGAGGGAGTGGGCAGGGCTTGGAAGGGACATTTCTTCGGGGGGGGGGGGGGCTGCTGTTTTACCCACCGGATGACGGTCGGCGTCCTTTAGACGCCCAGTAGGGCAAGAAGCGTGGGTAGACGGCAGGGGGAAAGAGCGCCCTCGCGGGGCAAGAGCAGGGAGCCGGCCGCCCAGGGCAGGAGGGACCCGTCCGGGCCTCTCAGACGAGCGCAGTCGTCGGGTGAGCCCCGGCCGGGTGTCCCCCTGACGATGTAGCAGCTGGCCGGGACACAGAGCAGCATCACAGAGGGAGCCTAACTCAGGCTGGAGCACCGGGGGCGGGGCCTAGTTTGCGGGTGCCAGGTCCTCCAGCACCCCAGCTCCTCTCTCTCCTGCTCGTCCAGGAGCCTGACCCTCTCAGGGCTGCAAGAGCGCTGTGCCCCACGCACCCTGACCCCCTGGGCGGCCAGTGAGTGACAGGTAACAGGTAACAGGGGGAGTGACAGGTAACCTGCGCACCGGGGCAGCGGGAACAGCGCTGGTCACTTGAGGGTGAATTCCTCCGGCTGTCGTTGTAAAACCTTTGATTCAATATATGTATCCATGTACTTATGGTCCATGAAAAAGAAGCCTATTTCTATCACATGTACTGATTTGTATCTGAATTACCCATCAGGCTAAAAGTCCTGGCTTAAGAAAACCAGGTAAGAAAAGTTAAAGCCTTCCTGCTGTATGTAAGTACTGTTTTTATAACTCTTATCAAAAAGCTAAATGGTTAAGGGAGAAAAGCATGGTAACCTCTACCAAAATACTAAAGTGGCAGGGAGCCATGAAAATGGGGGAAATTAGAGAATATTGTAGCCTTGGGAGCATCATAATTACTGATGACGATTTCTTTTCTTTTGTGTACTGACTGCAGAGAAACGATCAAGCGTGGGAGACAAGGTATGTTAAAGCCTTTCTTCTGATCATTTAGAAACAATCAGAAAAGCACATTCTCTCTGGAGAAAAGACACAGACAGGGAAAAAGCAGCATACGAGTGCTCTGGAGGCTGAGCCAGTCTAAATTCCTGCAGCCCATCACTCCCGAAAGGATTTTTCTTTCACTCTGAGTTAACAGAATTATGTTCTAATCGAGGTCTGTGAATAAGATTAAGGGTTGGAATAAATTAAGGACGTCCTTTACAAAAAGTAGGAAAGGCATCAAATTGCTTAGCACTTAGCAACACTTCAAGTTCAGCTATTTTAATAAATAGTTTGACTTTTGTTTAAAAAAGTAGGAGTGGGTGGTAGCCATCTGTTTTCTAAGATAAACGGGCTTCACCAATGAAGGCCCAGCAGACCGTGATCACTGGAGCAGGGAAAACTCGGAGAATTGGAATCTCCAGACAGAACTGCAGAGAGAGGGCGGCAGAGGGCCCGGGGCCGGTGGGCCCGGCTCAGACGGAGGGCAGGCGTGGGGAGTGAGTGAGCAGTGGACAGAGGGTGGGGAGGGGCGGGCCTGCGGGGGACGGTGAGGCGTGGACGGGGGAGCACCCTGCCAGCCTGCCGCCCTCTCGCCCAGGAGCCGCCATGCACTGCCCCCTCGGGCGCTGCTGCATCGTCTCAGTGGGCCTCGGGGTCCTGTGGCTCCTGTTCACGCTGGACGTCCCCAGGGGAGCTGAAGACGACCAGGCCAGGATGGCTGTCAAGGTCCAGGTAGCGGCCGTGCCCTCGCTGCGCGGGTTCGGGGTGGGGGGGTGTGGACGGCGCTCGCCCCTCTCACGGGAGAGCAGGAGGCTCCAAGGGATGGGTGTGGACCTGGCGGGACGCACTGGTCCATAGAGAAGCTGATTCCCCGCCCCCCACCCCCATATTGGTTAAGGTAAGGAAGACAGCAAGTACTGCGTGAGCCCTGGATACTCTGGCCAGTGGTCAGACGTCCTGATACCGTGCTGGGCTCGCTCTGGGGGCAGTGAGCCACTCTTTCCCTGGAGGAGCTCTGGGGAGACCACTATCGGTAAAGCCCATGCTTTCTATGTCAGGAGGACCAGGTGTTGCCTCTGCCAGTACCCCAGGAGGACAGCTACAGGAGAAGGAAGGACCTGGGACCACTAGAAGACTGGCAGAACCTCACCTCCAAATACCTGGAAAAACTCCAGCAGAGAAAGAAGAGTGAGTTCCAAGGATGGGAGTGGGTACCCTGGGAGTAAGAGAGTCAAGAGGAGGAGGGGAGGGGCTCCCTGGTGTCCAGCGGTGAAGACTCTGCGAGTCCACTGCAGGGGGCGCGGGCTCTGTCCCTGCCCAGGGCACCAAGATCCTGAATGCCATGTGGTGTGGCCAAAATAGAGGGAAAGAGGAAGAAGGTGGGGACTCAGAGAGAAGAGACAGGGAGACGAGAGGGCAGGGTGGCCGGGCATCCGCGGGCTGGGCAGAGAGTCCTTTCCCCGTCAGGGCACCTGGTCTCAGGGATGAGGAGCAAGGAGGGGGAGATAAAGTGGCTGCTCCTGGAAGACAGTCTGAAAGCACCTGGGAGGAGGGGGCCCTTCGGTCGGCACAGCCCGACTAGCCCAGATCGCAGCTCAGGGGTGCCGGGACCTCTGGAGCCACGCCGGCAGATTCAGAGCTGAAGCGGGGCTCGGGCTCCTGGCTTCCAGGAGAGGAGCTCCTTCCAGGAGACCTTCGTTAAAGGAGAGCTTTGTGAAGATGAGCTAGGTAAAATCAGAAGGAATGACAGTAAATGTAAAAGCTAATGTGTGTACTGAGCACTTAAACCACAGGCAGCAAAACCCGGGCTCCAGGAAGCCTCGGAGCCGCGGGGAGCAGCGCCCTGGCCCTTTGGCATGCACACCAGGCTCCCGGTGACGGTGTCCAAACGCAGAGCCCAGGTGGGGGCCGCGCTCCCCACAGCCAGGGCCTGCACCCCACTCGGGGGTGGGAAACGGGAGCGGGGGAGGGGGGCGTGCGCGAGCCGGCGCCCCGCCCTTGACGCGCCACTTGCCTCCCCAGCGTGGCTGACGGTGGGCGTCTCCTCGCGGCCCCGGCCCGGGCCGGAGCCCAGCGGCCTCCTCTCCACGCTGCTCTCGCTGTTCCGCGCCACCTCGAAGGTGGAGCAGAAGCGCCTCACGGTGCTGGTCCACCTGGCGGGCGCCGACCCCGCCTGGCTCGGGGAGACCGTCCTGAGCATTTCCAGCCTCTTCAGCCCGCAGATCTTGGCGGGGCAGCTGCTGCTGATCCACGCCCCTCCAGACGCCTACCCGCCCGCGGGCGCCGGCCGGGAGCCCTACTCCGAGCAGAACGTGGATCACGCCTTCCTCATGAGCTCTGCCTCGAAGCTCTCGGAGTACTTCCTGCTGCTGGAGGACAACGCCTTCTGCGCCCCCAACTTCATCAGCCACGTACAGTGGAAGGTGGACACGCTGCGGTCTCAGCCCTGGGTCTTCCTGGAGTTCGCCAACCTGGGCGTCCTGGGCAAGCTCTTCCGCAACGGCGACCTGCCGACGCTGGCTCACTTCCTGCTCCTCTTCTACCGGGAGAAGCCCCTCAACAGGCTGCTCGCCCACTTCCGCGTCCTCCTGGCCCAGAAGGACCCCATCCTGTGCACGCCCTTCCTCTTCTACCACAGGGCCACCTACTACCCCCTGAACGACAGGCAGGAGGCCTCGGGCACACACAGGAAGAGCCCATACGCCCCTGACAACCCGCCGGCAGCCGCCTTCACCGACATGAAGGTGTTTGAGGTCCACTTCCCCTGGGAGGCCTACACTCTGGACGAGTCCTTCTTCTGGACCCACAGCGTGAACGCCGGCAACCACCTGACCGTCATCCTGAACCAGCCGGCCGACCTGAGGAGGGTGCAGGTGCTGACAGGCACCATTGTGGATGGCAAGTACGCTCTGGAGAAGGGGCAGGTGGAGCTGGGCTACGGGCCCGAGGGCACGCCGCAGCGCTGCTCCAGCTTCGTCCTGCTGGGCCGCCTCCTGGAGGGGCAGCTGGATCAGGAGGTCGTGCCCAGGTCCGTGGGGTACCAGGTGAGCTGCGTGAGGCTGCTGGCGAACGCCAACCAGACAGGCGGGCTCATCGTCAGGCACATTTACCTCTGGGAGGAGCATGCCAGAGGTGCGGGCCACTTGGGATGAGGACAGACCAGGAAGGCAATGAAACATTAAAATCTTGCAGTCATTCTAGCCTGAGTGATCTGGGGGCGGGGCGGGGCGTGCCAGGGAATGAGGGGCAGAGAGGGAAGACACTCTGGTGCCAACAAGACGCTCCACCTGCTCCTTCCTTTTTCTATCCAGACAAGGGACTCTTTCAGGCTCTCTTTTCCTGGGTCAGATGTAGCTTAGCCCAATTTGGGACAAGGCCCTGGTCGCTCCCAGAACCTTTCTGTTCCTGGGGTGCTGAGGTCAGCACAAGGACAGGGTGATGGTGTGTGTTCTCCCACCTGGAGGGGAGGGGTAGCCGGAGGGGAAATCATGGCCGGGCCCTGGAATTCACACAGCAGAAGCTAAGAAAGGGTTTCTCATGAGAAGTCAAACTCCCCAAGGCTCTGGAGTTCACAGACACATGCGCAGCAGTGAAATGAAGCCCCTGACCCCGTCTTCCTAAGCTGTTCTGTGGCGCCAGCCCAGTTCCTTCCTTCCCTCACAAACGACTGCGGAACGAACAGTTTGCCACCAAAGCATCACCTTCTCCTCGGTGCTCATGTCTCACCCCCACACCAGCTTCTGCATCCCAGCGCTGCTGAGACTCCTCCCTGTTCATAACGAGAAAAATAGTCAAACCTAGAGGGGTTTCCAGATCTCATTCTCCTTAACTCTCTGAAGCAATACACAGGACAACTTAAGTCTCCTTCTTGACGCCTGGGATTCGTCCATTCATCAGACTTACTGAATCCCTACTATGTTCCGTGTTTCCCAGGTGGCGCTGATGGTAAAGAACTCACCTGCCAATGCAGGAGACTATGAGAGTCGGGTTGCGGGTTCAGTCCCTGGGTCAGGAAGAGCCCCTAGAGGAGGGCGTGGCAACCCGCCCCAGTATTCTAGGCTGGAGAATCCCACGGAGAGAGGAGCCTGGCGGGCTACAGTCCATGGGGTCTCACAGAGTCGGACATGACTGAAGGGACTTAGCAGGCTCACTCTACTATGTTCCAGGGACCAAAGGAGCTCCTCTTGGGTTTAAGAAGTACAGGACCCCAACTTCATTGGGAGCTTAGGAAAGGCTTTCTGGAAGTCACGACATCTAAACCTGACCTACCAGATTTTCAGAGAAGAAAGCCAGGTGTTGAGGAAGGTTCAGGAAGATTTTCAAGTAAAAGAAATAGCATGTAGGGAAGTGGGCCAGAAGTGAGAAGGAGCTTGGCTCATTGGGGAAATCCACTCATTTAATGGGGCTGGAAGTGGAGGGCGCGCTGGAGTAGGAGTGAGGCAGAAGCTGCTGCAGCGGCGGGACTGAGAAAGCCAGTTTACAGAAGGCCGTGGGCAGTTCAGTGGGGGCAGGGGTGGTCTCTGTGCTGGGACGAACGATGCAGTGCTGGGACAGCTGCATGTCCACGTGCCGGGGGGCCAGCTGTGGCTCCTGCCTCACATTACATTAAAGGTGAACCCAGAATAGATCTAGACCCAGACGGAAGAGCTAAAAACTAAAAAACTCTTAGAAGAAAACAGAAGAAAAAGTGTAAATCATTGTGACCTTGGATTAGGCGATAGATTCTTAGATAGCACCAAAAGCACAATTCACCAAAGGATAAATAAATTGGTGGTCGTGGTTGGTGGTTTAGTCATTAAATCGTGTCCGACTCTTGGGACCCCATGGATTGTAGCCCGCCAGGCTCCTCTCTTCATGGGATTTCCCAGGCAAGAACACTGGAGTGGGTTGCCATTTCCTTTTCCAGGGGATGTTCCCAACCCAGGGATCGAACCCACGTCTCCCGCATTGCAGGTGAATTCTTTACCAACTGAGCTACCAGGGAAGCCCCAAATAAATTGGACTCTATCAAAATTAAAAACTTTATGGCTCACGGGATACTGTCAAGGTAGTGATAAGATGACCCACAGAATGGAAGAAACATCTGCAAATCATATCTGATGAGAGATGGATATCCAGAATATATAAAGAAAGCTCACACACAATAATAAACAGACAAATAACACAATTAAAATTGGGCAAAGGATTTGAATAGACATTTCTCTGAAAAAGATACACAAAGGGCCAACAAGCAAGTGAAAAGGCACTCATGGCTAGTCATCAGGGAAATGCAAATCAAAACCATATTGAAACGCCACTTTACGCCCACCAGGATGGCTATTTAAAAAACAGGAAATACATGTTGGTGAGGTGTGGAGAGACTGGAGCCTCACACGTGCTATTGGTGGTGGTTGGTCGTTCAATCGTGTCTGACTCTTTGCGGCCCCAAGCACTGCAGCACGCCGGGCCTCCCTGTCCATCACCAACTCCCGGAGTCCACCCAAACTCATGTCCATCGAGTCGGTGATGCCATCCAGCCATCTCATCCTCTGTCGTCCCCTTCTCCTCCTGCCCTCAATCTTTCCCAGCATCAGGGTCTTTTCACATGAGTCAGCTCTGTGCATCAGGTGGCCAAAGTATTGGAGCTCCAGCTTCAGCATCAGTCCTCCCAGTGAGTATTCAGGGCTGATCTCCTTCAGGACTAACAGGCTGATCTCCTTGCACCCAAGGGACTCTCAAGAGTCTTCTCCAACACCATAGCACATGCATGCTTAGCAGAGTTGTAAAACGGGGCAGCCGCTTTGGAAAATGTTTTAACAATTCTCAAAATGTTAGAGTTACCATATGATCCAGCAGTTTCACTCCTATGTCCGCATGTACTTAAGAAAATAAAAACCTACATCCACACAAGGGCTTTCACATGAATGGTCATGGCAACATGGTGATAACCCAAATGTGGAGACAATCCAAAAGTCCATCCCTGATGAACGGGTGAGTGACACGCAGTGTATCGTATGATGAGATAACTGCTCAGCCAGGAGAAGGGCTGGAACACTGACACGGGCTGCCGCACGCAGGAGCCTTTAAGACACTGTGCGGCATCAAGGAAACCAGTCACAAAGGCCAGAGGGCTTACGGCTCCACTTGTGTGAGATGCCCGCAGTAAGCAAGTCCAGAGGGACGTGTGTCTGCAGGTGAGGAAAAGCTGGCTGAGGCAGTGGTTGCGCTCTGTGAACATACTGGGAACCACTGAATTGTATACTTTAAGAAGAGTGACCTGTGGGGTATGTGAATGATGTCTCAACAAAGCAGTTCCTTGTTTAAAGCTGTAGAAGCCAGGGAAAGGGTTTGGAGTATGCTGGCGGCAGCAGGTCACAGAGCGCTTCTGAGCAGGAGAGGAAGCGGCTGTGGGTGCTTCGGGGAGGTCACCCCAGGCACCCCAGCGGGGTAGCTGGAGGGGGTCAGGATGGGGAAGCCCATGAGCACTAACAAGACGGGGACTTCCCTGGCAGTCCAGTGGCTGAGACTCCACACTCGCAGCGCGGGGGGCCCAGGCTCGGTCCCCGCTCAGGGAGCTAGATCCCACATGCCACGGCAGCGTTCACACACTGTTACTGAAACACAGAAAAAGGACCCCACATGCTGCAGTGAAGACCCAGCACAGCAAAACAAGGAAATGCGCACAAGCAAACGTCAAGAAAACCAACAAGACACGAGGGGTCTCAGTGCGGGCCGGGCACCCCGGCCCCTTCTCCCTCCCCGTCAGCCTTCTTTTCCACGGTAAATCAGAAACTAATCTGTTTTCCACATACCTCTCTGACTACTCACCATGGTCTCTGTCCCGGCCGCTGTTTCTCCAGCCATCCCTGAGCGGGGGACAGTTCCAGGGCTCTCTGCCACCTCTTCCTTCCGCCTTCAGTCAGGGTCAGAGCCGCACCTGAGGGAACGTTCAGGCACCGCCCAGGTCCATCATCCTTGGGGGTCTCCAGCCCGAGCCTCCACGTCCCTCGTCCAGCAGAAGACGCCGCCCTCCACCTGGCTTTAACTGGCACCTCAGCCCAGCATGTCTGAGATAAAATTCTTCAGCTTTTGTCTGTTTCTGACGATGGTTACCTTACCTACGTAAACTCACAATCCTAAAATGGGGCTTGGAAAAAATGGTCCGTAAGCTGCTTACAGCAGGATCCCCTGGAATTGCTCATTGAAAGTGATTTTGCCCAGCCCGGCTCGTCCTCCAGTCAGAGTGCTTCAACAGTGGGCCTCTGCTTCCCCCGCCTCGCCCTGGCCGGCCCCCCAGCCCCGGGTCAGCCTCTCAGACCGGCCGCTGTACGTCAGGCCGCAGGCAGCCCCTGTCACTCCCCAAGAGGCGCTGGGGAGCCTCGGGAGGGGCTGAGGGGAGGCTGCACGGGGGCGGCAGCCGGCAGCGGAGGGAAGCGTGTGAGCAAGGGCCCCGCGGCTCCCGAGGCCTCCTGGCCTGACAGCGTCCCCGGGGTCCAGGGCCATCACATGGCCGTCCCGGGGAGAGACCTGTCAGAGCGGGAAGGAGCGCAGGAAGGCGGGAGGCCTCCACGGCCGCGCTCCCGCCAGCGGAGACGGGGTGTCTCCTCCTCTTGCTGGCCGGCTGCTCTGGGGCCCGGCTGGACTTCCCGGACACCCCGTCATCACCCCGAGCCTGAGGATACAGGGCAGTCGGCTCCCTGCGGCCTCCATGCCGGGGGCAGGAGAACTGGGGGGTCCGACCTCTGGGGTCCCAAGTGGTCTCTCCTGTAGGATGCAGACACTCAGGGCCGCTGAGAAAGTGAGTGGGGTCCATGTGTGTGAGGACCCGGGACTCGCAAGAGCCCCTCGCGTTGGGTCCTGCTACCTGCGGGTCCCCGGGGCACTCCCGCCTGCAGCCCCTCCCTGGTGTCACCACCGCCCCTGGGCTCTTCCCCACCACCTCCACCCTGGCTGGCTCTGCATCGGGGCCTGCCCTGCCGCCCGCCAGGCTGGCATGCCCATCGCCACGTGCTCCCTGAGCCTCAAGGGCCCCGGACTGCGCTTTCTGCCCCGGGAACTGCCTGGCTGTGCCTGCACCCTCGACCCCAGGCCTCGCGGGGCGCACGGCAGGCCCTCCTCCGTGAGCCTGAAGTCCCCGCTGCACCGTCTGCCCATGCCCTGTCCCCACCACGCCCTGCCTGGACACCGGGCTGGCCTGCCGCCCCTCCCTCTCCCCTTCCTCACACATGTCCTGTCTGCTCTCTGCTCTCGTGACCCCAGAAGACCACGGTCTGTTACCCTCTCAGCTCGGCTTCAGGGTTGGGCTCTTCTAGGCATGCTTGGGGTAACCTGTCAGCCAACCTCCCGGCTCTCCCGGCCCTCCCGCCAACCCAGGAGCAGGGACTGTCCAGGCTGGAAATCAGTTTCCTCACCTCGCCAAAGAGCCGAGACCGCAGGGGACTCGCTGCCTAAGTGTCAGGCTGTCACGGGCTTCAGTAGGCGGTCAGCGCGATACATCTGTTCACCTTCCAGCCCACTGGGGGCCTCATCGGGGTCCCTGGAGCTCAGAGTGGGCCTGCCCGCCTCCTTTCCACCCACACGCTGGCCTGTAAGATCAGGGGTGGTGCCGGGACCTCTGACCCGAGTTCCACGGGGCGCTGCGGCAGCAGGGGGCACGCGCCCACGCAGGGCTCCTGTGAGGCTGTGTCCGAGGCAGGGACCCCCTTCTTGGCTTCCAGGAGTGAGCCCCGCTCTTTCTCAGCTTGTGGGTTGAGATAGGGACGGTGGGACTGGAGGCAGGCCCAGAGCCTTTGGAGGAGGGCATGGGGACCTGCAGGGCTGGTAGGTCCATAAACTCGGGGCCTTAGGGGCCCCTGGCCACCGGGCTCGGGTTCAATCCCTAACACATCCAGGCCTTAAGCCTGGGTGCCTCCAGGCCCTGGCTTCTGTTCACCCTCTGGAAGCGGTCCTCTATGAATGAAGGCTCCCACTGCTGGAGAGAGGGGCCCTGGGAACCACTGGCTTGGCAGAGGCGGGGGTGTCCAGCCACCTTATGGAAGGCAGGGGCGAGTACCCTGCCTGGGGGGCCGTGAGCCAAGCCGTGGGGTGGCTGCTGGCACTAGACCCTGCGGGGGTCACTCAGCCAGAGCCAAGGGCCACGGGCCCGTCACTGACACTTTGCTCGTCCGGTTGGAGGCCCTGCCGCCAAGAGCCAGCCCCACCCGTCACTGCAGTAAAACGTCTGGGCCTCACTGCCAGCTGCCTGGCTGGGAACAAGGACAGGGCCCTGTCTGAGGCTGAGGAAGGGCCCCCTCCGACGGACCGCCAAGCTGCAGGGGGCTCAGGCGGGATGAGGGTATGGCCAGGAGGCCCTGAGGGGCGCGTTGTGTGTGGGGGGCGGGGTGGGGTGTGCAGCCAAGCCTGGGCTCTCGCGGACCGTCGCGTGGCTCCAGACACTGGGAAGAGTGGCGAGAGGTCTTGGCTGGGCAAGTTGGGATCATGAACCATCTAGAACAAGTGTCTTCAAAAGACCTAGATTTGGGGGAAAGGAAGCGCCTCGGGGAAGCGCAGAGTCGGCACAGAGGCTCATTGCGCACAGGGGGGCGATGCAAGGAGGCGCTCCGACCAGGCCCTGGGGGGCCCTGCTGACAGGCCAGCCTCGCGCCCAGGACCCAGTCCGGGAACTTAATCCTCATCTCAGACCTTGGTTGTGGGTCCACTGTTTCCATCTGTTTTTTAAGTAATTTGTTAATTAATTTTTTGATGTGGACCATTTTTAAGTCTTAATTGAATTGTTACAATATTGCTCCTGTTTTATGCTTTTGGGGTTTTGACCGCAGGGCACGTGGGATCCCAGCTCCCCGACCAGGAATTGAGTCTGCAGCCTCTGCCCTGGAAGGAGTGGTCGTAACCTCCAGACTGAGGAAGCCCTGCGGCTCAGGTTGCAGTCGGGAACAGGCCCAGTGACTCGACGGGGCACTCAGTGCTGAAGCAGCAAATCTGGGACCCACGTGTGGCCAATCCGGCTTCAGAGTCTGCACTCTCAACCCTGAATGACGCAGCTGGACATCCACACGGTCCCTCACACCTCTGCAGGGCCTTAACCCCTGACCCTGCTGGGTTCCTCTCTAGAAGAGATGATTGAATGGGCTGGGGTCAGCCGCCTCCTGCCGCGTGGAATCCCGCGTGCCCCTCCTGGGAGAGGCCGCCGCTGCCCCACCTTGCCTGGAAGAACCTCATTCAGCCCCCCTTCAGCTGTGCCCGCATAGCCTGGTCCCTGCGTCCTCCTCCAGGGAGACGTGCCCTCAGCTCACAGACAGGAGGGGACAGAGGAGAGAAGCCCCTCTGGGGCGAGAGCATGGGGGGGCACGCTGCTCTTTGGGGGGCCCCGCCAGGCCCTTCTGAGCAGGCGTTAAGTCACCAGCTCCGTCTCCCGGGGGTGACGAGCCAACTGCACTGCAAGGAGGGGGATGAGGTATCAGGAACACAGGGGTGATCGCCCTTTATGACCTCCCCTTGAACCGTAACCCCCAGACTCGAGGTCTCGGGGGTCACTGCCCTCCTCTGCCCACAAACAGGCACCCTGTGCTTGGGAGGGTGCCGAGCAGCACCATGGCCTCTGCCCACCACGTGTCGGAACCTGCCCGTCCCCACCAGCCCGACAACCCAGGAGGCCCCACAGTGTCACTGCAGGCTGACAGCCGCTGCTCAGGGGATAGGCTCTCCCCGAGCGCGGGCACATGAAGACTTCATGCAGAAGGAAGTTCAACCCTTTTGTTCCCCACTGGTTCCCTGTAGTGTCTAGAATAATCCGTGGCACGCAGAAATGCTGGAGGAGTATTTGAAAGAGAAGTGCATGCACAGCCAAGGTCTTCCAGCTCTTGACTCTTTTCTCCAGCTCCCTCTCTTCCAGTTTCAGCTGTAGTCGGCTGGACTCAGCATCACCTGAGCAGAAACGCGCCCGTGTTGCCCACACCTTTGCCGACCCCCGGCTCTGCCTCCAACACCCGCCACCTCCAGCGTCTGGCTCCCAGAAGCCTGCCCTCGGCCGGGTGGGGCCCCTGTGCCCTCCACGCGCATCTGCACCTTTCTCACCCCAGCTCCACGGAGCTTTAAGGAGGGGAGAAGGGAACAGGGAGGGTCCCATGGTGGGCAGAAGGCCCCGGCACAGCGCTGACCTGTCGCAGCTTCTCTCCAGGGAGAATGGGGGGACACGTCAGAGGAGGAAGACTGTTGAAAGCGTCACAGAGAACAGTTCTCAGCCACTCTGGGCAGAGAGAGCCTGAACCAGGCACTGCCTCCCACCCCGCCACAACCCTCCATGCACAGGGCCCCTCGCCTTCCCATAGTCCCATCACCAGGACTAATGCCCTGTCTCCTGTCCTGGATCACGGGCAGGCGAGTCACCAGGCCTGCAGGGAGCCGACTTCCCACACGGCTCCAGGGCGGGTCAGGTACGAAGGGTGAGGAGGGTATGGGGGAAAGTCCCCTGAGTTCAGACTCTGCTGTGGCTCCAGCCCCACGGCAGCAGCTTTGCAGACCCTGCCCGCCAGGGACGGCTCAGGTCGTGCCCTGGGCAGAGCAGCGGCAGGCTGCAGGTGTCCCTGGCTCAGGACACAACTCCAAAGGCAACGCTTTCTCTTTCCGTCCTCACCCCACCAAGGGCTCTGTAGTTTGAAGGGAACCTGGGGGACTTCCCTGGGGGTCCAGTGGCTGAAACTCTGAGCTCCCAACGCAGGGGGCCCTGGGAGGGAACTAGATCCCACATGCGGCGACTAAAGATGCCACCTGCCACATCAAAGATCGAAGCATTCTTTCTGCACCTACGACCTGGCACAGCTAAGTGAATTAACAGGAATAAATAAATGGAACCTGTGCAAGTTTCTCCCTGGGAAAGGACTTGGCCCATGTGGGGCTTGGAGGTGGTCCAGCACAGACTTAACAGATTCTCCCTGATTATTTAAAAAAACACAAAAACGATGGGGGGTAGGAACAGAGCCTGGCTCACTCTACTCCACTCTGGGACCACTAGGGGAGGAAGTGGCGGCTGTGAGTTTGTGCAGATGAGCCTCGCAGCTCGCTCTGTCCACCGCTGACTGACTCACTGTCTGGCACCAAAGCGCAGGAGGGCTCAGCTCGGGCTCCTTCTGGCTGCCTGGGCTCCTGTGTGGTGACGGCTGGTCCCTCCCTGATGCTCCGAATAGAACTGCTAACAGGTGTGAATTCATGCACGCAGCTGGAGAAGGCAACGGCACCCCACCCCAGTACTCTTGCCTGGAAAATCCCACGGACAGAGGAGCCTGGTAGGCTGCAGTCCATGGGGTCGCTAAGATTCGGACACGACTGAGCGACTTCGATTTCACTTTTCACTTTCATGCATTGGAGAGCGAAATGGCAACCCACTCCAGTGTTCTTGCCTGGAGAATCCCAGGGACGGCGAAGCCTGGTGGGCTGCCGTCTATGGGGTCGCACAGAGTCGGACACGACTGAAGCGACTTAGCAGCAGCAGCAGCAGGAAAAAGGCACAGGCAGGAAGAGAGCAGAGAGTGCCAAATGCCAGTGCCCAGTGAAATCCCAGCAGAGCAGGCTGGACGGACCCACTGGACACAGACCCAGATCCCTGAGGAGGTGCTGGGCAGGTTTCTGTGACCGCCCCGCTTCCTCTCGGACCTTAACTGCCCCTCTACCCCGAGGGTCCTAGAGGGGCCAGGAAGTTAAAAGGTTCTCAAGTAGAAAGTCAAAGCTCTAGCAGGGAGACTCTGTTCCCTAAAAGGGAAAGGGGTGCAGGTAAGGAAGGCCCAGGCCTGGGCTGGAGCTGGGCGTAAGACTAAGACAAACCAGTAAAGTTGAGGGCCTTGTCGAGCGGGGACCAGCAGACCTCTGCCCTCAGACCTGCAGGGACAGAGGAGGCTGGGGGCCAGACCCGCCACCTGATGGACAGCTCCTCTGGGGGCACCATGGGGTTCTCGGGGCGGCTGGGCACCATCCTCTCGGCAAACCGCTCCCAGGGGCAATCAAGCAGGGCTCACAGCCGCTCAGTGGTGGGCGCACACACACACACTGAGTCTAGAAGTGTGTCCGGAAATCAGAGCAGGAAGACCCAGGCCCACACCCCAGACCCCCACCTTGGGGCCACTCCTGTCTCGCCGTGAGAGCCTCGCAAGCCGCCTCGACCCTGGGCTGTGCCGGAAGGGCATCCGGTCCAGCCTGTAGTTCCTGTTGGGCCTTTTTGCTGAGAACACACTGATCTCAGACCGCAGGCAGCTGGACTCTCAAACAGTGGTTCTGTTGCAGGAAAGGGGACAGGGCTCTTGTCTAACACTCGGAAATGAATTGTCTGAGGAGGCACATCTGCTGACAAAGCAAGAGATTTATTGGGAAAGGGCGTCGGGTGGAGAGCAGGAGGGGAAGGGAACCCAGAACTGCTCTGCCACGCGGCTCAAAGTCCCGGGTTTTATGGTGATGGGATTAGTTTCCGGGTTGTCTTTAGGCAATCATTCTGACTCAGAGTCCTTCCCGGTGGTGCACGCCTTGTTCAGCCAAGATGGATGCCAGAGAGGATTCTGGGAAGTGGTCGGACATGTGGTGTCTCCTTTTGACCTTTCCCAAACTCTTCCAGTTGGTGGAGGCTTATTAGTTCCGTGTTCCTTACCAGGACCTCCTGTCATAAAATAACTCATGCAGATGGTTACTATGGTGCCTGACCAGGGTGGGCAGTTTCAATCACTGTGCTTCCCCTAACAGTTCCTTTCTCTGTGGGAATGCCTTTGAGGATAAAAAGCTATGGGCCTTCTTGCCCAAGAGGCTCACAGGCACTTTATAATGATTTCAGGGGCTCACTGTTTGGGATCCTGGCTCTGGGACCCCATACGGTAGCAAGGCACCGGGTGGAGCCCTGGTAAGGCTCGCTGCCGGACTGGAGGGCACAGGCCTGGCCTCCACTGAGCTCTGGTGCCGCCAGGAGGGGGGACACACTCCCAGCAGCTGCAATCAGAGCCCCGAGGTGGCGTGGCTTGCCTCTCCTTCGGGCCGATCCAGGGCCCTGAACACTCGTGGGGGCCAGTCCTCCACTGGCCCCCCGCGGGCGGAGGCGCCTCTGCTTTACCTTGGAAGGAGGCAAGGACGCTGAAAGATTGAGACAGCCTCTGCCTGGCAGAACCCCACTTACTGACAATACACACACGTACCAGATCATTGTGCTATGCGCCTGAGACCGATAGGTTGTCTACTGTGTATTGGCAAAAATAAATTTTAAAAAAGAAAAGCAAAAAAGAAAGAAAAACAGCTGTTATTCAAATTGATGACTAACACAGAACACCCTCCGTTTAAGGAAGACCTAAGCCTGGGGGTGCTCCAGGTCCCCAGGTCACCCAGGAGGAGACAGTGTCAGGACAATCCCCCTGAAGGGGCAGCACGTGCTGCTGGCTCCCAGCCGGCCTGTACCCTGGGTCTTGGGGCCTAGGGCAGGGGTCGGGCTGAACTGGAGAAGGGGCCAGAAGGTAAGTGGGAGACCCTCCCAACTGGAAAGCCGTGCTCAGGCGTCTAAGAACAAGGAGAGCATTGAGGCTGATTCCTCCCACCTGCTGGGCTAGACACACATCAGAGTCAGAGGAGGCTGCAAGAGAGGTCAGGCGGCAACGTGAGGTGCCAACTCAGGACAGGGCCGGCGGCTCAGGCTTCTACCCCCAGATCACGGCAGCCCCAGGGCAAGCGGTGGACGCCGCCAGCAGCAGCCACAGCCCACACCTGGGCTTCCAGTGCTTCCACACGTGTCCAGCCTCCCAGGCCAGAGAGCAGGCTGCGGACATGCGGATGTCCTGCAGGTGCCGCAGGCGCGTGTCCACTCACCAGCGTCCGGTGGATCCAGCGCTGGCTGCAGCATCCCCTTCCCCCATGCAGGGGCCGGGCGCAGAGCAGCTGTGTCTTCCTCGCCAGATGCCAGTGGCTCAGGCTGGGTGCCTGTAGGAGCCAATTCCTACCCCATCTGGGAGGGAGGCCAGGCCTCATTCCCCGCCCCCCAGGACCCAGGCGCAGCCCACAGCAGGGTGTCAGGGGCCTGAGGCCCACGTCTAAGCAGTCCTGCCTGCTGCCTGGCCAGTGAGGGGCGACGGGCCCCTCCCTCTGCTCACAGACACCTCGTCCTACTTTAGGGGCTCCTGACTGACTTTCCATCGGGATAAGAACACACGCTGGTGCAGAAAACCCAGGCCACAGCTTAACACCTACAACACATCTTCAGAGAGCCGGGAAGGGGTTGTCAGGAACAGGAGACTGGGAGGGGGTCCGAGAGGCTGAAGAGGTGGCCGGGGCTCAGGTCAGGCTGAGCAGGGACCCGCGAGCACCCTCAGGAGTCTGAGGGGCAGGCGAGGAAGTCCAGGTCCAGCTTTTAATCCGCTGTCCTCCGCAGCCTCCGTTCTTGGTGTGACCCCCACTCAGGAAACAGTTTCCCAGGGCCCTCCTGAACAGTCTCACAGATGCTCGATGTCCCGCCCCCACCCCCACCCCCCAGTTCCAGGAGCGTCTCCCACAAGCGGAGCTCCTCTGGTGGGGGGGGGACCCCAAGCACCCGCTGTCCCAGGACCAAGAGCTCCAGGCCTCTGGCCAGCGGCAGCTCCGCGCTGCGGCGCCGGCCTCACTGAAGGTGCTGCGGTCCTCCTCCCGCGTCCCCAGGCCGCATCGCCGGGTGCGGTCCCCTCGGGCGGGCCCCTCGCCCCCCACTCTGAGGTCCTCAGGGCTCCGAGTCCCCAGGGGCTGGGGCTCGCCAAGACCAAGAAGCCAGCCCCGTCCGGCCAGCCCTGCAGGTGGGGCGGCGTAGCGCTCCTAGCCCGGCCCTCGGCGAGGGGGCTCCGCGCCAGGACCCGGGCCCTTCGAGCCCCGGAGCTGGGCGGCTGTGAAAGCTCGTCCACAGCGCCCCCTGCCGGCGGGCGGCCCCGCAGCGCGGACGAGCTAGTCCGGGTGAGGGCAGCTGGGGCCACCGCGCCGGCAGAGGGCGCACCGGCCCGCCGGCCCCGAGCTCCCGCCCCGCCGCCAGGGGGCGCCGGCCGGCCGTGCGCCGGTTCGAGGCGCCTGGGCTCTTCTTCCCGCGGAGGGGCTTCACGCCCGGGGCCCAGACGGCGGAGACAGCGGCGCCTCTGACCACGGGCCGGAGCGCAGAGGGGCCGGCCCCGAGCCGGACAGGCCCGCAGGGCCCCGAGCCGCACTAGCCGCCCCCCGCGGACCCGACCGCGCCCTGAGAGGCCTGGAAACACGCGCGCTCCCCCGGAGCCGCCCCGCTCGCCCCGGGCCGCGTCCTGTCCGCCAGCCTGCCGTCCGCCCGCCTGGCTGAGGGCGTGAAGCCCTGGGAAGGGGCTCCGGGCCGCTCCTGCCTCAGGTCTTCACACAGGGGCCACCGCGGGCCTGGCGGGAAGGTGCGTCGCCGGGCGGTGGCGCCCGCTTGAGGCTCGCTTCGCAACCGGCGGAGAGCGAGAGCCGCCTGAGGAGAACGGGGTCGGCGGTTCGACGGCGGCGCAGAGCGGGGCAGCCGGGTGCGGCCGAGGGGTCCTGCTGCAGTCCAGGGAGGGCGGTGCCCGGAGAGCGGGGCCAGGCCGCCCGGCAGCCCAGCGGACCTGCGGCCCGACCGGGAAGCGGGCGGGCCCGCGCTGTAGGTCTGCGGAGGGCGCGGCACAGCCGCGGGGGCTTTGATCAGAGGAGTGGTGGAGGGAGCGGCGTCCTGCGCGGGACGCGGCTGTGCTCCCCGCAGGAGTGGTTTCCGGTGTTTCCATGATGACGGGCCTGCACACATTTTCCCTCTGCTCAAGTGACCAGCTGAGGGACCTCTGAGATGCGGTTCTAATTCTGAACACCCGAGTGTAACGCGCGGGTCCATCTCCTGGTGTGAGAGGAACGGCTGGCGCTGGGTTTTATGAGATGGTTGGGCCCCACAGTGATATCCTCACCGCTGTGCCGCCCTCATCTAGAGGACTCCCGTCCTGTCGTCTGTCGTCCCTCCGCAGGGGGCTCCTTCCTGTCACCTCCTGTCGCCCCTCCCCGGTGGACGGCTGACTGCACCCAGTGTGTGTGGGTTGGGCTTGGATTCTTGCCCTGGAAAACCTGCAGGGGTGATGACTTCCTGCTGGTAGAGCTCAGGGAGAGAGTCAGGGTCACCCACCAGTGCCCCTGGCTTCCTGCATCTGTCTACCCACAGTGCGCTCGCCATGCCATTTTAAAGGATCTGAAATATTTGCAAAGTAAACGCCTGGTGGCTCAGGTGGCTCAAGTCCAGGGTGCCCAGGTGAGCTTGGGACTAGGAAACATGTTCTCTGGCCTCAGCCGTGGTGGTTCCTGAGGCTGCCAGCTCCACAGTGGATGTTCTGGCCCAGGGATAAGGGGAGAGTGGGTGGAAATTAAAGTGAGTGCTCTGAAACTTCACGTGTACAAAGCTCAGATGCATGAGCCATGGGCCGTCACTGCCCTGAACAAAACAACTTGCACGGGGAGTCCTGCTCTGTCGAAGGTGGGCCCATCAAGGGTCCGTGTGAAGCTGCCTGGCCCTGAACTCAACACTATCATCTGCCTTTGCCTCTTTGACCTGCACCCCACCTGCTGGGAGAGTCAGCCCATTAAAAACCTCTTTCCATCCTCCACTGACCCAGGAGTTATAAATACATTTGAAACAGTAACATCCTCCTGTTACTTGTGGGATCACACACCCCCACACCTTGACAGTATGCTTCTTTACATCACACCAATTAAAATTAGTCCTTTTACACAGTATTTGGATTTACTTCTATTATCTATTTCCAAGTTTAGATTTTTATTTCTGACTTTTCCATCTCCTTTTTTTCTCTCTTGTCAACCTCAAAAATAAAAGGCAGTTATTTTTACCAGCAAAATGGGCTTATTCAGGAATAGCAGAGAATTGTGACTTGGGACAGGCAAGCTGTGGTGAGTCACAGGCAGTCAGGAGAGCAGAGGGACGCGCTTTCACTGGTTTTAGGAGGAGAAAAACTGCCCGTGTGAAAAACGTCCTGCCTTGTGCCAGAGGGAAAACAGCCACACCTCGTCTCCCTCTTCCTGCTGGTGATGCAAACGGGGCCTGAAAGGTGCTCCTTCTGGCCTCACTCCAAGTACGATGAGGTTGCTTGATTTATTCTCACACACCCCACTCATACCCGCTTCGGGAATTTAAAATACTCCTGTGATCAGAGGGGAAGGCCCGGGGTCACCTCTAGTGTCCAAGCCCTCTGAAGAATCCTGACGGGCCTGCATTCTCTCCCCCATGCTCCCCCACTTCAGAGCGATTACACATCAGCCTGGGCAATGGAGGGGCCAGAGAAGGTGGACAGGCTTTGGGGGCACGAGATTGTCCTGATGGAGGGGCAAAGGATGGAGGTGCCAAGGAGAAAGTAGGGCCATCCCTGGAGTGGTCATTCTTGACCCAGGGCCAAGGCTGTGCAGGTGGTTTCTGAGCTGCTTACAAAAGTAGGCTTTGCACAGGACCATTGGTTACTTTCCTTATTTGGCTGCACTGGCTCTAATTTGTGGCAAGCAAACTCTTAGTTGCAGCACATGGGATATAGTTCCCTGTTGTTCATCATTTATGCGCTAAGTCGTGTCTGATCCTTTGTAACACCATGGACTGCCACCAAGCTGTGCCAAGCTTCCCTGTCCTGTCCTTCACCGTCTCCTGGAGCTTGCTCAAACTCATGTCCATTGAATCAATGAGGCCATCCAACCATCTCATTCTCTGTCGTCCCCTTCTCCTCTTGCCTTCGATCTTTCCCAGCTTCAGGGTCTTTTCCATTGAGTCAGCTCTTTGCATCAGGTGGCCAAAGTGTTGGAGCTTCAGCATCAGCCCTTCTAATGAATATTCTGGGTTGATTTCCTTTAGGATTGACTGGTTTGATATCCTTGCAGTCCAAGGGATCCTCAAGCCTTCTCCAGCACCACAGTTCAAAAGCACCAATTCTTTGGCGTTCACCCTTCTTTATGGTCCAGCTGTCACATCCATAGATGACTACAGGAAAAACCATGGCTTTGACTAGATGGACCTTTGTCAGCAATGTCTCTTTTTAATATGCTGTCTAGGTCTGTCATAACTTTCTTTCCAAGGAGTAAGCGTCCTTTAATTTCATGGCTGCGGTCACCCATTGAAGTGATTTTGGAGCCCCCCAAAATAAAATCTGCCACTAGTTCCCTGACCAGGGATCAAACCTGAGCCCTCTGCACTGGGCGTGCAGAATCTTAGCCAAGGGACCACCAGGGAAGTCCTGTTGCTTTCTCTTAAAAACCTTTCTACTATGAAAATATAGCACGTTCAGAAATGTGCACAAAAGATGTACAGCTTAATTTATGACATAACCACTAAGTGGATTTTTAAAAAGTAGAACATTCCCAGCCTTGCTGAAGTCCTCCTGACCTTGCCCTTCCAGACCATGGCCCTTGCCTTTGTCGTAAGTCAAGTATCCATACATACAGGGCTGTTTCTAAGAGATTTTGTTCTACCCTTGTGACAAACTACAATGTCTCTCAAAAAGAGAAATCCTCCCATCTGGTTTTTTTCCATGACTGTCTTGGCTATTCTTAGTCCTTTGTATTTACATACAACTTTTAGAATCAGTTGTTGAATTTCACACACACACACACAAAACCTATTGGGTTTTTTGATAGGGCTTTTATTAAATTTACATGTATCAGTTTGAGGAGTAAGTTGACATTGTTACAATTCTTTCTGTTCAGTTGTTCAGTTGTGTCTGAGACCCAACAGGACCACAGCACACCAGACTTCCTGTCCTTCACTATCTCCCAGAGTTTGCTCAAACTCATGTCTGTTGAGTCGGTGATGACATCCAACCATCTCGTCCTCTGTCATCCCCTTCTCCTGCCTTCAATCTTTCCCAGCATCAGGGTCTTTTCCAGTGAGTGGACTCTTCATATCAGGTGGCTGAAGTGTTGGAGCTTCAGCATCAGTCCTTCCAATGAGTTTTCAGGGTTGATTTCTTTTAGGATTGACTGGTTTGATCTCCATGCAGTCCAAGGGACTCTCCAAGAGTCTTCAAAACCACAGTTCAAAAGCACCCATTCTTCGGCACTCAGCTTTCTTTATGGTCCAGCTCTTACACTGTCACAGTTAGGAGTTGATAAACCTTTTTCTTTAAGGTCTAGATAAACAGACTTTGTGGGCTGAGGCAAAACTGAGAATTTTATGTAGATATTTACATGCCCATTTACAAAGGCAAAAACCATTCTTAACGCGAAGGCTCCTGAATCTCAATAAATCAGATGTTACTTGGAATGGATCTGGCCTGTGGGCTGTGGTTTTCTGGCCCCTTGAATGCACTTGTTTGTTGTGTGTTGTGGGCTCACAGACTTACTGTCAATTTCCAGTTTCCTAGTTCTCTCTCCAGCTGTATCTAATCTATTATAACCTTCCAGTGGATTCTTCTGGTTTTGGATTTTAAGATTCTAAAATTCACTCCCCCCACCCCCCCACCCCGCCCTGTCTTGTGTCTCCTTTAGAGTAAGCAGTTACTGTGCAGTCTAGGTCTGAAAGTGCCTGTACCCCCTCCTAAGGGGCCTGTTCCATAGTCTTTCTTTTATTGGTGTTATCATCTTGTCTCACACACTTGGTTACATTTTAGTGCATTCAGGATGCAATAAATTAGTAATTAGCAACATTGCTTGTAGAAAAGTTTAAGCTGATGACATTTTCCTCTAGAGGGTTTTTGTTGGCTCATGCCAAAGCTGGGGGACACCCAACACTTGGGATCACTGGAGCCCAATGTTAAGGACGCGAGTTTGAGGCTGAGCTGCAACTCCTCAGAGCCTTCCGCTCCCCAGTCTGACTCACCTGCTCCTGGGCCAGAGGACTGAGGGCCTCACCCCAAAGTGAGGGGTGGTCACCAGGGGCACACCCATTGGCAGGGCTCTGCGTGGCATCAGGACCACCCATCAGCCTCCTTGAAGATGGGAAACGCCCCCAGGAGGGGAGTGCCCGTCACACTGCGCCCACCGCCCGGGACCTCCGTCTTCTCGGTGATCCTGGTCCAGTCACTCTCCAAACTTCTGTGAGCACCCTGCTGCCTCTGGACTTTCACATACTGCGCGCAGCCTTCTGAGCTGACCTCACTGGGGTGGTGAGTCCACCGGCACGTGGGCAGAAGTCCTCATCAGAGCCACAGGGTGGAGTCACTCGAGGAGCCTTGTGCAATGGGGTAACTAACGGCAGTGGATGTCAGCACGTGTATGATTCTGGGTCAACACAGCAAGGCCTTGGAAAAACCCACTGCTCCAGCACAGGAGCTGCAGCCGGTAATCAAGGTCGGCTGTGGGCTCTCTGTGAGTCATGGCACCGACAGTGGCTCTGTGTGTGTGTGTGTGTGTGTGTGTGTGTGTTGGGGATGACAGTGTGTGTGTGTGTGTGTGTGTGGTGGGGATGACAGTGTGTGTGTGTTGGGGATGACAGTGTGTGTGTGTGTGTGTGTGTGTGTGTGTTGGGGACGACAGAGTGTGTGTGTGTGTGTGTGGTGGGGGATGACCCCCGTTTCACGGCAGATACCTAGGGGCTGGTTACTCAGCTGACAAGACCCCAGGATAGCCCTGAGGTGCAGGTTTCAGCCCTCCTCTCTGTCTCAACTTCTCTATTAGCCCAAGGATGTGCAGGAATCTAATTGTCACTGCTTAAATGCATTTATTTCTTTCAAATCAAGCTGAAAAGGCAGAGAAACAACTCTATTTTTGGCCACTGGAGGAACAATGTTTGGCAATTCTCAAAAAAGAAACACAAATGACAAGTATGTAAAATACTCATTAGAAATAAGCACAAATTAAAACGAAACACTATTTTTCCTCCTATTACAGTAGCAACATGTTCATTTAAGATAATAAATACCCAGTGTCAGGAACTGCCGGGCAGGAGGATGAGGGGCTCCGCCGCTCCCAGGCGCTGCGTCAGGAAGCGGAGCCCGGGGACACATCCCCCAAGAGCCATGGCTCACCAGCACGAGGAAATGATGGGAAAGCGTGGACAGTCAGCTTACATCACATGATTTACAAGAAACCGGAGGCAGTCTAACAGTGGATCGTTTAAACAAATTACAGCACAGGTGTACAAATGACTAGTCAACATGATGGTAGGCAGAGGTGGACATTTACTGACATGGGAAGCCCGTATTTTCTTAAATGGAAAAAGTAAGTTATGAGAGTACAATATGACCTCATACTTGTTTTTGAAAATGCTACATGAGTACACACAGAAAACCATTGAGAGGAACATATACCACATCACCATCGGCAGTCTCTGGATGGTGCAAGTATGAGTGATTAAAAACAACTTTATACACACGTCTGTATTTATCTGCAATGAATGTATACCATTTCTGTGATTAAGGAAAGGAAAAGTCTTAATTTAAAAAACACTGCCCAGGTTTTGGCTCATAGTTTGAGGGGTTGTATGTCCCCAGAGGCATCTACGTGGCTTGTCCCTTCTGACCTGAGGGGATAGGTTCAGTTTTTCTGCAAAATGCCACAATCATGGACGTCTGACCGCCCATCTGCAAGTCGGTTTTCTTCCAGAGCCTGTGAGGCTACGGCCGGGGACTGAAGCCACCTGCCCAGGTGAGAGGTGGTTGCAATACTATGTCCAAGGCCTGTACTTCAGTGGGGGACCCTTAGATTAAGTTCTGGGGGGAGGAGGGAGAAAGCAGCTGGAAAACAGGGGGAAAGGAATGTCTGTAAGGTCTCCATTGAGTCCTTGCTCCCGTTCTAGTCTCCTGAGCCTCGGAGGCAGGGGAGGCAGGAGGATGCTGGGAACCCGGCCTCAGACTCCTGAGCCAGTGAGGCATCTGAGACGACAGAACCGAGAAGGGTGCTGAACGGCGAGCTGTCGGAGCAGCCCCACCACGACGAGACGCACTGGACGGAGGTCTGGACCCTGGAGAGTCCTGCTGAGCCAGCTCTGTGCGGACTGTGTTGTCTCTCCCAGGTGCCGAGGAAGGGTGACGAGCCCAGGAAAGACATACAGAAAGCCTCGCCTGGCACAGGCCACCCCCAGCCCCCCAACCTCTCCACTCGTCCCAGGAGACGCGGGGTGCACAGCCAGGGCTGGGGTCTCCTAGGGGTGGCTGCTGACAGACAGGAGAGCACACCTGATTTGCAGCTTGCTGACAACAGTGAGGAGCTGACCCAGAGAGAAACCACAACAGGATGTGAGGGGAAGGAGGGCCACGTCCACCTGCACAATAAAGTCTCCATCAGCCCGGAGGAGAGGCCCCCGTGGCGGCCTCAGATGTGTCCAAAATAAGGTATTTCTGAGGGGTGGCTGGAATACTGCAGTCTGGAAATGCTTTACGCTTAGAGAATAAATTACTGCAGACAGAGTCAGCCACACAAGTCGCTCTGAGGTGCTTGCGCACTTTCCTGAAGGAGACCAAAAGGCAGGTTTCAGCGGTCAGCACCGTCGTTGAGTGCCCCAGGTCACGTGTCCTCAGGGCGAACCGTGGCTAACTCCTGAGTGGAGACAGGGAGCTCGGCGCGGGGAGGCCGGGAGGGGAGATCTGCAGGAGCACCATGTCCCAGCCAGGAGAGCGGAGCAGGGGAGAGGCTGCAATGCTTGGGGCCCTAAGGGAGTGCCCGCGCGGAGGCCACGAGGCAGCGCGTGGGCCTGGGCTGGACAGGCGGGTGGCACTCACGATGGACGGCAGTGCAGAGCAGGCGACAGGGTGGTCCCTGGGGAAAGCTTTAATAGTGGGGGGGAGCCACGTCCCATCACTCATGGGAAACCCGGTCCAAAGCCACGTAGAAACTGTCCTTGTCATCCAGGCAGTGCCAGCCAATGGGGCCCACCTCGCAGTCTGCACAGACCAGGAACTTGATGTTGCCCACGTCCTTGGTGAAGCCCACGTTCTCGAAAGTGAACATGTCCTCCACCAGCCAGTGCTCCTGCAGGAGGTCGCCCTCCGGACCACCGCCGCTGGCCAGCGCCGGCTTCTTCCTCATGGACGGGAGGAAGAGCTGCAGGGGGAGAACAGAGACCAGGGCCCAGCTTACTCCCCGTGGCCCCCGCTCCCCTCTGCCCTGGTTCTCAGGAAAGCAGGGAGAGTGGGTGCCAGGGGAACTGGGGCCTCCCCAGGTCCACAGGGCCCGCCTTCCTCGGCTCCCACCTGCCCGGGCTGGATGCACAAGCTTTCCTGCCAGCTCCTAAGGGTGTGGGTCTGCTCTGCCCTGAGACCCTGCAGGCCCAGGGCTCCCTAACACTTGGCTCACGCGTGACCTCCTCAGGTCTCCTCCAACCAGACGACCCGGACGAGCTTCCCACGCTTGCATTTTGCAAAGCAGCCTGACTGAGGCGTTACTGATACACATGTAACTCAAGTGGACAACGTGACACATTCTGCTCCCAACAAACGGCTCACCGACGCACCCTGACACACCATCAAGGTAACAAGTATTCAGCACCCCCATTTCCTCATGCTGCTCCCATCTTATCGTTCTCTGAAACCATCTTATCTGTTTACCGGCTCAGTTGTTTATCGGGGTCTCCCTCCACCAGGTCAATTTTCCTGTTCACGAGCACATCCCCACCGCCTGCAATAGCAAGAGCAGAGCTCACACATTTACTAACAGGGTAAACACCGGATATCTGGCTTCAGTCTGTTCCATCACTGTTACGAATATGCTGGATTTATGAAAGGAACAGGAAGGAGAAAAGTCTACTAGAATTTGGACTATTATCTCTAGGATCTCTGCACCTCCCACCCACGAGGAGAGAGCCTCCAGTGTACGCATGCACACATATGCACATGCAATCCCTGTGATTTCTTCCATGTGGTGACCCTGGCTAGCGCCCTGATCCTGGACAGGCTGCTGAGCTGCACTGAACTCTGAGATTCTGCTGATGTCTCAGGGAAACCTCTTGTGCTTTTTTCATTAACTGTCCACAGTACCCTTTTAAACATATTCTTTCTCTTTGTAAAAATGCGTTTTCACTATAGAAAACTCGGCAAGCACGCTATGCTGTGCGTGTGCGCGCGCGCGCACATGCTGAGTTGCTTCAGTCATGTACAACTCTTTGTGACCCCTGGACTGTGCCCCTCTAGGCTCCTCTGTCCATGGATTCTCCAGGCTAGAATACTGGAGTGAACTGCCATGCCTTCCTCTATGGGATCTTCCCGACCTAGGGATTGAACCCCAGTCTCTTACATCTCCTGCACTGGCAGGCAGATTCTTTACCACTAGCCCCACCTGGGAAGCCCATGCTATACTGTAGTTGAGGATAAAAACTGTTACAAAACAGAATGAACTTCAGTTCATTCGCTCAGTCGTGTCGGACTCTGCGACCCCACAGACTGCAGCATGCCAGGCTTCCCTGTCCATCACCAATTCCCCGAGCTTATTTAAATTCATGTCCATAGAGTTGGTGATGCCATCCAACCATCTGTTAACTTTTTTCATAACTGTCCCTTCAGCAAGTACTTATGGTGCTCTTAAAGCGTGTCCATACATTCTCTGACAGTCCTCCCAAGCTTCGGACACCTTGCCTCTCCCCTTGAGCCTAGCGGGCTGAGGGGAGGGGGACAGGCGAGGTGAGGGAAGGCCGGGCCACTTTTGCAGGTTTCTCTTGGAGCCCGAGTGGGAACTGCGGCTCCCCTGAGGCCAATGGCAGAAACGGAGGGGCAGCTCACTGCAGCCTGTTTCAGACGCCGGGATCCTCCCGGTCCACAGGTGGACACAGGCGTGAGCAGGCTTCTGAGACGGCCCTTCTGAAAGGTCCCGTGAAAGACCCCCAGTGGAAGAGCCGAGATGTAGCTGCGCCCAGCCAATCTCCAAATTTGTGAGCAAAATGGTTTCAAGTCATGGTCTGGGGCAACTTTGTTACGCAGCAATAACCAGGGCAAGGCCGCCTATAGAGCGGCAGCGTTTTCCACTCTGACTCCTGATCTCTTACTGCGGTAAACTACACATAACATAAAATTGTCTGGTGCCATTAAGGACATTCACATTTCGCTGCCGCCATCACCACCATCCACCTACCCTTTTATAACCACACTCACCAACACCTCTGACACCCACCCTTCCCTTCCTAACTCCTGGCAATCACTCATTGGTTCTCCATTTCTAAAATTCAAAAATGTCACACAAACGGAATGATACAGTAGTAATCTTCTGGGACCAGCTTTCTTCACGCAGCAGAGCTCCCTGGAGAGTCAGCCACGGTGCGGTGCCCACGGTGCGGCTGTCCTGCAGCTCCTTGGTCACCCCTGGGCTGTTTCCGGGTCTCGCCTCTCAGGAACCAAGGTGCGGTGAACTCTGGAGCCAACATGTTCTCATCCCCCTTTCTCTCCCACCCGCCCACGTCCTCTGGCTCTCCGGCCCAGACCGCCCTTCCCCCAAAAATATGTAAGGAAGCAGCGACTCCCGTCCCTGACTTACTACCCTTTGCGGTTTCAAGCTCTTCAGTGGGTGTTTCTTTTCTCTGTGACTGTAATTTCCTCTCTGAAACCTCTGAGTTTTACCAAAGGACCGAAAACATTTTACAGAGAAATTGTTCATAGGACTTAAAAAGAACACGGACCGTGGGGCTTAGTCGCGAGGACCGAGAGCCCCACTCCCTCACTTAAACCCCACGGTCTGTGTCCACCCTCCACCGCTCTCTGGGCAGCAGGCGACCCACACTCCTGGTGACTCACGGCTTGGGCAGGGCTCACCGACCCGGAGCCAGCGCTCCCAGGACGTCCCCCGCTTGCCGTCCCATCCTCCCGCGCCCACTCCCCCGGGTCCCCCGAGTCCACGTCCCCTCCCCCGGGTCCCCACGGAGCGTGGCGGCGCGCGGGGAAAGGGGCAGGAGGTCGCGACGGCAGGACCACGGGAACCGACATCTGGGCCTGAGGAACTACGGCCCAGGCCCCCGCGGAGCTCGGTCTGCGCGGCCCCGGCGGGACGGGACCGGGTCAAGGCCCGCCCCCGCGCCCTCACCTGGCGGCGGGAGAAGAGCGCCGTGCCCGGCTGCAGCACGCGGGAGCCGCAGCGCCGGCACAGCACCGCCTTCCGGTTCCGGCCCTCCTCGGACACCAGCTCGCTCGGCGGCTCCGGGGCCTCCATGGCCGCCACCCCGGCCCTCGGCGGCGACGCGCAGCTCGGAGCCGCCTCTTCGCACTGCGCAGGCGCAGTCCCGGCGGCGCTCGCTCGGCGCAGGCGCGGCCTCCCGGCGCTGGACGCCACTGCGCAGGCGCGGGCCTCCCCGGCCCGGTGGCTGGGGTCGGTGAGGCTTTGTGACAGGTGTGTCCTGGGGCGTGACGGGACGCTGCTCGGGCTCACCTGGCCTCTGGGCCTCCCTCACACCGGATGGAAGCTGGGCTGGTCCGGGTGTGCGCTTCGTCTCGGGAGCGGCGGGGACGTCCCGGTCTCAGAGCAAATCTCAGCCGCAGTAGCATCCGCGCGACACCTGCCCTCTGCGGCGGAGACCGGTGTCTGGAAGCTGCAGATGCTGCTGTCTGTCCGGGTCGCACTGACCACTCACTGCGGGGCAAGACTCGGTGTTGAAGCGCTTCCCTATGGGGGTACGGTCGGAAGGGCCACCTTCCGGGGCCCGGGATCCAGGCATAGCCTGCAGCCACTGCTCTGGGTCGTTCCAGTTTCGCATTCTCCCCGGTTAGTCTTAAGACGTCTAGCTTACTGGCTGTAGTGTGGCGGACGCGGTGTTACCGAGGTGGCAGGGGAAGCGGAGTAGGAAGGGGCGCCAAGTCATGTGAGGAACGTCTTGTCTACCCAGCCACCCCGGTCGGCATGTTCTCTTTGTCCTTTATTAAGTCAGCCTTTGCTGAGCAGTTATAGAACATACTACAATGTTATACAATTATAGAATATGAGCATACAGTGATGATAGGCACTCTGGAGAACAGAGTCTAAACAGGAAGACGGGCACAAACCCAAGGACATTTGATGACAATCCAGGGAACAAAGCGAACTGGAAGCACCGATTTGGAGTAATTCCATCTGGGGAGTCAGAAAAATCTTAACCTAGGTGACACTCGGGAAATTGGCCTGAAACGCAGAAGTCAGCGGTGAAGACGGCCTTCACCCCAGGCCGGGTGACGGCCGGGGGCCATCAGCTCTTCATCCCCACTCTGCTGCCTCCCCTCTCCTCCTGAGAGAGTGGGTCACAACTTGGTTTAATCAGCAGGCACGATCCATCCGCTAGGAAAAGGCTGGCAGGCCTCTTTCCTGAACCTCTTTGGCTCCCCCTTCCCGTTGCTCTGGGAATATCAGGATTTTTGCAGTTTTGCAAGCCTTCCGCATATTAGCTATCTGTGTTATGTGGCACAAAACCTAGGGAAAAGGACTGGGGCGACTAAAGCCCTAAAACTCAAGCGCGTACAAACCCAGCCCAAGATCGCCTCCGCTTTGTTCCCTGTGGTTTCCAAGTCAAGTCCAAGTGTGCGGGGAGGCCGTGAATATGTGATTCTGATAACCTCTTGCTAATGAGTCTCTGGAGACCTCTCAGCTGTCTAACAGAGACACAGCAGTGAGCGGCAAACAGACAGGGGAACGGGTTGAAGAGACAGGACCTATAGCGGATCCCTATGCCTTGTCCCCAGAAATGTCTGCAAGATGGTGCTGGCTTGCCACAAACTCTTACAGGCATTTGAGACTTTTTTTTTTTTTTAATATTTTCTTAAAAAAATACAAACAAAATGAACTTTAGGTCAATACAACTCAGGGAAAGAGGAAAAAAAGGAATTTCAGAGCAAAAGGAAAGTGCATCCTTGTTTAGGTGACCATGTTGTCCCCACACTCCCAATTCTCAGAGCAGGAATGTCACTGCACAGCACAGGGAGCCTCGGAGGGAGTTCAGAAGGACAGGAGGTACTGAAACTAACAAATGGATTTCGGTTGTTATTGATTATTCTGTCCTGGGATGAGTAAGATACAGTCTAAAGACAGGGAAGGGGTGTTCTAATAAGAAAGGACAACATGTACAAAACACAGCAGTAAAAACGACTCCTTAGCAGAAGTATGCCCTTACAAGAATGAGGGAGTAATCAGGTGGCTGAACTAGGCAGCTGCCACCCCCGCTCCTCCCCTCCCCCTATAAACAGTACCGACGGCAACAGTGGAAAAGCAGTCCTTGATTCAACAGAGGAAAACCTTCCTGGGATGCAGGCGCGGTGGCAGGGAAGGCAATGGTGAAGTCACACTGTCCCAGGCGCACAGAAGGCCCACTTTTCCTCCACTGCTGCTCAGCTAACACGTGCTGGCTCTGCTACTCTGTCTCTAGGGCCCAGGAAAGACCCTCAAGTAACACGCCCCCTCAGCCTTCCACGTGTTGCAGGTTCCCTCACACCCCACTGCATCCAGCTCCCGTCCTGCACTGGACACCCAGTCCCCCCACTCCCGAGGCCCCCGAGGTTTTGACAGGGCTCTTCCCTTTTTCCTCCAGGACAGAACTGTGTTGCCCCTGCTACCTGTAGACTAGGAAAGAGATTTATTCTTGGAAAACCAAGAGAGTTGGTACCCTTCCAACCATCGAGGCTGGATACTGCCCACACCCTGGAGTTCATATTCACCTTAATTCTCCACAGCACACGAGGCACAACTTAAAGGTATATTCTCTAAGTTAAAGGTGAGGCCCAAGTGCCCCCTCGGCTAGGAAGAGAGGGGTCTGGCCCACCACACCCACGCAGGGTGCGACCTCCTTCCTCGAGTGTCTGCTGCCCACCCTCCTCGGGGACACCCCCAACGCCAGGGCGTGTCAAATAAGCGCAATCAGAGCGGCGGCACTGAACCTGTAATCCCCTCCCCACACTGAGAAACAAGATATTCCGGAAATGACCCTTGGTTCTCTGCAAACTGTCTCTTCGCCCCGTCACTTCTCTCGGAGAACACACACGCCGGCGTCGCAGCGCTGAGTGCCCATGGAGGTCACGACCTCCCAGCTGTCGATGATGGGGTCATAGCACTCAATGCTGCTCAGCAGGGAGTTCCCGTCGTAGCTGAGGGAGAAGGGCCATCAGCGAGGGAGAAACGCGCACCTCCACAGCCCCTTCCAGGCCCTCTCCCCACAGGCCCCGCCCCCGGCCCCCTCCCCACAGGGCCCGCCCCCCGGCCCCTCCCCACAGGCCCCGCCCCCGCCCCTCCCCACAGGCCCCGCCCTCGGCCCCTCCCCACAGGCCCCGCCCACGCTCCCCTCCCCACAGGCCCCGCCCACGCTCCCCTCCCCACACGGCCCCACACTAAGATTGCCATGGGGCCCTCTCTCTCCGGAACCAAACCCTGTCTCCACCCCACACATGGATCAGATCACATGGCCCCGGATGCCAGATCTAACCCTCACCCTGCAATCGCATAAAGTCTCCCCCGAAGCACCGTGGCCCCGACGTAGCACCGCGGGGTGGTCATGCTCGTGACCGTTGTCCAGGAGTCCGTGCGAATGTTGTAGGCTTCCACAGAAGAAAGGTGGGCTGTACCATCGAATCCCCCCACCACATAAATATGGTCATTCAGCAGGGCTACCCCTGCACCTGGGGAGGAAAGGGCACAGCAAATGAAGGCTGCTGAGCTGAGGATCTGAACCCTAGAAACAACACTCACAGACGGCTGGGTGAGCCCCAGAGTGGCTGAGGGACCGGCCAGGACCAGGCAGCCTGGAGGATCCAGTCCAGCACAGGTCACCCACCTGTAGCCCTCTCTGACTGGCTGTCATCTCGCTTTCATTAACTCGGAGCCCAACCCTCGGCAGGAGAGAAGGGAGTGGAAAAGAGAGGGAAATAGAGGAGAGGGGGTGTGATGGGTCTGGAGCACCTGGTGCCCAGAGGCAGGGCTCTCCGTTGCTCTATCCCAGCCTGAGGGCTCAGGAAGACCCCCGACTCCGGCACCTGCACACTCCCTCAGGCAGCCCGAGTCACTGCACAGGGCTGGGCTGGAGGCTAGGATGCAGAGGGACTCGGGTGCAAAAAAACAAGGCAAGGAGGCGGCTCTGCTCCAGCACTAACCCAGTCAGAGTCTGGGCTGTCTCTATTGCCACTGTATTTACAGAAAACAGGCACTGAGGAGAACGGCCCTGACACACGTTTCCTAGGTCGCCAGTGATGATAGGCCTGCAGCCCCACTGCCCAGGCGAGGTCTGAAAGTCCCGTCTCCTGCCCCGGGACCTGCCCAGTCTTACCCGAGCGCTTGGTGGCCATTGGTGTGACATTAGTCCAGTGTCCTGTATGGGGGTCGTACTTCTCAACTGAGTTTAAGATATTCAAGCCGTCATATCCTCCTGAAAGAGAGAGTGGGAACCATTCCAGAAGGAATGGTCAGTCCTGATGCCCACTCCCGGCCTGTCTTTCTTGAGTGCGCCAACTGATGCTCTTAGTCCCAGCTCTCCCTCAAGGGCTCCAAAAAGAAACCTGACAGTGCCCTATCTTCTGCTCTCACGGAAAGGAGAATCCCAGTGAATGAAAAATATACTGGGACAGACCAGGGTTTTAGGGGGAGGAAGTCTATGAACCGATTCTGGTGAGAGGATCCCACCCTGAGGCTGCTGCCCGCTAGTCATCCCATCCCCTCCCCGTCCCAGACCCCACACACCTAGACAGTAGATCACCCCACTGGCCACCACGAGGCCGGCACCTTCCCGGGCCGTCTGCATGTCGCCCAGCATGCTCCACTGGTCAATGTTCGGGTCATAGCGCTCCATACTGGTGTGGCGCCTGCTTCCATCAAAGCCCCCAGAGACATAGATCATATCTGCTCAGAATGAAGGAGTCACAGACCATTAGAGTGAGAGGTTTCTAAGGACTCCTCTACAAATCTCCCACAACTCTTCCAAATGCCTGGAGCCAAAAACAACTGTTTGTTTTTTTTTAAAGGGATAAATCAATGAACTCTTTCTTAAAGAGGACAGCACAGTCAAGACATGTGAGAAGAAGAGGGTAAGATGGAATCTTCAGAAACATTCCCTAGATGGGAGTTTGCAAAACTACAACTAGTGCCTGCTGCCCTCTCAGCATACTGGAATTTGAGTTACCAACTCCAATGAGAGCCCTGAGACTCCTGGGAGTGTTTCCGAAAGCAGAAAGGCATGACTGACCCCACCGGTAGCCTCCACATTTCATGGGGAGGCGTGAACCCCGATCCAGCCACCCCACAACGCACGCGCGGCCTGTGCTCCGGCCTACCTCCGAGGGTGGTGGCTCCAGCCAGGCCACGCCGCACGTTCATCGGCGCCACAGAATACCAGACCCCGTCCTCGTCCGCCGTGTAGTCCAGACACTCCACGGAGCTGAGGCGGGAGCGGCCGTCATAGCCACCAATCACGTAGATCCGGTCGTGAAGGGACACCGAGGCCACATAGCGTCTCTTCCGGGTAATGCTCTAGGATTCAGGGGAGAAGAGGCACCTTTGTCACTTTAGCCAGGCAAGTCTTAGGCCTCACCTTGGTGGCCCTTCCTGGGTTTCTCTCCACACCTTGCTGCTTCGCCTGTGGCCGTGAAGCCCCCTGAGCAAAGGTTTATCTGCTGCCTGCCCAGTGGATGAAAGCCTCTTGCTCAGTGCTGCTCTTACCGACGAACACCTTCTGTACATGTGTCTCTTTCTGAGGCTTCCAAAGGACCTACTGTCCTTCCCTTATCCAGTATCCAGTTCCTTCCTATTCCATAAGCACTGAGCTCAAGACCAACACCCTTCCGTGAAGCAGGAAGGGGCTAGCGCGCTGCTCCCTGAGGATCGGGATCTGATGGCGAAAGGTCAGAGAAATGACCAGACGACCCACGTTTCTTGGCTATCACTGTGCATCTGGCACCGAAACAGAAACCCTGAAGAGACACAAACGCCCGCGGCCGGGCCCCCAGCTCAGCCCGGCAGAGCGGAGCGCCGTGCTCAGGTCAACAGGGCAGGAGCGGGCACCCTGCGAGCCTCTCGGGCGGCCGGGGACGGCGTGGGAACGGTGGCGGCCAGCTGAGTGTGACTGCACACAGGGCCGTGAGTATTCCTGAAGCCGAGCTGGTCAGCAACCAACGACTGTAACTGACTGTTGTCAGGGACACGCTGCTGTGGCCTTTCCACTCTGAGGGCTGGGTTAGTTACCGTCTGGAGTCAGGGACTGCGGACATTTAAGCTCTTTCCCCGGGCCTGGTTCCATCACAACTTACTGGCAAAAAGCTCCACTCCTGCGTCTTGGGGTCGTACTTCTCCACCACGTCGATGGGAGACTGCTGGCTTCCGAAGCCCCCGACCACCAGAAGCACCTCGTTGGCTCCTGAGGACAAGCGAGAAGGAGAGAGGTCATTTCCCCTCGCTGCTGGCTGACTGCCCACAGGGTGGAGCAGCGCAAACTGCACTAGGACATCCTGTCCCACGTGGCCCGGAGGAGCCATCTGAAACGGAGATCCTTCAGAAGGCTGCCCAGCAGCAAACTGTTTCTTCCTGAGAACCTGAATCTCTGAAATGTGACTTTCCAGACAACAGTAAAACTCTAAAAGGCGAGCGTGAACACACCGCGTGTGTCTCAGTTGTGTCGGGTTCTTTGTGACCCCATGACTGTAGCCCGTGAGGCTCCTCTGTCCATTGGAGGAGCCTAAATACACCCTACACCATATATCAACCCAGCTGATCCCAAAACAGGCTCTAAGGGCAGGCTGGAGGAGCTCCCTGCCTTTCTCACCCTGTAAAACTCAAAACGGGAGCTTTTTGTGATGGTAAAGAATGTTCTCCTAACCTTGCCTCCCAAAATTTGAGAGATGTGGCATAGGAACCAAATAATAAATTTAAAAATCTTTTCCATGACTTTTATTTTTCCAAATTAGCCAACTCCATGACCACGTGTCCTGTTAATTCATCAAAACTGCCAGGTAACTAACCATAAGGCTAGACTTTTAAAGGGAGTCTTTTTCTCTACTATCTTCCCAAACAAGGCATTTTGATAGCTTTTGTGTCTTCCCCTTTCCCCGAGGGACTTATTTGGATAATATTTCAATAATATTTCTTTTGAGAAAATCCCCTGTGTAGCTGCTCTACTGGAGAGAAGCCAGCTGGGGCACTCAGGACATTCAGGAGGGCATTTAGCTGCCCTGGACTGGAAAGAACAAAGGGGGCGCCTGTAAACTGACAGGAAATAAAGACAAGCCCCGGGTGAGTCCCGGCCGCCACGACCGACCGCAGGGGAACAGCACAAACTGCTCAGCGGGAAGCAGGCCAGCATTGCCTGTGGAGAGCCTGTGCCACAAAACTGAGGCTGAATCTTAAATTTTATCACGACTGATCTAGCTTAACCACCAGCTTACAGGAGACATGGGGGACAGAAAACGTGTTAAATGAGACTACTGGGATGCAGTCAATAAAATCTAGGTTGTGGGAAATTCAACAAATAAACTGCAAAGGAAAACCAAAGCAGGAGTAAAAAGCCTGTGGATTTTATAGACTGAAGAGAGCTATGAACCCAGTGCAACATGTGAGCCTTGTTTGGATCCGGACTGGAGCAGCTGAAGTATTCAAAAACAAAGAAAAATAAACTATGGGAAAACTGAGGAAATGTGAAAGTGTACTTATATCTGATGAGGGTAAATAACTGGTTGTATGTTTCATCTTTCACACACAAGAGCATAATATAATATGGATGGAATTTTATCCTGTCTGGGATTTGCTTCAAAATAGATAGGCTACAAGTCAATAATTGTTGAAACTGGGGGATAGGTGCGGGGAATCCTTTGATTATTCTGTTTTTATATATGTTTGCTATTTTCCTTAACAACCCTCGCATAAGCCATGGATTTTAACCTCTGACGAGAGGGCACCTCTCTGTGTACTTGCCAAGTAAAGTAGGTGGCCCCTACTCCAAGGTGGGAGAAGGAAATGGCAACCCACTCCAGTACTCTTGCCTAGAAAATCCCATGGATGGAGGAGCCTGGTGGGCTATAGTCCATGGGGTCGCAAAGAGTCGGACACGACTGAGCGACTTCACTCACTTCACTCCAAGGTGAGCAGTCACTTCCTTTTCGCAAACAAAGCATTTGAACACAGGGTCCTTTTGCAAGACACTAATTTTATGTTTAAGCTCCTCCGAGCTGGGGGGCCAGGGTCTTCCTTGGCAGCCCTTTCTCCCATTTACCTCCTCCCCCCAGCTCTTCTCTCCCTCTGATGTGAGCACGGGTGGGGAGGCTGTGATGAGCCCTGATGGGCAACTGAGAGAAACACCCACGACTGAGGGGGTCCCCTGTGCTTTGCACAGTAACACAAACCCCCGAGTTACGTGGGCCTGCACATCCAGAGGGCCAGCCGCACGCCCGCTGGCAGGAGTCTTTCAGGGTAGGTTCCGGCTGGCCCCGGGCCAGACGGGTGTGCACAGGGCGCGCGCGGGGTCGCTCTGTAGCTCAGGGCTCTGCGTGCCCGGGCGCCAAGGCCCCTGGCCCCCGAGCCCCTCTGCCCATCACTGTCCCTGAAAGAGCCTCCGTGCTGGAAGCCTGTCTGCCAAGCGCACTTCCCCACTGCAGCTGGAGTTCATGTCAGTGCCAACAGAGCTTTTGATAAGGCTGCCAGTGTTTTAACATTGAAAACGTAACTTTAGGCAATACTGATGTCTGTTTAGCCTGTGTAGCTTTTTCTATCACAAAGATGATTTCCTTTTAAAAAGTTTAAAAAACAACTCAAGAGTGGGTATCACTGTCGTCCCTACTTGCATATGACCCACCCTTTGGTTAAAAAGATATTAAAATGTTATGTCTTGTGATTATAAAACATGTAATACATAAAACATGTTTTCACTGTTAAAAAGCTTGAAAATAAAAGCATTATGAAAAAAATGTATCTGTAATTCCACAAAGACACAAAAACATAAGATTATCTCCTTCCAGTTCTGTTTCTAAATATCTATACAACAGAAATGGGACCATATCATAGTACATCCTGTTTTCATTTCATTTTCTCAAGATATTAACAAAATCCTTTAATATATGGTTTTAATATTTTAGGCATTTTGGGAGCTGGTAACTGGGTTATAAATAATCACATGTAATCCTATGATAAACATCCGTGAATATGAGACATTTCCCCGTTTCGTTAACACGGAAATGAGAGCGCTGCCTAGGGAAGAACATGAACCTTAAAGGATCTTTTGATCTATAAGATACTGGGCGTGAAACAAATCATATTCCCACCAACAGTAAAGGTGCCAATCCATTCTACTTTCTGTAGCACTGCATATTGGTTTTTACTCTGATATTTGGTAGGCAAGAAATTGTATTTATTGTAGTATTTATTACTAGTAAGGCTAATAATTACTTTATTAGTAATTAGGCTGAACCTCTCCCCTTATATTTAACAGGACTCCCCGGCTGTGAACCATACACTCAAGTCTCTAGTGTTTTTGTCTTATGTACATTTTTTGTTTTTTAGTTCTTTACAAATGACTTCACTGCTGTGGCTGTAAGTGAATTTATTTTCCTAATTTATCTTACAATGTTGTACATGATTTTTATTTGATCAAAAACACTGGCCTTTTCAATTTCTTCTACTGCTTTGTGCCTGGAAGTCTTCCTCCCTCAGAACAATTCCCAAGGGTCTCACTGTCTTTGGACCCTGAGCTGGGACCACTATTCCAGCAGTCTGAAGAAGAACCAGGGAAAGGGCTGAGCAGAAGGAAGCCTGGTAGTTCTCTGCCAACCAATGGGGGCCTTGCCAAGCTGGACTTCCATGTCTGCAAGGAGGGAGCCGTGTCTAGAACACCTGGCGGGAACTGTGTGTGCAGGCACAGTGCTAGCATCGAGGCTTCCTGGCAGTGCCTAGGCACTGCTGTTTTCGGGAGAGCGTCTGCGCCCTGGGGTATGGTGCTGGAGGAAAGAGTAGATGGGCGGCAGGACCACCAAGAACGGGTTCGGGACCTGCGTTTCCACCTGCACAGGAAAGGAGCCAGTGACAAGGCAGGAGCTACAATTTCCATTACATCTTTGGTGAGAGTGACGGGTAAGGTTAATAAGGAAAGCAAAAGCCCCCCACGTGCAGCATGTGGCCTGCTGTTCTCCCTCAGCTGTGCATTTCACTTCCCTGTGCTACGTGCAGAGGAGCCATCGTCCTGGTGGCTGGCTCAGCAGCCTCCCTGAACGGGACGGCAGAGCACAGGGTGGCCGGCACAGTCCACTCTAAGGTGAAAACACAGAGATGCTGAATTAAGAACCTAGCTGGGAAAATTTTCTTTATTTCCTTCCTAGGACTACTGAAAACAGGACTGCAGCGCCATGCGGGCACGCAGGACGACATTCTTACCCCTCTAGGGCAGGACTACAGGCAAGGTCTTTGAGCCACAGAGGTTTTCTGCTGCCTGTTCAAACAGGGCAGGAATCTGGGGCACTTTTGGCTCTACAAAAGAGAAACTTATCTTCTGTGTTGGAAAGAATTCTAGTGACTGACTTAACTCCTCTGATGTGCAGCTGGTGGTAATCCAGAGACGCTGAAGGACTTGTCCAGATTCAGACAGCGAGTTACTAGACTAAATGACAGAACTGGGAGCAGAAACCAAAGCAAGCAGAATGTCTTGTCTCCAAGTGCCAGGTTCCTTCCACCACCTCACTGGCTCAGCTGGTATTTAAACAACACTTATTTATTTTCTGTGTAACCACAAGCGTACAGTAATAACAAAGAGGTATGTAAACAAAACAGTAGTTAATATGCCCCTGCAATCGCAGTTTATTAAGGGTTAGTGTTTATCCTGTATACACACCCTTTTCCATGCTCAGGTAAACATACACATCTAGAAGAGTCTTGCCTCTTTCTTTCCCCTCACTCAGTATACACAATTAAGTCAGTGAATCTGACTCAACGCCTTTTAACAGTTTCCTGACATTCCACGGTACAGCTGTGCTATAATTCAGGCAACCAGTCACTCCCCTTTACTTGGCGTGCAGGCTGTACTCAATTTTTTTCTCGATACGGGCGATTTGTGGTAAGCATTCTTATGTGTGTGTCTTGACTCTCCTGCTTACGTCTGCACTGTACACTGTTTCTAGAGGACACACTCCCGAGGTGGGACACACGGGGGGTGCACCTCGTCCAGACCTCCGCATGGTGCCCCTTTCGGGCGCCCAGCATTCCCTCTCACAGGGCGCTCTGGGCGCTACCTGTTTGCTGCCCATGCCCCGTTCCACGCGGTCACTGCTCTTTTTCTTGTTGCTATGCACGGGTTCTTTTTACAATAGAAATACTAAGCTTCTGTCATACATATCGAGTGTATTTTCTCCCAGTCCACCAGTCCATGTCTTTGCCGTCTGCCGTCAATTAAAAAAAAACAAGAACAAACCTGATGCAATCAGGGCTCCAAGCGTCTCTGTGTCAGTTAGACGGGGACAGAGGGGGGAGGCCTCTGCCTCGCGACACAGAGTCTCAGCTCTGTGAGGTGAAGGGGCTCTGGACATGGGCTGTACAGCTGTGTGAAGGCATTTAACAACTGAGATGCATACAAGATGGTAAGGTGGTACATTTTATGTCATGTATATTTATCATAAAAATAGAAAAAAAGGCCACCCAGAAGCTATACAAATATCTTCCTATAATTTCTTCTAATATTTTCATGATTTTTCACACTTAGTCCTTCAATCTTTTTCAAAAATTTTCTTTTTATATTTTTTCCATATATCTTATGCTGATTATAAATCTCTGTACATAACATGAGACACAGGCCACGTTTTGTCATCTCCCAGGGATTAACAGAATGGCATCCCTTTAAAAACAAAACAACAAAAAGCAGTATCTCTGCGTGGTGGAATTATGGATGACTCATTTACTTTTTGCTTCTCTTTATTTATAAAATTTCTATAGACCTATTAATTCTGCCATTAGAAATGAGATAAATCATCACTCTACTTATATCTACGAATGAAAGGCTTAATTATTAATTAACACCTCAGCGTGCATGAGGCCACAGTCAGACAAGAGCAAAAACAGGAAATAATAACAAAACACCATCGCATGTACATAGAATAATTTATAACCTGCCAAACGCTTAGGCTCCTGGGACAGCGAACGGGAAGCGAGGGCACACATGAGCACAGACCGCGCACCAGATGGAACATGAGGCATCTCATACGCGTGATCTCATCCGGCCTCCGCAACACCCAGCGTGAGAAGACCCCGGTGTCCCCGCTTCAGAGGCAGAAGCATCAGCTCAGGCCAGCGGCACCCTGCCTAGGCCCACAGGCCGGCCAGCGGCTGCCGGGACCTGAGCCCAGGCCTGTCTGCTGAGGTGACAGCCTCCAGAGGCAGCACACACTCCCTTTCACAGCAACCTGCAAGGTTGGAGCTGTGATGACCCCCATTTCACAGATGCGGTGACGGACCCAGAGGAGTTAAGTTTCCTGCCAAAGTTCACACCCGCGGTGAGTGGTAATCAGGGGTGAGCACCACCCGTCTGGCTGGGGTCCGGGCCCTTGCCCGCTGCACGGCATCGCCTCCGACCTCCCGGATCCCTGCCTCACCCGCAAGGCTTCCTCCCCGCTTCCTCTCCACACGGAGGAGGGAGGCGTGGGGCAGCAGACCACTGATAACATGGCATCTGAGAGCTCTAACCCACAGGCCCGAGACGCTGAAATACAACCGGAACTTACACTGCCTAACACTGGCCTTTGTAAAGTGCTTTCCGTTACTGTTATCTCATCTAGGCCTCCAGTCACGTGAACTAGAAGGGACGATACCCTTGGTTTCTAGGAAAGCAAGGTCAGGGTGGCAGATGGACTTGCTCAAGAGGACACAGCTAACACGCGATGCCAGCTTACCTAGCCGCGCCCTCGTCCGGGGCCCCTGCATCTGAGTGCGCAGCTCAGGCCTCAGGTGAAACTTCTTGGCTTCGTCAACGAGGTCCCTGCACTGCAAACTGCAGCGGATGAAAGGCTGAAACAGCAGGAGGAGAGTGAGCCACGGAGGCTTCAGGAGGACTGCTGTCAGGGATTAGGCCGTGGGTTTCCAGAAATGATTTTAAAAAGGTTTGTTTTGAATAGACGTCACATGGTTCAAAGGTAGGTGAGGGTACGTGAACGGACCATAAGGAAGAAGTCATGCATACGAGACCGAGTTCGAGATGACACTAAGCAGCTGGCAGCCCCCCTGATGCAAACGACTGGGAAGGTGTGTCTGTGATGAACTTTCAGAAGGCCAGCCTCAGCCACACTTTACAGACTGGTGGTCTCCAGGGTGGTCCCAGTAGCTTGTGGAGAAAGTCAAGAAACAAACCACAGGGAACTGAGGCTGAAGAAATGCTTGTAAACAAACATGACTCGACCCAAGTTGATGTTAAACGCATCAAACTCCTTTCAAAGTGACCTTTCCAGAGGTCAAAAATAAAGAGACTTGATTTGAAAGGAATTTTTTTTTTTGCTTTGCATTTTTCAAAATTTATTGATTTTTAATTAAAGGGTAATTGCTTTACATGAATCAGTCATAGGTTTACCTATGTCTCCTCTCATGGAATGAACTGTTTTTTGGAACAATTTTTTTAAATACAGAAGGAGACAAAATTTATCATCTAATACTGCTATGCAAAATAATGAGGAACTTGTAAAACAAAAAGACAACAAAGTGCAAAATTAAATTAAGCCACAGACTCTCATTTCTGCCAGGAGCCCAGCTTGCCCAGCGACCGCCTGCAGAGCCCTGCCCCGGGCAGAGCGGGACAGTCTCCGGGGTGCTCATGCCTCCAGGGGGACCGGTTCTGGGTGCAGGACATGAAGCTGCAGGGACGCCCCTGTCCCAGCGACTCACCTCAGTGTCTATGACGTCTGTGATGTAGCGGGGGGTCAGCAGGGGCATCCGGACGTACTGCAGCAGGTCCGGCAGGGACCCTTCCCGCTCCTTCTTGGCGTGCTTCACCCAGTTGATCACAGCCTCGAAGACCGGCTCTTCAGAGTCCACCTGCAGGCGTGGGACACGTTGTGGGGGTGCTCTGGAGCCACCTTCCGTTCCCCTGCCCCCCACCCCCTCAGTAACTCCCATCTCCCAGAAATAGCCAGGCTCTTGGGGAGACAACCATTTCAGACACAACTTGCTAAGATCATGAGAAGAGTTAAGAGTCAGATGGGTGAAAAACATCTAAGAGAGAGGGTACCTAATAGACCATCAGTCACAAATCAGCTTTTAATTCAGAATTTTCTACACTCCTGAATTTTTCTCTGGTCATTTCTGAAACTTTAGCAGGCAAAGGGGGAACCTGCTGCCCTATTCAAAACTGGCTCTCAGGATACATTTACTTATTCACAGGTGCTGTTTAAGGAGGTCCAGCCTTGCTCCCCACCTCCTCAGCCAGGCCTGTGAGCAGGAAGTTCCCTTACAACACCACAAGGAATGCGGAGTCTTCAAAGCACCATCAATTAGCACTTGAGCGACCACGCTGTACTAGGTACCATGCAATTTGAGATGATACATTTAATTAATCTTTTGGGGCACTGAGGTCTGAGCTACATGTGACAGGCGGGATATGAAATCCTGTCCCTGGAGGAGCACTCAGTACAGTGAACACAGGACTTGCAAGCCTGACAGCGAGGACCAGGCCTGCGTCCCCTCCATCGGCCCTGGAGTCCGCCGGTCCTGGGGTCCTCAGAGCGTGACAGCGCCCAGAGAGAAGCCATTCTGAGGACTTCACCCAAGAACTCAAAGTACAGAAAATGCTTCCGAACGTTCGTTCATTTGACGGATTTATCAAACACCTACTAAGTGCCAGGAACTGTTCTGGAGGGACAAAACAGACATGAACCTTCCTCTTACGTGGGGAGATAACTGTTAAGTCAGAAAAACGAACAATCCCACTTTGTCATTATATACCAAACAGGAAAAGTCCAGGGGCTGGAGACAGACTGACTTGAACTTGAGATTTCTTTATGCAGACTGACGGGACAGGGAAGGCTCCCTGTAGGAGCCACAGGTTTCAGCCTGGCGAAGCAGCAGCAGTTAGCCTCAGCAGACAGGAAGCGCTGGGAGGAGCCGTACAACCGCACTGTGCAACACCGCAGCCACGGGCCACACGAGCCACCGACATCTACGTTAATTCAGGTGAAGGTGAAACTACAAATCCAGCTTCAGGAATTCCCTGGCGGTCCAGTGGTTAGCACGGCACTTCAAATGCAGGGAGCCTGGTTTGATCTCTGGTCTGGGAACTGGGATCCTGCAAGCCATGCGGTGCAGCTAGGAAAAACAAACTCAGCTTCTCAGTCCCACCAGCCGCACTTCACAAGCGCTCAAGGCCACCAGTGCTTGGGGCCAGTGAGCTGGCCAGCACAGACACAGGGCCTTTCCATCGTCACAGAACGTTCTACTGGACAGCCTGGGAAATGAGAGCCTGGTGTGGCGGGGTGAGCGAGGGAGGCGACGGAAAAGGTCAAGCTGGAGAAGCAAGCCCAGCACCAGAAGACTGGATTTTCCTCCAAACTGTGAAAAGGTGTCAAGCAGGTGAGTGACAGGACCACAAGAATGTTTTGTAAAGTTACTCTAGCGACCATGGGAGGATGGTTTAGAAGGCTGTGCGCTGGAAGCCCCGTCAGGGCTACTCTGGGCCCAGCAGGCAGACGGGGCAGCCGAGATGACGGCAGTGCTGACAGGCCTTGCACACTGCGCTCACAGGGGTCGGGCGAGCCCAGTCTGCCAATGGACCAGACGCAGGGGAGGGCGCAGAAGAGGGGCTGTGATTTCTAGATGGACTGCGGCTTTGGTAAGGACAACAGGCTCACAGTTCTGAATAGCTGAGTGTTGGACTCTGACACATTCTAGGTTTCAGTGAGATACATCCATTGAAAATGGGGTTTTTCCATCACAAGCAGAGATCCTTGATCTTACCGAAGACGGAATAAACTAGCATTGCAGAGAAAGCTAAACTGAGAGGAGAACCCCCATCATTAATGCTTCACTATAGAGAAAATTTCTCTGCAATAAATTTCCACAGAGAATTCTTCTACGTATCAGTCAACATTACAACAGCCCTACGTACTAAGTACAACTATTTTCTGCATTTTATGGAAGAGGAATCTGAAGATCAGTGGTTAGGAACACAGGCCACACAGCCAAAACCAAACTCCAGCGTGACTCTGAAGCCCAAGTTGTTTTAAACAACATGATACACTGCCTCCGTTGTTTCAAGTGCTATTGTTTCACATGGTCCAGAGGAAGCGTTAGTTAGCAACAGGGTCAGACATCTGGTTCCTGCTTCTGGCTGGCATATGAAAGAGAAGAAAGTGTCATTTGCTGTCAAAAGCAAAGGCCATTCTCGCCAGATACTTGAGAAAGATGGTACAGAAGAGTTAATCCTGGCTTCTGAAGAGGTTAGTTCACTGCCCTCCCTGCTCCATCCAGTTTTATTCACAGTCTCCACTGTTCTAAAGTGAAGGCTTCCTGATTCGGTCAAGCAGAAACAAACTAAGAGGCGTCGCCTCCCTGCCCCCTAGTTGAGAGAACAGTCTGGAGGTGAGGGCAGCTAAGTCCTGCCCCTTGAGCTGTGTGTGGGTGATGACTCATCTTGGAAAACTGGAGATGGTTCTGAGAATTAAATAACATTTTAAAATGCCAAGAATGGTACCGTGCGTGAGAATGAAAACCCCAGGGTACAAGGCTTTTGGTCTATTTTGTCTGTAACTGGATCCCCAGCTCACAATCGCTCTGGGCGCATGGGAAGAACTCAATAAATACTTGGTAAAGCGGTTGGTTATTTATGAGTGTTCGCAGTGAAGTTTACGTCTGCGGGGCCCCTTCTACCACTGGTCTGGCATCCCGGGCAAGGAGCCAGCTCCCCCCGCACTCCACAGGCGAGAACAGGTGAGAACAGAAGGTCAGACACTCGGCCCTGAAGCCTTTGCAGGAGCAGCGTCTCGGGCAGATGTGAACCACACGTGAACCTACTCAGAAAGAAGGGTGTGGACGTGCCCCAATCAAGTTCACTCAGAAAAGTCACCCGGCAGAGGTGCCAACACAAAGCTGGGTAAACGCTGGTAAGAGACATACTGAAGACTTGTTATGGTGTGAAAATCCTAGTTTTAACAAAATAAATCTGCTTACTGAATATGCTTACTAAACATATTACAGACTTTAAGTAACAAACTCCTTTTCTAGCACTTAGAGGACCAGTGAAACTTTCTTTCCAATATATTAACACCTCTTGTTTTTACTGAGGTGCCATGAACTTCTGGGATCCAGTCATCTAAAGTCATTTTTCATTGTTATCTGAGGAGAGTGAGAGAGAGAGGAACTCTCAGCCTCCCTAGAGGACCCTCCCTGAGGATCGCTGTCTTCTCAGTGGGGGAAGCAAAGCCCCCAGACGGGACTCCTCCCCAAGAACAAGGTTCTGCTCGGTGCTTCCAGAAGCTCCTAACGGGAGAGCTGGGCGGCCAAGATGGCTGCCAGCCTCAGCAACACAGCAGCCCTGCTGCACGCAGTCGGGGTCCCCACCTAGCTACAGACCTACACGCAGCCAGCAAGCTCCTCCTTGTGGGGCGGCGTCCCTGGACACGGGCGCAGGCCGGCGGGACACCACCGCTGCCGCTCTCGGCCAGCAGAGCCCCTCCACGCCCAGAGGTGCCGACCACTGCGCTCCTGCTTGCGATCTCCAACTTTCTGCTCCGTCCTTCTTGATCTACTTCCTCTACCATCTCATCTAGACCCAGAAGGTTTACTCTTCTTTCTTCTTCCTCACTATGAACAGGCTCGTGATTCTCCCAACACTCTGTCATCACTTGCGTCTTTTCGTTTGTCCCCACTACGACACTGAATTCCCTGAAAACAAGACTGTGCCTTACTCACTCTCGGCTCCCCAGCACCCAGCGTGTGACCGCTGCATGGGAGACATTCTCAGTACATGTTTCAAAAGAAGTGAATGGGTAACAAGACCCGCATTCTACAAAAATCTACTTAACTTCCCATTTCTGCTTATTCCATACTGTTTAAGAGTGACTCTTAACCACTGGGGTCACGGATTTCATTGAGGAAGAAGTGATCTGCCTCCCACAAACATGCAAATAGACTTGGCATACAATTTCAGGGGCGCGTGCTGAAACCCTAGAGTAATGTGGACACCTGACTAAAAGCCCTGCCATGGAAGCACAGTGGCTGCACCATGCCTGGGCCTGGGCCGCCCTAGAGAGCGACACCAAGCAGGTGGCACCTGGATCTCGTCGCACTTGATGAGCTTCTCCACCTCTCCCTGGCCGAGAAGGATGAACTCTTCATGCTGCACCACTTCAGGAAAATGCTTCTGGCTGAAAACCTCGGCTGCTCGCATCAGGTCGACACAGTTGTGAGTCTCAGCGAAGTCCCGGATGCCCAGGCAGTTGGAAGGGTCCAGCTGGCTTTCCAAGAACTCGCAGCAGGCTTGCTTCACGCCTAGACAGACACAGACAGGGGTCCTGAGGACATGTGGCGGGGGATGGGCCTCCGTCCCTGGGCCACAACCTCTCCTAGTGGGATCAGAGGGACCCTGGTTCAATGCCTAAGAATCAGTTTAGAAATTTCATACTTTGGGAATTCAAATCCTATTTCTGTCTTATGTGCTATGCAGCCTTCAGCAAGGCCTTTGTAAATGTGGGCTGCAGCCTTAAACAAGTACAGCAGGACGAACTGTGTTTACGGACACCACCACAATTAAACAGACATGCCTGTAAAACTTCTGGACATCAAGCTGTAAAACCAACTGTCGTTCAGCACAATGTACCTAATTCCTACTCCAGGTGAAAACTTACTGCAGGACTCCAAAGAAGGAAAACAGGAGGGGCTGATAACAATCTCACATTTCTCTAACTGAAACGCTCCGAGTGTAACATTCGTCTTAGAGCTGTGCATTAATTCAAAGGCCTTGCACTCCTTCAATCACGTCCTAACAACTGAAAATAACAGAAACAGATCTGGAGGTTAGAGCTGATTGGCACCTGGAAGGGGAACCATCTCCAGTCCTGTGAAAACCTTACACTTTCACTTTTGTGTGTCAATTTAACTGTTTAATAGATAATTTATACGGTTCAGAAGGTTAAAGGGTCCATGTGAGTGGTCCCCCAGCCTCCTTACCCACTCGGGCACCTGCTGTAGCTCCCTTCCATGGAGGCAACGACTTGTAACTGTGTCTCATGACCCCCTACAGGACGGCTGTGCACACAGACGGAAGGAAAGGCCTCTACTAGCCCTTCCTGCATGCTTTTACAAACAAAGCACGCGCTGTCTTTACTAAAGAGCCAGAGACGCTCACCTGGAGGCTCCTCTACACTGCGACTGAAACCTCAGCTTCGCAGCCATGGGCATCAAACCCGAGCCCACTGCCCCCTCACGCCCACGACTAAGTTTATGTCACGACTTTAGACGTCTCCAGGCCGCTGTGGGACGAACACCCTCAGCACCTGTACCTTTCAGCTGAAGCAGGCAGGCTGCGGGGAGCAGTTCCTGGACATTCTCCACCGTCACGTGCACGGTCTCCGTGTACACAAAGTCCAGCAGGATCTCCATGGTCGAGGCAGTTAAACCTTGAATATCTACATACGGTTTCCCCTTCTCTGAAAGCTGAAAGTGAAAGGGGTATGAAATCACGGTGGTTACAATTCCACAAGATTAAGGCAGAGGCTCGTACTGAGCACTTGAAGGGATGTCAACAATATTAACTGCATACACATCTTTAACAAAAAAAGGTCATCTATTTTGATTTGTGCAAAGCAAATGCAGCATATATTTACAGCTTTTCAAATAGGGGGAGCTATGTGCAACCCAAGAGCACATAGAAGTGACACCTTCCGAGAATATCAATTTTACTTGTGAATAATTTAATATGCTGCTCTCATATTAAAACAAATACAGACATGGAATAGAGCCAAAAGTTCCATGAGCATTCCACTAGTGTCCATGGCTTTTCAGATGAAACATGAACTTTGCTGAGTTCCGGCTGCAGACCCTCCAGAATGAGTCAGCACCATACCACCTGTCCTGAGACTGCATGCTGGCCACCTTGAGGGCGTTCCACTGTACCACTGAAGACAACTGGATTGTTTGATACTTCCTCAAATACTGGGTTGATTCTCTTTTGGGATTACTGAATTACTGGTGGTCCATTTAGTCTGGATTATATCCTTGGGGTTATGAGTATAGTTGAGGCCAGATAAGAATAGAAAATGGTTTGTCTAAGGGTGGAAATCGTCACCTTTATAGGATAGTAACTATCTGAAAACTGGTTACCTTATGAAAGTTTTACCAGATCTTAGTTTAGAAATTTCAATTACTTACAAAACTCCAGTGTACGTCCATTATAAATTAAACATCTTTATCAACTTTGATTCCTTCAGCAGTCCAGAATAATAATCAAAAAGTATTCTCTAACAAAGCCAAGAATAAAATAAATCCGCAAAACCAAAAAATGTCACCAGTACATTATTTTGGAAAAACATTTTACTAACTGTAAGTATTTACGAACAGAAATATATAAGTACATTCATTGCAGGAGCTTCTTAGTCAGTAAATTATATCCCCATTAGCCAAATAGCTTAAATATGTAAATGAGTTTACTATCTAAGAACTTACAGCAACTGCAGTATTTCACATTAATACTCGCTTTACAATTTTTCAGAGTGCCTCTCATTTACTATTATTTCATGTGATGGTCACAGCAACCTGGCAAGGCAATCAGGTCTGTTATCACTGCCATTTAACACACAAAGGGTCTAAGCTTCAGAGAAACAACATGACTTAACCAAGGTCTTAACTATTAATAATAAGAGACAGATTGAAGCCAGGCCTCCTGCCTCACCCTGTGCTATTTCAGTAGCACCACATTTATGGAGAAATTTAGAGCTGGAAGAGAATGAAGACACCACCAAGTTTATTCATTCTGTTCGACAGACAACCTAGTAAGGTTAGTTGGTTGTTAGGGTTCACACAGAATTTCCAAGAGAACTGAACCTAAAATCCAGGTCTCTGGACCCTCCTGTTTAAATCATTTAGTCTTAAAAACAAATCCAAGGGTACAGAGAACAGTCTGGAGGTTCTTAAAAGACTAGAAATAAGAGTTACCATATGGTTCAGAAATACTGTTCCTGAGCATATTTCCAGAAAAAAATGAAACCTTTAATTTGAAAACATACATGCACTCCAATGTTCATAGCAGCACTATTTATAATAGCCAAGACATGGAGGCAACCTAAATGTCCATCAATGGATGAATAAAGAAGATGTGGTATATACGTGGGACACACACACACACAAATGGAATATTAGCCATAAAAAAGTAATAAAAAATACTGCCATTTGCAGCAACATGGAAGGACCTAGAGATTATTACATTGATACTAAGTGAGATAAGTCAGACAGAGTGAAACAGATGAGGGACAACGTGAAATTAAGAGGAACAAAATTCCAATTCCACAATAAACGAGTCACAGGGATGAAATACACAGGGTGGGGAATAAGTCAGTAACACTGAGATGACTCTGAAGAGTGACAGATGGTAACGAGACTTGTTGGTGATCATCTTATGCTGTATCGGATTACTATGTTCTGCACCTCAAACACAGTGCTGTAGGTCAGTCACACTCCCACTGAGAAAGACACGAACCATTCAGCATTTTCTTGCCTGATGTCAGTTTTTAAAGGAAGACTACAAAATCCTGGTGAGAAAAAAATAAAAAGGGAGTTCATTTTCAGACATGCAGAGAAAGAGCGAAGACAGGATGCACGCTGTGTGACGCGTCCTCCGCGCTTCCTGCTGGCAGCCGGGTGACTCTCTCCCCGCCCAGTTAAACACCAGCGCTTCTGGTGCTCACAGGCAGACACTGTAGGAGACAGTACAGGCCGGGATCTGCAATGTCACCCTGCACAGGGTCCCTCTGAAGTTACCCTGGGTCCACGGGGGCAAATGGTCAGGCTTCCACATTCTCCCTGCCAGCCATGTGGCTGAGCACTGACTCAGCATCACACACAACTCTGGCTTTCCGATGAAAACATCAAAATAAGAATCAAGTTAAGTTACTGGAGAGGGGAATGGCAAACCAAGTTAAGTTAACTTAGTATTAAATCCTCTGTACCATTTATAAGCTGTAAAGCATTTCGTATCTGAGACCTTATTTCTTCCCTTGTAAAATGAGATGGTAACAACCATGCCTGGGGTGAGTGGGACAGGCAGTCGTCTAACACACCATCTGGCCCACAGCCCAGTGACTGTCGTTATCATGACATGATTACCATGATGACGTATGTCAGGCTTAGGTACAAGTACAGATAAATGACATAATCGAGACAATTTATTTAAAATAAAATCAGACTTGCAATCCTGGAAGCTGAGAGCAATCTCCTCTGCTCAGCTTTCCAAGTCCCTCATGACTCAGCAGCTCCTCCACACGCTGGGTGTCTTGCCAGGCAATCACTAAGGCAGTCTTCTTCCTAGCACTTTGTGAGCACTACCTTTTTTCTTGCCAGGCCAGCCTGTTCCTAGTTCCTCGGTTAAGGGCTTCTGTTCCCGAGCTGGCATCTTCCTCCTGGTGATGTCTCCTGTGCCCATACAGCCAGGCACCAGTTCTCTGCCACCCACCAGCAACTGCACTAGCGTTCCCCCGGGAGGAGGAAGAAGACCGCTTTTCCTCACACACTGCAGGAAGGAGTGGGAGGAAGATGGAGTCTCGCTCCTCTTTCCTTCCCTCCTCCCTCTTCCCTGGTATTATCTTTAAAATGTTAAACTTCAGAAGAAAGAAAATAGGAAAACAAATTAAAACACTGGTAAGTAAAATCCAGGAGCTGACATGTTTGTTTGCTACATGTTGGATGTTGTTCCAAGCACGTCACATATAAGTTTCTCAGGTAATTGTCACAATAACCATATGAAATTGTGTACTACTATTATTCCTCATTCTGAAATGAGAAAACTAATGCACAAATGGCAGATGTTATCCAGAGTCTGCCATTGAACACCAGACTATAGAAATTCACGATTATATAGAACTTCCACGATTTCATTCCGTGAAATGAGATACCCACGAGGTGACGTGTGTGGGTTCCACTTGTCAGGAGATGATTTGCCACGTACCTCACTGGTGAACATGGCGCAGAAGTAATCACTGCAGGCAGCCAGCACGATCCGGTGGGCAGGGAAGTCCTTCTGTTCCACTCTCAGTGTCACATCACAGAGGGTATTGCTCTTCCTGAGGGAGTTCATGGAATTGAGGATGGATTTAGCATGAGTATTTGTCATTATGTCTTTGGGAGCCATAATGCCTCTCATCAAGCAATATGTAGAGAGAATGAAAGGGATCCTTGGATTCTGTAAGTACAAGAAACAAAACCAATGAGCAGATGTGAAGGCCTGGGGACACCAAATATATTCAGTTAGCTTGACAAACGAAGGCGGCTCCATCAGACTCAAATATCCAGAAGTAGAGCGCACTCCTCTTCCTGGCATTACCAACACAACCCAGCCACTGATTCCCCAGAGTAAATCTGATCTCTCCTCCCTCTGAATTCCCCCTGTCGTGAAGTGCCCAAACCACCTGACATTATTGTTATCAACACTCTGCTGTAAGTAGAAAGAAACTGTTCCTTTCTCACCTATCTTCACAAGGCTGCTATCTCTCATGATAAAAATCAGAAGATACAATTTCTTAAAGGTGTGATGTCACTATTTTTAATACCCTAAAGGAGATTAAGTAGCTGAATATTTATAGAGGGTGGGGACCCAGTTTTATATGTATATTTTCTCTCCTAGCAGTGTATAATAAATGTTAACAGAATGCAAGAAAGGAACTGTGCCTTCAACCTAGAGCAAAAGGCCAGTATCAGTGAAAATAAACTTTTTCTAAAGAAGCACCCAATTAATTATTTATGATGACTTCCAACTATATTTGGATTTCTTCTTAAAATGAAACTTCAAATGAGGACCCAATGCATGCCTGCATGCTGTCACTTCAGTCATGTCCGACTCTTTGTGACCTTATGGACTGTAGCCCGCCATGATCCTCTGTCCATAGGGATTCTCCAGGCAAGAATACTGGAGTGGGATGCCATTATCCTTCTCCAGAGGATCCGATACTTACACTAAATAATGGAGACCATGCAAGCTTAAGCTATTGAAGTTCTATAGAAAGGTCTCCCTACTCTAATTGTTAGTAAACATTCATCATTATTAACAATATTTGTAGCAATTCTTCTGTACTATGAGAGAATTACTGGGATAGAAAACCTATCAAAACTCTGCTACTAATTTTATGGCCAAGCCAGTCACTTGTAAAGTTCACTTGTACACATAAATTAAATGAACTCAGTAACAGGCTACACGTTAAAAAATTAATAGAAAGTAATTTCTTGATTTCTGACAAGTTTCAGTTATTTTATTTTTGTTTGCTTCAAGGACAATTTCTGGGAATGAAATTGGAAGGTTACTAAGAGAGTCTTTCTATGCGGAATCCAAAATTTTCTGAAAGGATCCAAGAAAATTAAATCAAACTATGGCTTTCAAAAATCCACAACTCAAAACCATAGTTTTATACGAACAGGGAAAACGAGATCCTAAATCCTCATCTATTCCTGTTTATAGGTAGTGTACTATTCCTTAAGCGCTCCAACCACCTTACAGGATCCATTTTACAGAAAAGGAGGTGGTTCATCCAGGCATAAGATGATCTCCAGAAAGACTTTCCTTCAGTCAACTTCGTTTCAACTCTGGAGACTGAGAAAGGCCCGCACGGACGCCGCTGTACGGTGAGGACCTTGGGGCGGCGGGTCGGAGCCGGCTCTGCCTGTCACACAGACACGGCCCCAGCGTGCGGCTGTCCCCCGCCCGGGGTCCCCGGCCACGCTCCGCCCCAGGGCACCGGATCCGGGGCCCCCGCGAGCCCCCAGCTGGAGGGGCCGCCTCCCGGGGGGGCGACAACAACAGCGGCACCCCCCTCCCCGACAGCCTCCAGACGGAGGTCGCGGCGCTCGACGCCTGGAGACCCCCGCCCGCCCTGAGGGGACGACGGCGGGTGAGGCGGCGGGGGAGGGCGCCGGCCGCCGCCCCCGGGCCACTCACCTGAGCTCCGGCCCGCGGGGCGGGCGCGGGGCTAGCGGGCTGCCCGGGAGGTGCCCAAGCGCCGCCGCCCCGACCCGGAGGCTCCGGCGCCGCGCCCGCGCCCGCGCGCCGTGATGACGTCACGCCCGCCCGCGTCACGTGCGGGGCCGCTGTCACGTGACCGCGGGCGCCGCGCCGCGGACAGGCCTGGGCGGAGTGGGTGGACGTGACGCGAAGGGGTGCGGACCCCGGCACGGGTGCGGCCCGTGGCCAAGACTCCCTGAGACCGCGGGCCCTGGGGCCTCGAGGAGCGGCGACCCGAGAGAAGTGCGGAGGTTTCCAAGGTAGGGAGCTGGCCGCAGGGGGCGTTTCACCTGACAGGCGTTCAGGCGCCCTCTCTCGTCGAGAAAACCCACCGAGGCGTCCCGTTTCCTCCCGTCCATAGTCCGCAGTGGCCTTTTCGGGCCGACCATCGCTGTGGTGAGAATCCCAGAGCCCCGCGACCACGGACCTCGGCGTTCTCTGCGTCACAGTCGGGCCCGTGGCCACCGCCGCGCGGTTCTCTGCTGCTTGCCCTCCGAGACAGTTACGTGGAAGGGGCGTGCGGCCCTGGAAGCGGGACTCCGCCAAGGAGACTCCGAAGGACCTTAGACGTCCCGGGGGTCCTCAGGCCCCCTGTCCGCTTCTGCTGCCTTTCACAGCTCCCGGGTGCTGAGCATTCTGCTAGAAATTTTACTTCTGATTGGTTTTGGCGGACTTATCTCAGCTCCTGGGAAGGGAATGAGGTTCCTTGATACTGTTCCTGTGAAGATTCAAACCAGTTGTGTTTGAGTGTACCGTTTTCCTCTGTGGTGCCTTTGATTCTTGAGGGATAATAAAACTATGGCCGAGCGGGTAGCAGTCTAATAGTCTAATTTTATGTAGTGTTTCCATCTCTCATGTAGTATCTCTGATCTAAAATTCTCTTGATTTCCATATTTCTGAGTGCAGGATTGATACAGGTTTTATTGGGGGCATTTTGTAAAAGTTCACCAGAGTGATGAATGCAGATATCCTTTAACAGCGATTTTTTTGGTGTATCTATCCTTTGTATATTATCACACACATGAAAAAGGATGTGTGTACAAGGTTGTTTGTAGATTGGATTGGGGACTGTTTCAGAAAATGTGTGGTGCATCCATACAATTCAATACCACAAAGTTGTGAACAGTGTGTATACTTTGCCATTAGTTGTGTAGAAGGGTTGGGAAAGGTATAGTCATATTTGCCAGTATATGTATAAAAATTGCAGTCGGAAAGATACAAAGTAGAGTAGTAACAAATTTCTTTGGCGAGAGGAACTGGTTGTTTGGGAGACAGGGTGGGAGAGATTTTCTCCTTTACCTATTTTTGTGCCTTTTGAACTTTACATCATGTGGACTTAATGTATGTATAATTTAAATAAAAATAATCCCTTGTCTTCTGGCTGCAGAATAGCATCTAGATGCTTTAATGATATTGCCTAATTCCTGGCTGCAAAACTAAGAGTTTTTCCAAATATGAGAAGGAACTGAATAAAACACGCTTTGGTTTAGAAAAAGTCCTTTCCTTTTCCTGAGAAGTAAAAGATGGAGAAACTGCCAGCAAGAAAGCCAACGCACCAAGGTGACTAGTCAGGCTTCTCCTGTTTTCTTCAAGGGTACAGCCCTAACATGTTTTGAGTCAAGTCATGGGGGCACCGTCCTTATGTGAGAATATTTCTAAACTTTGGATATCTGATTCGGTACCCTGCAGCCCAAACTGATTCTGAGTTCTTAGGTCCATTGCTGGAGGGCTGTGTCTGGATGAGGTGAGTGGATCAGGTTCCACACATTGCCCTGCCTTTGTATTTGGACTCCTGGGATGACTCTGGGTGTTGACAGCTACTGAAGGGTTTCAGTAAGGGAAACATGGATGTGTTGTGGAGCTCTACATCAAGTACATCGAGTGTGGATCAAATCTCAAAACCAGTGAGGCAGAGTGCACTGCATTTTTGTGCCCTCAGAGCGTGGCAGACAGGAGAATGTGCCTCATGATTATGGAATGTAGTCACAGCAGGGGCCCAGCTGCTGCTTTGAAACTCATTGTGAATTTGCTCCCGGCCCTAGCTCATACCCCCAAGGGCTGGTTCCTGGTCCTGACTGAAGATAAGGCAGATACTGAGGACGACACTTGCTGGGGAGATGGGACTCCTTTGTCAGCAGATTTTGGGTCAAGGACTTCTCCAAACACAGGGTGTTGCTGAACCTTTCTTAGATTGCAAGGCAATAGACGTTCTACAACTAGAGATTAGTCTCTTCCCTAATTGTTTACCTGATTAGAAGAGGGTAGAGTCAGTCTTAGGTTTTATTCTTGGCCTTTCTTTAATCAGAACTCATCACTGTTTCTCTCGTCACTTTTCTCCTATAGTGCCCTCAACAAATATTTAGGAAATGAATGAACCATAGCATGCAGTTAGAGAAAGAAGGTAATCCCTGCTGCTACTTAGCAGAGTTGGTGAAAGCAAGGCTGGATAGTCAAATCAGGATTTTTAAATGATCTGAGGCTTTGGAACCTAGGGTTTAAGTCAGAATGATCTGGATTCAGATACTCTGATCCTGCCATCTTGTGGAAAAGTCTTGGTCATTTAGGGCCTTAACTTTTTCATCTGTGGAATGGGATACTACTACCTACTTAATAGGGTTAAAAGTAGAAACAACATGACATATGGAAAGTACAAAGGATTTCCTTGGTGACCCAGTGGAGAGGAATCCACTTGTCAAAGCAGAAGACATGGGTTCCATGCCTGGTCCAGGAAGACCCCACACGCCACAGAGCAGCTCAGCCCCTGCACCACCCCCACTAAGCCTGTGCTCTAGGGCCCGGGAGTTGCAGCTGCTGAAGCCCGAATGCCCAGAGCTTGTACTCTGCAACAGAAGCCCCCCAAACCAGAAGCCCATGCAATGAGTAGCCCCCGCTTGCTGCGTCAAGAGAAAGCCTGCACATGGCAACGAAGACCCAGCACAGCCAAAAATAAAGTACGAAGAAGATGCTCAGTAGACGTCCTCGATTAGACCCTTTCCCTGGTCCTGTCTGTCAGCAATGAGGACACACACTCGGGGCCTCACCAATAGCTGCGGGTCTCTGTCTCCTCAAGCAGAACACGGATGGAGCTGGACCAGGTGTGGTCCTTTCTGTACCAGTGGATGCCTCCGGGGGCCAGACAGGCGGCTGCACTGCTGGGAGGGCTGAGGTGGGCTGCTTCCACTGTGCAGCCCAGGCGGAGCACAGCCGTGAATGTTTGCAGCCCGCAGGTCAGCAGTTTGAGACTTCTGTGCTCAGTTGATTCTGTGCATTTTTGAACAGCACATCAGTGCAATCACACCAGATGTAGTATCTCTAAGTAGCCCCACTCCCTTCTCCTAATCTTGAGATTTCAGCCACGTTGTCCTTACGGTAACTAGCTCTCATTGCTGAACTGTTTCATAAGAATGAACCAAGCTTTATTTTTCCACTCAGCAGTTCTGGACATTGGCTTGTCTGCAGTATGTTGCTACTACGTACAGCTACAGTGAAACTTTTTAGTACAAGCTAAGTTTCTCAAGGGTAGTGTTTTTTAAAATGTGAGTTGTGACCCACTGATGAGTTATGAAACAACTTAGAACCAGCATTTAAAAAAAAAAAAACATTTTAAGTATCCTGTACTGGAAGCACTGGAGTTGCTTAACCGGTTGCCAGAGAAGTCTCCCAGCATTTTTTAAACGAAGTAACTTAGGGCAGATATCAGATGCAGCTCACATTGTAGTGTTGTTTCATGTAATGTTTGAATGTTGTAACCTGTGTATACTCCGCACATCCAAAGTGGTCCTGTGGCTGATTCCCCAGCAGCATCTGGTCAGATCCACATCTGTACCAACATGCAATCTTAGAATTTTTGGCTGCTCTGCGTCTTCATTGATCGGTAGGGGTTTTCTCTAGTTGTGGCGCACAGGTCTCTCATTGCAGTGGTTTCTCTTGTTGCAGAGCACAGGCTCTAGGGCACACAGGCTTAGTTGCCCAAAGGGATATGGGATCTTCCCAGACCAGGGATTGAACCTATGTCCGCTGCATTGGCAGGTGAACTCTTAACCACTGGACCACCAGGAAAGCCTACCATCTTAAGATTTTTAATTTGTACCAATCTGATAGGAGCCAGTTTGGTTTTATGTTTCCCTGATTAGCACTGGAGGCAGAGATCTGTTGGCCTCGTTCAAATTTCTTAAAAGGATCATTTATTCACCTGGTTGTTCAAACTTGACTGCTGAAGTGAATCCAACTCTGTAATTTGCGGACTCCCTTGCGACACCTATACTAGCTCACGAGTGACCACTGCAGGCCTTTTGTGTCCAGTGGACAGAACTCGTGTCAGGCTGAAGACAGTACACAAAGGCACACAAAGTGTGGAGTGACCTCTTGATGAGACAGCCTTAATCACGGCAGTTTTAAAGGACCTGAAGTCTGCAGTATCTTGGGGCAGACCGCTTATGTTCATGGCAGGCATCTTCTAGTTACGGAAGGCTGCCACAGCACACTGACTCCTCCAGGGCGCGTCTACGTCCCGAGTAGAGACGGGTAGAGCGGCCTGGAGGAGCAGACCCTGGGGTCAGTTGGGCTCACTCACTGGCCCGCCCCCGCCAGCTGGCAGCACCTGGGATTCAGGCTTCTGCCTCAGCAGAGTCTGGAGCGGCGTTGCTGGCTTCAGCCCTCTGGGGTTAGAGGTGAAGAGCGGAGACCACACTGGTTACAGAGTGCCAAGTGTCTTCTGCACTTTTATTATCATCACAGTCTTTGCATCAAGATACATAGCAATGAGAGCAGGTTTCTTTTTAAAGCTTAGTATTAAATATTAAATATCTTTCCCCACTTTTAATTTTACATTGCTCTGCCAAGAAAAAAATTAAAACTCAAGTTATCTGGAGCCTGGACACACTTCCATGATTAGCCGGGCTGTGTAAAAGTTGGTGGCTTTGTTCTTCCTGCCGTGTGAGCAGGCCCAGGCCCTAGAAAGATGGGACCAGGTTATAATTGTTTTTGAAAAGTGTGCTACAAAAACGGATGGCCTGGTATAAGCCAGGTCACATGTCAGGACGGGGGTGAGGGAGGGGCAGTTTCTTCCAGAAACGGAATTTCTGAAGAGTCCCAGTCCATCGCTTTTCCCCAGAATGGAGCGAGGAGGGATCAGAGCTCACCGTTGAGCTTCCCAGCCCCATCACTGGGAGGGGACAGCAGGTACCAGGCCGAGGGGGCGGCCGGGGGCAGGGTGGCCGCGCCTGCCCTCCCCCACCTTCCTCAGTGAGGGAATGGAGAGTTTATTGCCCAGTGAGTGTGAAGTGGGCTGAAGCTTGGTTGGTACTGAATTCTCTAAGAGGTTTCTTCTAGAAACAGACAACTCAGACTCTTCCTCTCACTTCAGCAACGAAGTTATTTTAAAAGCACTTGGGAAGTTCCTCCTGCGCCCTTGGGGGCGGGTCAGAGGAGGGAGTCGTCAGTACAGCCCCCTTCCAGGCCGTATCGGAACTCCTGAAGGTTGGAGACCCCATAGAAGTGGACGAAGGCGGCCGCCACCACCAGGACATGGAAGATCTGATGAGACTGGAACTGTGGGGACAAAAGAGGAGCTTCAGGGCGATGGCAAGGAGCTGAGGAGCCGAGAGGAGGCACTCGCCTCTTCTAGTTCCTCCGCAAAATTTTCTGCACCATAAACTGATAAATTTGTTGTAGGAAAAAAAAAGTGTAACTCCTGTCAGGGATTCGCCTGCCCACACACACCGGTGTGAGCAGGGACACGCGTCACCCCAGACTCCACCTGCCCCGGGCCTCTCTCTGCCTGTGACTCCGACCTCCACCTCCGGGCACTCTCACCACCACAGCCCTGTGGAAGAGTTGTTTCTTACCCATATGTCAAACTTTCCAGGGAAGAAGCGCTCAGGAATGCGTGCGGCATAGAGGCCGGCTCCGGTGATGTACATCACAGCCATGAGGAAGAACCAGCCCATCTGGCCCACTGTGGTGGCCTTGACGAAGCCCTCCGCGATTGTGAAGTGCATGGTAGGCACGACGCCGCTCAGGCCAAGCCCCAGAAACACCCCTGAGCAGACAGATGGAGCGTGTCAGACACGGGATGGCCCTGCTGCCCTGCTCTGACACAGGTTACTTTCTGGTGAGCAGTTCAGGAAATTTTGCACAACATGGAGAGCCATCATCAGACGCTGCTTCAACGTCCAGAGTGGGAAGGAGGCTGGGTAAATGCTGACACAGCCATTCCCTCCTATGGAGCGCCAAGAACAAACATCTCGTGTTCTTTATTACCTGTTAAGCAGCCTAGGCGATCATGTACATCAAAACTCTGCTGGCTGCCTTGGCTACAAAACCGAGATGGTGAGCCCTCGGGTGGTTTGCCAGCCAGAAATGAGCAGGACGGGCTTCCCATTAAGAGCACAGAAGACTTAAGGAATAGGACTCTGACCTCCAGAGGAGACGGACTCAGGTGAGAAGTCATAAAAGAAAGGGCAGATGGCACCCGCTGCACACCAGGACCCTACCCGTGGCTGCAGGGCAGGGCCCCGCTGCAGACACCCCGGGTGAGGCACCAGCCTGCACTTGGCTGGTGCTCGATGAATAGTTAGCTCTCTTAAATGAGGGTTAAACCACAGCGATGTTAAGTCTCAAGGACTGGAGACAGTGGTGATTGGCGTGTGGCTGCAGTAAAGCTGGAGTCTGGACAAGACACCAGGAAGGGCTCCTGCTCACAGCGACCGCGTTCCTCAACACGGCTCGGGCTCAAGGTGCTTTCTCTACCGAGCCACGCCTTTCATTCCTTTAGGAAAAGAACTCCAGGTGAGCTAGACTGTGCTTTGTATGTTTCTTAACTTCCTCAAACCAGGTATCAGAGTAGTTTTTTCTGCACTTTTAATTACTGTCCTATTAACATTTCACTGAGATAGTATGAAACTTGCGGGGGAATTGAGCTTTGAAAATTCATGCTGTTTTTAAAGTTCTAAACACAGATCAGGGTCTAGGTGGGGGCCCAGGGCTGACCCCCTTAGGCTCAAGGCCCAGACACCTACAAGGGGCACGCCCTGTCTTGCGACCCACCTGCTCGTGTCTGCCGGTGCTTAGGCGTGGCAAACCGGTCCCACTGCGCCACGATGATGGCGGAGATGCCCAGGACGCAGACAATGGAGAGGTAGATGAGCCGCGGCTGTGGGGAGCAGTAGAAGGAGTAGTAGAGCCAGGGCACGAAGCTCCCCATGATCAGGAGGGCGATCCCTGAATAGTCCAGCCTGAAAGAGCCACAGAACGGAAGGGCTAGTGGGAGGGCGGGCTGCACTGCTCTCAGGCTCCACACCGAGCCCCTCACTCCCCCACGGTCCCGCCTGTGTCGACTCAGACCCCCACACACTCAGGAACTCCTGTTGCCCGAATGTTTGAAGGGCATCCCTTTCCCCTGGCTTGTCAACAGCCACACCCCCTCACAGGCACTCAAAGTCAGGAGCTCCATCCATCATGATCCAGCCAGGCCCCAACTTCCATGCAGGAAGGACTCAGTATTCCCCGTTCTGCCAGTTTTAAAGCCAAAACCCTTATAGTGGGAGTATAACTAAGGGAGTAGTGTTCTCTTTTAGTTGACTTTTTTTTTTTAGTTGACTTTTTAATGATAAAAACGTATTACTTGTTACTGGTGTTATTGAGAAAAACAAAATAACTCAGCATCACTTCCAAAACCAAAAATACCACCACCAGAAACAAGCAAACAGAAGCCCAGGCTCAGCGCTGGGGAGGATGGGCGTCTGGGGCTTCTGATAAGCTTTCCTGGCTGGTGGGTGGGTGTGCCCTCGGGGGCGACGCCCTGATGGGAAGGGGGCGCCTCCGGCTGCTCGGCGCCGAGAGCAGCCTGTGGCACCACTGTGCGGGGACAGCGCTGCGCAGGGCGACGTCTACCCCCAGCGGGCTTTGTCTGTGGAGGAGGCTGCAGTGAGAATTTTCAGGAGGGACTTCAGAGAAAAGTTTCCTGACCCTCTTACACCCACGAAATATCAGGGAATCTTGAGGAGTCACTGCAGTCGCCAGGACCCCGCCAGCACCCAGATCACAGGGCAAGGCAACAGTGCGTGGTTCTTGCCCACCGCCATCCTTGTGACTCACTTGGAGAAAGTCCGGGAGACTTTCTCTGAATGACAATAGACGGTGTGAAAGAGCCAGGAGAAGCTGAGGCAGAGCACTGCTCCCAGGAAGAACATCCCGAACACCACCTTCTCCTGAAGGGGGGCCATGAAGTACATGTTCGGTCTCAGCATGGTCAGGATTCCCAGAAAGAGAAACAGCACAAAACCTACAGGAGGGAGAGAAGGTCAGTCCAAGGAAGAAGGGGACGTGTGACGGTTTAAACCAGCCCTGAAGCCACAGGCTGAGCTGCGGGCACCCGCAGACCCAAACAAAAAGAGCGTCTGCTGAAATGCGGATGTTTCGTTTGGACCATGGCTCTCTGACGTGGGCGGGCTTGCCAGCCCGGGATGGCTCTGACCACAGAGGACATCCATTCTGACGTCTCCCTTGGCTTGCACACCCATGATGAAGGGCCCTGCGAGCTCCCCGGCAGTTTAAAGACACCGCCAGCTCCCTCATAATTGCGACAGTGTTTCTCCTTCCCGTGGACAAAGGCCACACAACTCCTGGGCAAGCAGCAGACGAGCCCGCTGTCCCCCAGAGCCCTCACCGAGCAGGTGGGTCCAGATGTTGCCCGTCTCCGTGTGGATGCGGAAGATGCTCCTGAAGCAGGCGCGGAAGGAGGGCATGGGCGGCCGGTGGCCATGCAGCAGGTAGTCGTTATCCTTCAGCCAGTCCGGGAGCACGTCGTACGGGATGACCCTCCAGCGGCCCTCCCAGACCTGCAACCACACATGCTCTAAGCGGGGCTGGAGACGCCAAGACAGCGGAAGCAAGGCTGCCCCCGGACCCGCGCTTAGTAGTGTCTTTGTTCTTGTGTCAGGAAGCTTATCTGGATGTGCTTAGCTAAGCAGGTCAGAACATGGCAGGACCTCCTCTCAGCTACCCGAGTAGTACAGATTTACCGCTCCGCCCACACTCTGGGGGCTGTCTGTCATCGTGCCCCCTTTAGCGGCTAAGTTCTCACTGTGCTGAGACTGTGACTTTTCAGAGCAGGAGTTCTTAACCTAGGATGTAAAGACAACGGACAGTGTCCAGACAGCGGGTGTGCAACTTTAGTGTTAGAGCTTGTGACCCTGTCACCCGTGGAAATCATAGATACTTTCATCTTAGTTTTGCAGATGTCAGTTTCTGCTCGTCAGAAATGACAAGCTCTAATAACACAGCTCGTCGTGAATGCTTGTTCAGTGTGTTGATAAAGGTGCGGTGCTCCCGTCTCAGCCCCAGGCGGGTGAGCCCGCTCCCTCCCTGCCGGGACAGGACCTTGTACACGAACTCCTCCATCTTCTCCATGGCGTGGTGAGCCTGCAGGGGCAGCGTGAGCACTCGCACCTCCTCCTCCTCCTCCTGCGGCCCCGGGCAGGCCTGTTCCTCCTCGGCCTGCGGGGAAGGGGAGAGCGGCTCCAGCCCTCGAGGGCCCTGGGGACGCACGTGTCCGGCACCCACGAGCCAGACCACGCCGCCCACTGCCCGGCCTCTTCACACAGGCCTCGGGTCTGCTCTCCGGAAGCAGGACGGTGCCCAAGTTTACGATGTCACAAGTGCTGGGGGAGAGTGCGCTGCAGCGCCCGGGGGAGAGGCCGAGGGAGCCGGTGCCCAAGGTGCAGGATCAGCAGCCCAGGCCTGCACTCAGATCCCAGCAGCCCACCTCTGTCTCCAAGACAGTGGCCCTCAGCTTCCCCCAATTTCCCAAACACTTCTCATTCAGACAACTGAACGAGGAAGAATAAGACAGAGGCTCAGAGATCTGCTAAGAGTCTCAATCTGATCGGTGCGCCGTGCACCAGCCCTGGGACCCAGACAGTGTCCAATGGCTGCGGGGAAAGCCGGGCCTCAGAGCCGGCTCCACAGAAGCAGCAGCAGGAGGGCCTGACAGGGCCCACCTCTGGGGAGACCTCCAGAGCGGAGGCGGGGAGGACAGTTCCTCCTGCGAGGCTTCCTCTTAGATCTCGTGATAGAGGAACCCTCCCCCCCCCCCGCCCCAAATCCATCCTCTGTTCATCTGGGCACAGAGTCCCCGGTCTCCCTGAGTGGGGATGCTGCTGGGGTTTCACTCGGTCAAAGTGCAAAGCCCACTTGGCTGTACAGGAGGCCCTGCCAGGCGCCTCCAGGAAGGGGGCCTTCTGTCCCCGCTCCGCCCCTTGGGGACTCTGAAGGAGATAAAGCGGCCAGGTGTAGCCTCCACAGCAGCTTGGGGCGGCACCTGCTCCTCCCACGAGCCTCCCAGCTGGCCAAAGCGGCAGGGATTTTCGATGGCTCTATGGAGCCTGGCCTGATCCGGGCTGACTGCTTCCTGCCTTCCATCGGGTCAGACAGTCCCAGGGCGCTGTGGCTCCAGGGAGACCGACAGGTCTCAGGAGAGGCTGACTGGGGAGAAGACTTACTTTGGTTGGGCTGGTGACCGCCCGCTTGCCCTTCTCCTCGAGCAGGGGTCCCAGCTCAGCCAGCTCCACTGTGTCAGCCGCCCTGTTGCTGGCGGGAGCCCCGTTGCCCTGGGCCACCGCGGGTCCCTTGTGAGACGACATCAGGATGGTACCTCGGGGCCCTCCGGCTTCAGCCTGGGGAGAGGGTGGGGTCTCTCGGCCCCAGGGGCCAGAGAGCTCCCTGTGATGGGGACACTGGAAGCAAACACAGACACAGGGTGTTGACAGTTTATCCTTCTGACGTCTCATTTCTGAAGTCAATACTGAGAAAGAGACAGCCCCCCACTCACACCCTCTCCAGTCCCAGAGGCCAGTTAACTGCATCTCTCCTCCTCTGTACCATCAGCCTTTACTGAGAACCTCACTAACCTTAAAGGCTGAAAACCTAGTTGCTTCAAAAGATTTGTGTGTTTTGCACCAAACTGTCAACCCAGAAAAACAGCTCCCCACACCCACACCCCTCCCACAGACACGGAGCCCATTCAGTGAGCCAGGTTTATCCCGGTTCCCAGAGCTGGCCCTGGAAAAGCCTGGCTCTGAGACTGAGCAGCAAAAAGAGGAAGCCGAGACCTGCCTGTAATCACCGCAAGGCCACCCAGGCTTAGAAATGAACTAACTGCCAACTGAAAGTGGGCTTTACCTACAAATGCCCTGAAACATGCGCTCCGCCTACAAAAGTGGGCTGAGAGTGGGCTAACTGTCCGGGGGTTAACTTCTCTGCAAGGTCTACTGTTTCTGTTAGAGGATCACCGCCTGGGTCTGTGAGGAGAGCACACTTTGCTCACAGCGGTGTCTTGCAGCAGCAATAACTCACCTGGCCGTGGGAGGCTGAGGACACGAGGCAGCCCACCCTTGCCCTGCCACCAAACTGGCTCAGCACGAGCCTGTCCCAGCGACCACAGATCGTAACCTAGGCCCCACTCCAAAGAGCTTTGGAGCTGAGATGGCACACAGAGCCTGTAGGAGGCAGTCTTTAATCAGGCCTCAGGAAGATAAGATGAACATTGAGAGGGGGAAAGTGCCCCAAGACTTCCGACTCCCCACTCCCAGCAAAGGAATTTACTGCTCACAGCGACAGCAGCCAGAATGGTAACATTTTCCTGCACTGGTCACCTGAGCCCTGGGGCCAGCAGGCAATGCAGAGACGGCCACGTAACACCTGCACAGAGCAAGGTGCCCTCCAGGGGGGAAGCAGGGCTCGGGGCCGCCTCTTTCATCAGGGCGGTCAGCGCAGCCTCGCTTCCGAGGGCAGTGTCTGTCTCCATGGTGTTCACTGCACATCCATCTTTGACATGTGTACCTGCTCTTTTACCCAAGAGTTATCTCGATTTCTTCTCAGAGATTATGACTGGATCTATGCAGTCAGGTGAGGGCAGCCCGCAAGTTTCAAAACAGTCATGCCAGACTCAGCGTGTCAGCACTGCTGAAAGCTGCAGGCAGCAGAGAGCCAGCTCAGGAGAGCAAGCGGCCGTGACTCCGTCCACAGACCTCGCTGTGGTGTCAACACACAGGCGGCGCCTCCTCCTCCACACATGCAGGACTCTGATAAGAAAGATGCCAGCCCGCAGCTACAGCCAACAACTGAGCCCACAGCCACAGCCAACGACTGAGCCCAAGAGAACAGGAAACCGGAGGCCCACGAAAACCTCAGGAGATAGGCGACCCACGTGAGCAGAAACACTGGGCAATCTTTTTCAATAGGCTGACCACAAAACACATTTCCTCAAACTGAAGTACTACTGAATGAACAGCTTTAGTAAGAAATAATTTACACTGCAGTGAAAAATATGGATAGATTTGGGCATCCCAGAAAAGTATGAAAAGGGGAATATACTTAGCTAGAATACAGTACTTGAGAGGTGGCCACTAGGGTTAAAAAATAGATATTTTCTCAGGTTCTGGGATGCAGTACTACACAGATCACTAATTTATACATACCCCTGATTGTGGTCAGAACCTGTATTTCAGAATAGGTGGAAGAATGCAGGAGGCAGCATTCCCGCCAGCAAGCATGTGACCCGCTAGCTAAGGCGTTCCGCTCTCTGTCCTCTCCCCAGAGTAGCCAACACACCGCTGGAATACTGAACAAACGCTCTCAGTGCCAGCACTCTAAGGTACTGTGCAAAACACCAAGTCGCACAAGTCACTGTCTTGAAAGAGCCTGTAATCCGGTGGCTGAGGTCACCTGTGGCATGTACAGAACCAGTGACAGCGTCACTGCTCCAGCAGGACAGCGCAGGGAGAGCCCGGACCAGGATGGCACCCGGCGCGCTCAGGTGAGTGCTGTGGACCCATCTCACCAGCGGGGATGAGGACGACACACACTTTACGTTGGGCAGTTAGCGTCAGAGAGCAGGTACAGACTCCAGCCTGGTGCGCTTCCTAACTTCCTCACTGGGTCTGAAGTTTTCATGCCCTCAAGTCTAGCGTCCTCTTAGGAGGACCTTCGTCTCGTGGCAATCTTCAAAGGCTTTCCTCATTCAGTCGAAACCACCTTCTGTCACTTCTGAGCCCCTCTGGCTCCCACGCCCCACCCCCAGCATTATCTCTAGACCCAGAGTCACTAACTCTGACAGGCACCCATTAACTCACAAGCCAGGCACCAGTTACAACTCATCACACAAGACATATCGTCACGCAACAAAGAACAGACAATGATGCTCAGCGGAGGTCATGTCACCATAGTGAGCAAAGTCCACTGTCCAGCAAGGTCTTCTAAACTAGCAACACAGGGACAGGAAGGGAGAGAAAGGGGGCGGAGGTCTGGTAAGAAAGAAAAGCAAGCAATGCTAGAACTTGAAAGTATACTTGGCAGGGTAGACCTCTCACAGACGGCTGGCAATCGGGACAAGCAAGCCTTTCAGTGTCCTCTGTTTAAGGTCAGCACCAGACCCTGGAGTGTGAGGACGGACTCCGTGAGCACTCAGAGCCAGATGGGCTTCACTTTCCCACGAGCTTTGCTTCTGATTTTTTAATATTTCAAGTGTTTCTTCTTAAAATTTTTTAAAAATTAATTTTTTAAAATTTATTTATGACTGTGCTGGGTCTCTGTTGCTGTGCGGGCTTTCTCCAGTTGCGTGAGCAGGGGCTCCCTCTGGTTGCGGGGCACAGGTCTAGGGCGTGTGGGTTCAGCAGCGCAGGCTCAGTAGTTGTGGGGCATGGGCTTAGCTGCTCCTTGGCGTGAGGGATCTTCTTGAATCCGTGTCTCCTGTGTTGGCAGGTGGATTCTTTACCACTGAGTCACCAGGGAAGCCCTCATAAACTTTCCTATCCTTATATATTTTAGAGGAAACACATTTCTCCTCAAAATCGCCACACCCACCCAATAAAGCAATTATAACTGGGCCAAACTCCTGAGTGCATTTTTGATGGGATTTCTTTAATTCAAGCTAATAAATCTTTACCACTAAGCTCTCCAGCTGGATAACCTATGACATTAGAGGGTAAGGCTGTGGAGGCAGGGCTGCCTGTGCTCCTATAAATAAGATTATTTGGTGCCAAACTTGGGAAAGGACTGATTCTTAGTTGCCAGCCTTTGTTGGTGAGTTTATTTCCCTCACACTTTTGGAGACATTTATTTTGTGAACCGGTTCCCAAGTTATTCACATTAGAGTACACTCCTCAGGAGTCAAAGGTACAGAACTTCTAGAAATTTTTAATCTAGGGTCCCTGGGCCCTTGGAGGTTCCACAAGTTAAGCTCCTTCTTACGCCAACCTGACTCTCACAGTAAAGCAAGACTTGTTCAGTCGCATCTGACTCTTCGCAACCTCATGGACTGTAGCCCTCCAGGCTCCTCTGTCCATGGAATTCTCCAGGCAAGAATACTGGAGTGGGTGGCCATTCCCTTCTCCAGGGGATCTTCCTGATCCAGGGATCAAATCCACATCTCCTGCACTGCAGGAGGATTCTTTACCACTGAGCCACCAGGGAAGCCCAAAGCAAGACTAGTCAAAGCACTAAGGACCAAGAACACAGTCATCTCCTCTACTACTCCGTCAGGGAAGGTGGTTTCATAGCACTGCTGGGGGCAAATGAGTCAAAGCAAAGGCTTATGTTTGAATACTACTGAATTGCAATAATGGAGCCTCAGCTTTCCTATTTAAGTACAAGTGTCACCGACTTGAGTCTGCAGTGAAAAACCAGAATCTAACTTGCTTTGTAGCTCTTCTCCAGGTAAAGCTATCTCAACAGCAATAGGTCTTTTTTGAATCCCAAACAGACAGGTAAGCTTTCCAAATGCCGTAAAACAAGGTAAAGTAAACAGGAATGTGAAGGTGTTTCATACCAGCCCTTGATTTTAACACCTGGCTTTTAAGTACATTACAGATATGTGGCCACTAGAGTCAACACATTATATGGTAACTGTATACTGTGAGAGCCCCGATGAAACAGAAGTAAAAGAGGTACATGTCTAAAAGCGAATCACTTGGAACCAGTTTGCTTCGAGGGCACTTTCAAGGATCTTTTCAATCTAAGACAGCTGAAACTTTATATGCAGTAATCATGCCCCCAAATTTCTGAGCAGGAAAAGGCAATTAACCTTGAAAATAGTGAAAGGAACAAAGTCCAGTGGGCGACATGAGGGACAAATGGGCATTAAGGACAAAATCTAACAACTCTGATGGATACCAGCACCAGAAAACACCCCACCAGTACTGATGAAGCTTATGCATGTAAAGATGACTTTGGTTTTCCCTGGTGGCTCAGGCGGTAAAGAATCTGCCTGCAATGTGGGAGACCTGGGCTCAATCCCTGGGTTGGGAAGATCTCCTAGAGAAGGGAAAGGCTGCCCACTCCAGTGTTCTGGCCTGGAGAACTCCATGGACTGTATGGTCCACGGGGTCACAAAGAGTCACGACTGAGCGACTATCACTAACTTCACTTAGTTCACCAGTATGATCACCAGTAGGTGGGGTAGTGTTGCAGGTGTGTCAAGCAGTTCCTTTTTGCTTTTTATTAAAGAAGTCAAGGAAATTTCTTAGGGAAATAAAGAACAGACTTATTGGCCTAGAAAGAAGTGCAAATTTCTTTACCCATCCACAAATAAGCATGGCATTGTGGCTACAGGGACAAGGCAAAGAGAGGAGTCTGGCTTTGCATGGTGGCTGGCCTCGATTTTAAGAGGAGGCAATAACTTCTCTGTTCTGCTTGGCACCACTACAAGGCTAAACGCCATAAAGTGCTGGAGGAATTCAGAAGAAATGCTCAGTTTGAGTTGGAATATCGGGAAAGGTTTTGTGGAAGATTTTAAGAAAGGATCTTGATAGGTAAGATAGGATCAAAGCATTCCTGAGGGTAGTGCTCTGAACCTGGGCAGGCTCGAAAGAACACAGCCCCCCAGGACAGTTAATAATCCACTTTCCACAAGGAAATCTTGGAAAGGCAACGTGAGGCCAGACTTAAGAAAGTGAAGACGGTCTAAAAGCTAAAATCCGCAGTGCACTTAATCCATTAGCAACTGGGAGCCCACTGGGAAGGGTGTGCCCTTGTCTGAGCTTTCAACCTGCAGGCAAAGTAGTTGCTTAAAATTTCTGTTTATCCCCTGGGCATCAGATAGTTTCTTGGCCCCTGAGAGCAGAATGTTTTCAGATTCTACTCAGCAATTAGGTACGGTTTTGGGGAGACCTGCCCTAAAATGGCTGCTTACAGGCAACACACCAGTCCTTAAGACTGATGCCCCAAGTACACGGAAGTTACTCCTGGGGTGAAGAAATTCCAGGGCTGCAATCCGTGTGTCAGCACCCCGCCTGAATCCCAGCACTGCGTGGACACTACCAAACAGCAGCAGCAGCTGTGCCACAAGAGGTGATGCAAGCCCACCTCTTAGTAAACAGTCGTAAACAGACCCCACAGCCCCTTCACTTCAGGGAGAACCGGTCAGTCCAGTGCTCGCTTGATTCAAGCGGGGAGCCTATACATCCTTCCTCTAAGGTGTCTCCTCCCTCCGTGGGGGGAAACACCAGGTTAAGCTAGCAAAGCACTCTGCAGGCCTCCTGTTGCTCCTCCGACACCTGAAGCTCCCTAAATGAAATTCGCCTTGTCCGTTTCCTAATCGCCTGCGTAGCGGCGCCGGAAACTGAGGGGAAACGTATCTATTCCATTAAAAACTGAAGGCTTGACCAAAAACCTCAAACATAGAATGGCACCAATGAGAGATTTCTGAGGGAATGAAATTTCCTTTTTCCCCGAAGTACTTTAGATTTCGCTCACACTGCAGCATTTAGGGCCACCTTAAACACAGGCCAACCGTCCACCAGCCTCCCCTTCCCCGCCGCCAAGGTGGGGGCACTGTCACGGTCTAGTAACCGCGGGTCTCCTCGGGCTATCGAAGGCAGGGGCTCCCCGCCGGACGCCGGCTCCGAGCCTCAGGCCCGCAGCCCCTCGGCGCTCGCCTCGCGCGGCCTTGGGGACCAGGCTCAGCTCCGGCCTGGCGGGCCCGAGCCGGAGCCTGAAGCCCGACGTCTCACCCTGGCGACTGGGGGGCACGGCCGCCACCGCGGCTGTTGACAGCTGGGGACGCGACTCGCACGGGAGGGGCCGGGAACGTGGACAGCCGACGCGCTGAGGCTGGAGGAGCGGCCGGCCCCGGTCGGGGGTCCGGGGACCCTGAGGACGCCTGGGCGGTCCAGCCCCACGGCAGCTGCCTCAGGCCCGCGCCGAGACTCCCGTGGGTAGCCCGCCCTCTGGCCGATCCCCGCCCTCCGGCCTGCTCGCCGCCGAGCCCAGGGGAACTTACGGCGGGCGGAGGGCTGTGCTGGGGACCGCGGCGCCGGCGCTACATCCCGCGTCGCTGGAGGCGGCCTGCGGCCGAGCGGCCCGGATCTTCTGCGCCCTCCCCGGGCCGGAAGGGGCGCGCAACCGCAGGGCGTCACCTACGCGAGAGCGTCACGTCCTCTCAGACGCGCGGTTCCCCGGCTCTCGCGAAGCCCAATCACAAGCCGGCCCCTTGGTCCCGCCCCGAGGACGGCCCCGCCCCTCCACCTGACCGCCCTCTCCAGCCCGGTGATCTTTTTGTTGTTGTTCAGCCGCTAAATCGTGTACTCACCCTGAGACCCCATGGACTGCAGCACCCCCAGACTCCACTGTCCGGCAGTCTTTCCGCAGTCTGGACCACAGGCCAGCCCCCTCGGCCCCGCCTCCCCCTCGTGGGCCCCGCCCCTCCCGGCAGCCCCGCCCCTCCGCCCAAGACGGCGCCTCAAGTCCCAATCGCAGGTCCGCTCCCCTCGGCCCCGCCTCCCGCGCGCGGGCCCCGCCCCCTCACTCTGCTCCAATCGTATACCTTCCCTCGCAAAGCCTCGCGGGAACCACACCCCCAAGTTGCTAACCTGTGCTCCTGTCGAGGAAGGAATTTCTGGGAATTAGACTGAAACTTGGGAAGGAATGCTGAATTTCCTACCCCGCACCTGTACTCTAGGCTGGGCACTTCTTAATCCCTCTTCTTCAACCTCATGGCCCCTCCTTCCTTTCTGCAAATATTTACTGAGCACCCCACGCGTGTGAGGCAGGAGGCCAGCAGGTTCCTGGTCAGGAATAGCGGGGCGGCGTTGACTGGCCTTTCTCTCGGACTCCCTGCTCTGGCCCGGGCTCCGGCTGAGGCTGGATGGGGACCACAGGGTGCTGCAGCCACTGTCTGGGGGCGTGACACTTCATTTGTCACAAGGCTGGTAAGTGACCAGTCTATTCAAGATGCAGAGAGAGGGTGGTTTATTATAATCCCGATGCTTCAGGGTCTTTTCCAATGAGAAGAGCCGACTCAATGGACGTGAGTTTGAGCAAGCTGTGATGGACAGGGAAGCCTAGCGTGCTACAGTCCATGGGGTAGCAAAGAGTTGGACAAGACCGAGCGGCTGAACTGAATTGAACGGATGCTTCAGGGCAGTGGGAAGAATTCTACTGGTGCTGGTTAAAACTGTAGGCTCTGAAATCACATAGACCCAGGCTTCCATCGCTGGCTAGCCTCTGACCTTGAGCACGTTTTTGAACCCTCCATGGCAAGTACCTCGTCTGAAAAATAGGAATAAAACAATGCTCTTTCATGGGCTCTCTGTCAGGACTGAGATAATTTATGCAGGTTTTTGGTTTGATGCTTGGCAAATCATAAATGCTTCACAAATCTTAGCTATCATGTGCTGCCCACTGTATAAAACCCTCAGAAATGGGTGCTGTCCACAGGAGTTTGCTCTCAGCTCGGCATTAAAGGCTCTCACCTGCTCTCAGGCCTCATCTGCCTCCACTTGCCCTCTGGCATTTGGGCCTCAATGAAGTTGCCGAGTTCTCCAACATGAACTTCTCTTCCGTCCTTCAGGCTTTTGTACACGCCGATCCTTCTGTTAGATCACCCACCCCGTCATTCTCTGCCAAAAGATCCAAGCAACTTACAATGCCCAATTCTGGTTTTGGCTTTGAATCAAGACAATCCTAGGTTCATACTCAGGCTCTGCCAGCCACTGACCAGCTATGTGACTTCCTACATATTCTGAATCCCAGACTCAGGATTATCATAAGGATTCAATCACACCATGATCATGATCAAATCCCTTATACGGTGGAAGTGACAAATAGATTCAAGGGATTAGAGCTGATAGAGTGCCTGAAAAACTGTGGACAGAGGTTCATTACATTGTACAGGAGGCAGTGATCAAGGCCATCCCCAAGAAAAAGAAATGCAAAAAAGGCAAAATGGTTGTTGGAGGAGGCCCTACAAATAGCTGAGAAAAGAAGAGAAGCAAAAGCAGAGGAGAAAAGGAAAGATATGCCCATTTGAATGCAGAGTTCCAAAGAATAGCAAGAAGAGATAAAAAAAGCCTTCCTCAGTGATCAGTGCAAAGAAATAGAGGGAAACAATAGAATGGGAAAGACTAGAGATCTCTTCAAGAAAATAGAGATACCAAGGGAACATTTCATGCAACGATGGGCACAGTAAAGGACAGAAATGGTATGGACCTAACAGAAGCTGAAGATATTAAGAAGAGGTGGCAAGAATACACAGAAGAACTATACAAAAAAGATCTTCAAGACCGAGATAATCACTATGGTGTGATCACTCATCTAGAGCCAGACATCCTGGAATGTGAAGTCAGTGGGCCTTAGGAAGCATCACTACAAACAAAGCTACTGGAGGTGATGGAATTCCAGTTGAGCTATTTCAAATCCTAAAACATGATGCTGTGAAAGTGCTGCACTCAATATGCAGGCAAATTTGGAAATCTCAGCAGTGGCCACAGGACTGGAAAAGGTCAGTTTTCATTCCAATCCCAAAGAAAGGCAATGCCAAAGAATGCTCAAACTACCGCACACTTGCACTCATCTCACATGCTAGCAAAGTAATGCTCAAAATTCTCCAAGCCAGGCTGCAACAGTATGTGAACTGTGAACTTCCAGATGTTCAGGCTGGATTTAGAAAAGGCAGAGGAACCAGAGATCAAATTGCCAACATCCATTGGATCATCGAAAAAGCACGAGAGTTCCAGAAAAACATCTACTTCTGCTTTATTGACTATGCCAAAGCCTTTGTGTGGATCACAACAAACTGTGGAAAATTCTTCAAGAGATGGGAATACCAGACCACCTGACCTGCCTCCTGAGAAATCTGCATGCAGGTCAAGAAGCAACAGTTAGAACTGGACATGGAAAAACAGACTGGTTCTAAATCGGGAAAGGAGTACATCAAGGCTGTGTATTGTCACTCTGCTTATTTAACTTATATGTAGAGTACATCGTGAGAAATGCTGGATTGGATGAAGCACAAGCTAGAATCAAGATTGCCAGGAGAAATATCAATAACCTCTGATATGCAGATGACACCATCCTTATGGCAGAAAGCAAAGAACTAAAGAGCCTCTTGATGAAAGTGAAAGAGGAGAGTGAAAAAGTTGGCTTTAAACTCAACAATCAGAAAACCAAGATCATGACATCTGGTCCCATCACTCCATGGCAAATAGATGGGGAAACAGTGACAGACTTTATTTTTGGGAGCTCCAAAATCACTGCAGATGGTGACTGCAGCCTTGAAATTAAAAGACACTTGCTCCTTGGAAGAAAAGTTATGACCAACATAGACAGCATATTAAAAAGCAGACATTACTTTGCCAACAAAGGTCCATCTAGTCAAGGCTATGGTTTTTCCAGTGGTCACGTATGGATGTGAGAGTTGAACTATAAAGAAAGCTGAGCGCCGAAGAATTGATGATTTTGAACTGTGGTGTTGGAGAAGACTCTTGAGAGTCCCTCGGATTGCAAGATCCAACCAGTCCATCCTAAAGAAAATCAGTCCTGAATATTCACTGGAAAGACTGATGCTGAAGCTGAAACTCTAATACTTTGGCTACCTGATGTGAAGAACTGACTCATTTGAAAAGACCCCGATGCTGGGAAAGACTAAAGCGGGAGAAGGGGATGACAGAGGATAAGTTGGATGGCATCACTGCCTCGATGGACATGAGTTTGAGTAAACTCTGGGAGTTGGTGATGGACAGGGAAGCCTGGTGTGCTGTAGTTCATGGGGTTGCAACGAGTCGGACACAACTGAGAGACTGAACATTTAGCACGATGCTTGCAATATGGCTGTTAACTAAAAAACGTTCTTCTCTTCCTCTCAGAATCTTTTCCAAACCCTTACCATCTGTACCTTGTATCTCTTCCATAGTGTTCACCGTGTTGTAGTTATTTATCACTGTCTTACTCTAGGCTATGAGTTGTTTGGGGTCTAAGAACAGTGAATCCTCAGGACCTAGCACAGTGCTTGGTACATGGAAGTCCTTAATGTTTGCATATTGAGTGGATAAGGCAGAAACCTGTGCAAGACAAGGAATGAGCTTCTGTGTGGGGAATTCTCTTTCCTGGGGTGCTTCACTCTCTGAGGCCAATAATCCTAAGCAAGATTTTCCTCTTTGGTGGTTAGGTGTCCAAGCGCTCACAGAGCCTGGTACATATACCTGCCAGCTGATCAAGACATGCCTGAAGGGACACCAGGAGCAATTCAGTACCGGCTCTACCCTGGGGAGGCCCACAGCCATTCTCTCTGCGGCCCCAGGAGAAGTCATACACAGTTCCATGCAGAAAAACAATGCCAACCTTCCTCCTGTCCGGATGCATTGTTCTGTGCCAGTGTGACTAACAGAGGATCTGAAGAGGGAGGGACCTTGCTGTGATGCCAAGAGGGAGTGGACTGGGCCCGGCTGCTGGAGCAGGAAAACGGTGACCTGTAAGGATAGATGGGCCCAGGGAGCTCCGTCCAGGCACCAACCAGTCTGGCCAGGGCTGGTGATGTCAGGTTACTTTTTAAAGGACCAAGGCTTCTCTTCCAAATAGAAAGACAATACTTTGACTTATGTGCCAGGTACCCTGAAGGATAAATGCAGTGAAGGGCCAAGAGAAGGAAGGAGAGCAGGAGTGGCCAAACCAGGGACCACTGTGAGGGTACCTGGGCTCCAAAAGCTTCCCTCTCTCTTATATTCTCCTTCACCCTCCTGAGAATTCTCCAGGGAGACCCTGCGCTTCTGGCTTTGCTGAGACAGCTGCTGAGAGGAGTGTGGACTTTGGGGACAGCTCACGTTTCAGCCAGGGCACAACCACTCCGAGGTTCAATGGAAGACCTGAAGAAAATTCTATGCTGGGAAACACTTCCTCCTCACATTCTCAGCATGAAAAGCCTTGGAAAAAAGGACCCTAGACACAACGGCCTCTTAGGTGAACCCCAGGGCCTGAGCCCCGTTTATTTGCATAAGCCAGTGGTTTCTGCCGCAGTAGCAGTCTCAGACTGGGGGGAGCCCCCTCCCTCCAGCCTCAGGAGGTCCAGAGCTAGACAGACACAAAACACAGTTCAGATTCCCTTCTTTGAGGCCTGAGGAGACCATTTCCTCTCTTCCTGTTGTCTCTAAAAAATAAGGTCTGTAAGTCTGCACCCCCACCCCCATACACAGTCTGCTATGGGTTAAGCACCAAATATTACATGAAACACATTAAACGGGTTATTCTTTCATCACAGATACAAAAACGACTGTGATGCCATCAAGGAACTAGCCAGTCTTGGAACAAGTGTGCAAGCTTCCTTCTCTCTGACTCATGGAAGAGTCTGCTCCAGCAGCCTGACCTGCATGTCATCACAGGGAGATTGGGGGCCTTCCAGGGGAAGACTTGGCCTTGGCCCTTTTCCATGGCTATAGGGATGTTGTTCCTGCAGGGACCATCCAGACCTGAGCTCTGAGTAAGGCAAATAGGCTGATACTGTTGGGAAGGGCGTCTAGGGCTTATGGCCTTTGGGTGCTGACTGGGGGCAGAGGCCAGCCACAGGGCCAGGGGAGTGCGGGGAGGCTCAGTAGGTGAAGCGCATCTTTGGCGAGTAGCCCAGTTTGTCCAGGTTGGGGTGGCAGGCCAGCTGCACCATCGGGGGTGGCCCACAGAGCAGCAGCAGCACGTCCTCCCCGGGAGCGGGCAGGTGCTCCCGGATCATGTCCGCGGAGACGAAGCCCTTGCTGTAGGCCCAACCTGCATGGGGAGAGGAGAGCACACCTTCCAGAGCCGCGCTGGCCGCGGGGGGCAGTGTGGGCGGGGGGAGGGTGCTCCGGCTCGGCTCCCGAGAAGGCCTCCAGCTGCAGCAGCACCCACTGGTCAGCGGGACAGCCAGCCCTGCCACCCCCGGTCACGCAGGGAAGGGTCCAGGGGACCGCTGTGTCTGTGCATTCGGAGGCTGGCAACGGCAGCGGCTTTCCCTGAGACCAGAACCCACGGAAGGGGGAACCCTGATCTGGGATGGGGACGGTACCTTCTGGGGGGTGATCCAGAGTGAACCAGAGCTTAAAGCGGTTGGGGTGTCGGGCCTGCAGCTCCTCCAAGTCCTCTCGTAAGATTATGTCCTTTTCAGTCTGAAACGAAGAGGAGAAGCAAAGTCTTTAGGAACCTTCTCAGATTCCAAAACATAAAAAGTTCACTGCTATAACAACTTTCCAACCAGGAAAGAAAAAGAAAGCAGAAGTTCAAGGGTATAAGCAAGGCTTTGAGGGAATTAGGATAAGGGGAACGGGAAGGAGCCTTTATTGACACAATAAAAGGAATGAAGATGGACTGTGTAACAGGAAACTCAAGGAGTAAGTCTCTACACTCTGTAAATGTTTTCTCTTTCTCTTCCCTCAGGGGCCAGGGGAGGAATCTGGCTCAGTGCTCTGTCCGGCTTACTGTGGGGAGGGCCCTCTACGCGCAGCGGGGCCCTGGGCAGAGGCTGGGCCAGTCTACCCACCAGGACCACCATCCCCACACAGTAACTATGAAATCCCAGGACTGAGAAAAGCGAAGCAACCTGGTTGGCAAACAGCAGAAAGCAGTGGGTAGGATCTTCGGGGTCTTTCAGGATGGCCCGGATCAGCTGCAGCATCGGAGTGATTCCTGTACAGGCACAGATGCCCCACGGTGAGACGCGAGGCCACACTTCCCATTCCTGCCTGGGAGCTGCCCAACCCAGTCAGCTTAATTCTACTCACTCAGCCCTCCACTCTGCTTTCCTTCATGTCCTAATTCTCTGGGCTTCTCCTGTGACTTCACAGCACCGACATTTCTGGGCGGACGTGCCCTTTATCCCAAACTCACTAACTGTCCTATCTGGTGGGTGACTTGGGGTCAGGTGCTCAGTGTTCACATAAGTTCATGTTGTTGAAAACAAAGATAAGTCAAAGTGAAAGTCGCTCAGTCGTGTCCGACTCTTTTCGACTCCATGGGCTATAGTCCACGGAATTCTCCAGGCCAGAATACTGGAGTGGGTAGCCTTTCTCTTCTCCGGGGGATCTTCCCAACCCAGGGATTGAACCCAGGTCTCCCACACTGCAGGCGCATTCTTTACCAGCTGAGCCACAAGGGAAGCCCTCATGTTGAAATCTTCTAAAGAACCAATCCAGGACTCTGCTGAAGTCCGCTGGAGAGTAGGGCTCGATATCCCAGATGACTGCAAGCACCTACTGACTCAGTGATGAGGGGCCTAGAGCCTTGGACTTGCAGGTTAAGTGCCTGAGCTTTGGAACTAGGCAGAGCTGCACATTGGCCCTGCCTCCGGCCATGTGGAAAGCCTTCAACCTGTCCAAACTTCCAATTTCTCCTCCCTAAAAAGGGAAGGCTCATACCTACATCACAGATACATACAAAGAGACTAGCACAGTGTCTGACACAGGTAGATGTCCAATGCTAGTTTTCGTTCTTCTCCACTGTCCTATTTCTAGCTGCTTCTCTGTTCTCACCCAAAATTTATTAGATTCATTCAATTTGAGGTCTTGGGAGAGCCCACCTGATCTTTCTCTCATAATGTCAGTTAAAAATAAATTTTTGGGGGGGCTTCTACCTGATTATGATTTTGTTTTGCAGCACCCGGGGAGCTCTAGGCATTGCTGGGACCCCCCAGTGTGGCCATGATTACCAAACTTTCTGAGGGGCACCTGGAGCTGTCATGGCCACGGTCACAATGGAGGGAGGGAAGGGGCAGCCCTGGGGCCATGCACCTGTGCCTCCGGCAATCATTCCCAGGTTCCTAGCCATGCGTGCTTCTGGTGGAGCCTTTTTGTTGGGCTGGATGTTAAATTTCCCTGAGAAGTCAAGTGGAGAGATGGGAGAAAGAACAAAGTCAATTCAGCGAAGTAAGGAAACAAATGCAGAGTCGAAAACACGGCCCAGGCCATTTGAGCAGCTGCCGTGCAATCGGATCCTGGGGTGTGGGTGTTGGGCCAGCCCTGACAAGACACTTGCAGGACAATGGGGCCAGGACTGTCTGTCCCATATGATGAGCCACAGTGAGTCAATAGCTGCCTCCTGCAGAGAGTCACTCCCTGGCGAGGGCGACAGGCATGGGGCCAGGTGTGAATCTACCTCCCCAGTGGCACAGAGCAGTGCCCACGCTGCCTAATGCACCCACTGTTCCCTTGGGAAGGGCGAACGGCACTGTCATCTCTGGCTCTCTGCAGCGTGGCCTGAGGGTGAGTCTCTGAGGGAGAGCGGGAGCAGCACGAGATTGTGTTAGTCATCCCCATGGCTGTCATGGCTGCTGAACTGTGTGGGTTCGGAACTGACCTCGGGCACACGGGGCTGCGGAAGACGGCTCTGTCTAACACCGGGGCTGTGTTCACAGGCGGGGCAGGTGGCCCTCACCCATGTGCATGCACACACAGAGCCACACTCCACAGAGAAATCCGCGGGCACAAGAGTCATGGGGGCAGGCTGTTACCTTTTCCGGCGTAAGTGAGCAGCCCACTTGGCCCTCGAAACTCCACCACATCCCCAATCTTCAGGCTATCCAGGTACTGAGACATCTTCCCCCCCTCAGGAAATTTGGGGTGCACACCCTTCAGATAGACCTGATAAGACAGAACGGCTTCTGAGTTCCCCGGTGACAGAACCTTCCTGAAGCTGGGCAGGGATGACACCAGGGCTCTGTCTTCACGTCCACAAAGGACACGCACCTCCTCCTATCCAACACATCTTGGAAGTTTCTACAAAGCTCAGAGGGAGGAGGATAAGGGCTCCGGGGGTTCCTTCCGACCCTCTTACCTTGATGACAAGATCCACGTAGCCCTGGTCCTCATCGCTGGTGACGGGAGTGTACGGCCTGATGACCAGGCTGCCGTCGATCCGGGCAGAGAGGTAGACATGTTTGCCTGGGGGCCACGTGCAGAGCTACATGTGGACCGGCTGCACTTGGGCTACCTTTCAAAACACTCTGGGGGGTCTGAGAGGAGAAAAGCATCTTGCTCCCTACTGGGGTCCCCGTGAGCTACCAGGCAGGGAGGATTCAACCCTTTGAGGCCCCAGCTGGATGCCTCAAAAGCTGCCCTCTGCAGAAACTCTTATCAGCGACTGCCAGGACCTTAGTGGAGAGCTGAGGGTCTGGGAAATGGGGAGAAGGGCAGAGTTTGCTCAGGAGCGGTATCTGCTGAAATCCTGCAGAAAGGAGGGGGGAGTGTTGAGTGCTGGAGATGTCTGGGGGCACCGAAGCCACACCCAGAGTGGCCCAAGGCACCTCACAGCCTGGAGGGTCTGCATCCTGGTGGGGAAAAGGGGACAGAGTGCGAAGGCACCAGAAGGTAGGAGTGCGGTGCAGGAGACCCCAGGAGGGGAGCCACCCTGTCAGGATACCAGGGAAAGGAGTCCACACCACCCTTCTTACCCACAGGCAGCCCCAGAACGTGGTGAGCCGTGGGCAGGGCAAAGCGGAACCTCTTGGTGTTGTGGTTCACGGTCTGGAGGACAGATGACAAGCGTCTCACCAGGCAGGTCTGGTGTGGCCAAGGGCACTCCAGCCACGGTGGCGCAGAGCTCCGTCCCCGCGCCTAGTCCACAACTCACCGTCTTGTCTAGCAGTCGCAGCCGGTACTTCTCGTTGGGGTCCAGGAGCGTGACCGGCGGCCGGCGGGACCTCCGCACTAGGTAGGCGCCCAGAGCCACGCCGAGCAGTGTCAGCAGCCCCACGCCCAGGGAGGCCAGCAGGACCGGGCTCTGCAGGCAGAGAGGGCAGTGACCACCGCGCTGGGGAAGAGTCCAGCGCGCGGGCAGGGGCGGGCGCCGGTGACCTGTGCCCCGGGAGGGCTAGCCCGGACTCCGGCTCAGGGGCCAGCCGAGGCCCGGGGGCAGCCTGGGTGGAGCCCCCAGCCCGAGCGTGCGGCACCGGGACACCGGCATCCGGGGCGGACGTGAAGCCCTGCCGGGCGGGGCCGGCGGCGACAGCCCCTGGTCCGGACCTGAGAGCCTGGTCCCCGAGGGGGCGGAGTCCCCCAGCTAGGGGGTACGGAGCGAGGGTCTTACCGGCTGCAGCCCCATGGCGAGAACCGCGGGGCCCGCCGCGCAGCCGGCCGCCGGATCCCACAATGCGCCGCGGGAAGGGAGGGGGCGGTGGGGTTGGGGGTGGGGTGGGGTGGGCGGGGCCCGAGGGGCGGGGCCTATGTTGAGAGGCCCGGGGCGGGGCGGATGGGCGTGGCCACCGGCGCCCCACCCCTTTCCCTCAGACCCGGAGCCCTACCCGGAGGAACTGCCGCTCCAGCCCCTCCTCCCCCAGCCTTCGGTCCGTGGCCCCTGGGACCGCTCCGGCTCCAACAGGCAGAGTCCTGTCAAACGTAGACACACGCCCCGCGAGAGCTGGAAATCTCAAGCGTGCAGACGCTCAGCGAGAGGCAGGCTGAGTAAAACCTGGAGGGCCCGCCGGTAACTAACGGTCGTGCAGTCTCCTTGGTTTCTCAACAGGCAGAATTTCGACCAGAGGATCCACAGCCTGGCCGAACCTCCTCAGGGATGACAGGGGCAGCTTCGTCGTCTGCTTCCGTGACTGGTTTTGCTCGCAAGGCCAGGCCCCCCGGCCACCAGGCCCGTTTAGGAGCTCACTTTGGGTCCAGGTCAAGATTCTCCGGGTGGCTCAGTGGTCAAGAACCGCCTGCTAACGCGGGAGATGCGGGAGATGCGGGTTCCGTCCCTGGGCCCGGAGGATGCCCCGGAGGAGGAGATGGCAACCCACTCCAGTATTTTTGCCTGGAAAATTCCATGGACAGAGGATCCTGGTGGACTGCAGTCCATGGGGCCACAGAAGAGTCGGACAGGACTGAACACAAGCTTCTTACCGGGATCTGGGTTCTCCTGCCTCCAGGGCTGAAGACCTGGCTTTGGGGGTAGACTAAACTGAATCAGAACCTGGACAACTTACTCAACCCCTCTGTGATTCCTGTCTACAGATGGATGTGTGCTATTGTCTGTCTAGTTCATAGGTTGATGTGAGACCTGAGTGAGGCGTGTAATGTACTTAGCATGTGGCCTGTCACAGAGCAAAGCTCTCAACAGGCGTCAGCTGCTGCAGTGACTCAGCAGACAGTACTGATGCTCGGTTAGGGATTGCAGCTGAGCTCTGCTGGCAGGAGAAGCCTGGGGCAGGAGGAGTCAGACACAGATGCTGAGAGCCTGGAGCGCACATTGGCCAGGATGGCCGTCCTCTCTAATACGCAGTTCCCAAATGGAATGGCATTTGCCCTGGATTTCTCCTGAGGCTTGATTCCTTGGCTTGTAGATGCCCATCTTCTCACTGTATCTTCACATGGTCTTTCCTCTGTGTGGGTCTGAGTTGGCATCCTTTCTCTGTTTGGTCAGACAGTAAATATTTTGGTGGCATACAGTCTGTGTAGCAACTCTTCTAGTTTGCTGCTGTAGCATGAAAGCAGCCACAGATAATACATAAATGAATGAAAGTAACTACTTTCTAGTGAAATTTTATTTACAAAAACAGATAGTGGATCCTCATCCAGCATTACCAGAACCCCTCAGATGAACTGATACTCAACCCCTTCCAGACCCCACAGAAAAGCAGTCAGAGGCCTGTTCTAGTGGAGGGGGGCGGGGTGGCAGCCAGACTCTCCAGTTTGGAGCTGGACACAGAGAGACACTCCCAAGTGACCCAAAGGACACCAGCTCAGGTGATGAGCACCGACCTCTAGGCTCCCCACGAGATAAGTCACCCAATTCCTGCCCACCCCCCACCATCCAGCCCCTCAGAATGGCCTTCACTAGACTGGACAATGGGTGGTGAAGCTCCAGGCTCAGAAGAGCTCCCTAACTCCATCCTCCTGAGATGAGCTCCCTTCTCCGTCAAAGTCCTCATACCTTCAGTGACTCTGAAGGACACTGATTGTCTCTGTGTCCCATTGATTTTCCTCTTATGTGACTCTGCTGGGCTTCTCCTTTGAGCAAAGTGACTGGTGGGAGAAGCTTCTATAGTTGGTAAGACTTGGCTATCAGCCTCAAATGACGTGGGGGTGACTGCTGGTTTTGCGGTCCTTTAGGAATTTGTATTAATGGTATCATACAGTATGTGGTCTTTTGTATCTAACTTCTGTTTTGCATTGTGTTTGTGAGATTTATCTGTATTGTTGTGATCATAGTTTATTCATTTTCATTGCTGATTAGTGTTCCGTTGTATGATTAGATCAAATTTATCAATAAATACCTGTTCTACTACTGATGTTCATTTGGGTGGCCTCCAGTTTGGGGCCGTTACAAATGATGCTCCTATGTACATTGTCCTCCATGTCTTCTGGGGCACAGGCACTTGGATTTCTGTTGAGTGTGTACCTAGGAATGGAATTGCCCCATCGGTAGGTGCACGGTGTTAGATGCAGTGGATTCTGCAAACAGTTTTCTAAAGCAGTTGTGGTGGTTTGCCCTTCCACTAGTAGAGACGAGAATTCTTGCTACTCTACATCGGAGGCTGAGAAACACTTTGTCTAAAGGGCCAGACAGTAAATGTTCTAGATTTTGAGTATCCGTCACTGCTATTCAACTTGGCTTTGCAGCAGTGTGTAGAAAAGTGATTATGTAGAAAACAGTGTGTAGAAAAGTGATTATGGCCGTGCTCCGATACAGCTGTATTGGTGAAGCAGTCCATGGGCTGTGTTTGGTCCACAAACAAAGGGTTGGCTGTAGTTTACCAACCCTTGTTCTACATTCTTTCCAACGTGAGGTACTTCTTAACTTCAGGCATTTTGATGTTTATTTGCAGTTCTTCGAGGAAAAGTGAGAGGACCTCCTTGTGAAACCCTTCCTCATTTGCAGGGTTCCTTGTTGAGGCTTTCAGCTCATGGGGTTGCCTGTCTTTTTCTCATTGATTTCTACTAGTTCTTTATATATTTCTGGGTGGATATTCTTCATCTGTTACAGGTTAACAATATTCCCACTGTGTAGCTTGCCTTTTCTCCTTATGATGCTTCTTCATATGCTGTTAAATTTGGCCAATATTGAAGACATCCTTCCTTATATTTTCATTGTTTTTTTGTTTCTTCTATTTTTACTAAATTCTTATGATGGATGCTTACCTTTTAAATTTTTAGTCTTGTTTATTTTATTTATTAGTCTCATGTATTTTCACTTAAGACTGTAAATTTCCTTCTGGAACAGGATTAACTGCATGACCCAAGTTTTCCTATTAGTAATTCCATTATGATTCAGCTCTAAATATATTAGCTTCCATAATGATTTTTCTTTAGCTTATGAATTATTTAGAAATATGTGTTTATTTTAAAAATACGGGTTTAAAAACCTTTCTTTTGGTCATTAATTTAGAAACCAGATGGGTTAGAAGCTAATTGTGTTGCCAGAGACCTTGGAGTGTCTTTTCAGTTCTTTGGGACTTGCTGAGCTGCTGCCTGGTCAGTTTTAATGCATGTTTCTAGTTTTTGTGTTGAATGTGTAGTTCTTGGTATTGTGGCTTAGTTGATTGTCTCCCATATCTTGAAACCCTGGGTGATCCTGTCCTTTGCTCATTGCTTGCACCCCACTCCACCTACTATCACAGACATTGAATTTCCTCAGGGCGAAACCAGCTTAAGTCGTTTACCTATCTGGAGTCCCATTTTTGTTTAATTATTTGGTCTCTGAGAATTTCATGTATTGTTTTCATCCCAGTAATCACCAGCTCAATGGACATGAGTTTGAGCAAGCTCCGGGAGTTGGTGATGGACAGGGAGGTCTGTTGTGCTGCAGTCTGTGGGGTCACAAAGAGTCAGACGCGACTGAGCGACTGAACTGGACTGAATACACAGAGCAGCAACTTTTAGGTGTTATGTGTGGTGTATCTAGTCGTTTTATTTTGTTTAGAAAGTTTATGTGTTTGTTCATTTTTGGCTGTGCTGGGTCTCGCTGCGTTCAGGCTTTCTCTGGTTGCAGCGGGCAGGGGCTCTTCTAGCTGAGGTGCTTCTCCCGATGGGGAGCACAGGCTCCAGGAGTGGCAGTGCACGGGCTGAGTAGCCCCTAGGCATGTGAGGTCTTCCCGGACCACAGACCAAACCTGTGTCCCCTGATTTTTAACCACTGGATCACCAGGGTAGCCCGGCTTAATATAAGGGTTCATAGTCAGGCAAACTGCCAGTAGCAAAATCTTCGGTAGTTTCTTTATTTGTGATTACACTGAATAGAAACATATAGATATTTTTGCATAAATTAATAAATTCTGTATTGAAAATATTGTAATGAAGCCTGAGTATTTTCGTTTAATGGTTGTGTCTTGAAGATCTTTTCAAGTCATACTTAAAAGTTTTTTTTTATAATAGCAATCAGGTAATTTGAAACTTCTTATTTCAGATAACTAGAAAAGCTGAACAAAATACACATAGCAGCTGACCGAAAGCAACAGCAAGATATCAAGGTAAGGAAGAATTATCAGGCTAATGCCAAAAGGGTTTCTGTCAGCTGAAAAAAGCCTTATCAAAATTATAAATGGAAATTCACGCAAAGACTTTGCGTTCATTTTACTGGTCAACACATATTGCAAGGAACATGGTGTTTTTTTATCTTTTTTAGATGTATGGCTCACTGGTAAAGAATCTGCCTGCCAGTGCAGGAGATGCAGATTTGATCCCTGGTTCCGGAAGATCCCCTGGAGAAGGAAATGGCAACCCATTCCAGTATTCTTGCCTGGAGAGTCCCATGGACAGAAGAGCCTGGCGGGCCGCGGTCCACAGTTGCACAGAGTCGGACACAGCTGAGTGACTGAGCACGTACGCATGCATGGTCGTCCATGATGTTAGTTTTTAACGCAGTGGCTGAATAAATATCCCAGGGAGAGGCAACTAGTTATATCCAAACACTATTTTTTAAAAAAGTTAACTTCAGGAAAAATTTTGAAACCCCCTCAAACCCCTACAACACCCTTTCCTTTATGTTTTTATTGGACTTCATCAATTTCGTTCATCAAATGAAAGAGAACTGGCTCCTATGTTGCATTCAATTTTAATTATTGATTTTTGCATTAAGTTCTTTGTTGGTGTCACTCAAGTTTGGTTCATATTATTACTACTAACCCTGAGTCTGTACCCAGATATTTCCTGAATAGATACAGGCAGGAATGTGTAATTCTGACTCCTTATTTTTCCGATGGGAATAGAAAGATTTCTAAGTTACATATTGTGTCTTTCCTCTAGAAGGTTATAGCTGTTGGTTCAGCTATTCATAACTTTATGAGGCAGATAGGCGACATTTCAATGCTCTGGTGAAAGTAAACTGCCCTCTCCTTAGAAAAATGCACAAATGTAAACACAGTTCTAGCAGATTCATGAATACTTGAAGCGTCCATTCCTGAGTCCCAGCTAAGCAGACTTTCCTCCAGCAAGGTCTTAACCTTGACACTAGAGGCTTGGGTCTTCCTGTGGTGGACATGTGTACCCCCGGACCCCAGAACGCATCCCTTCAGATCCTAACCCTCAAGGGGATGGCAGTAGGAGGTGGAGCCTTTGGGAGGTGAATAGGGCTTGAGGGAGGGGTCCTTGTGAATAGGATTAGTGCCCTCCTAAAAGAAGTCAGAGAGCCCCCTGCCCCCTTGGTGCACGTGTGAGGATGCAGCAGAAAGACAGCGTCTGTGAACCAGGAGGCGGGCCCTCCCCAGGCACTGAACCTGTCAGCACATTGACCTTGGACTCCCAGCCTCCAGCACACGAGAAGTAAAGTTCTGTTGTTTATAACCCCTGGAATATAACAGCCTGAACTGACCAAGACAGGTGTGTGGATGTGAGCCACCACCAGCATGATCATGCTGCTGTCATGACCGTGGTGGAGTGACAGGTGCTTTCTGGAAAGGTCTTGGGCTGTTATAATTGTGTGTGGATGAGAACCAAGGCAGTTCCTGGTGCCTCCCTCCCTCTCTCTGGCCCCCGGAAGCCAGAGGATGTTGTCTCATTGGTGCCCCTCATTGGACTGTACCTCCTCTCTGAAGCAGCCCACAAAAATCAAGAGTTGGGGTGACAGAACCTCTCAGCTTGCCTGGGGCAGTCCTGGTTTATGTCTGCTGTCCTGTGTAGTTTTACTGTTGCTTCCTTTCACTGTCACTCTCAAAAGTGTCCCAGGTAGGAGAACAAACTACATGGTTGCCCAGCTCAAGAGCAAACAGGCCTTGACCAATTTCTAGCTTTATTTCTTGCCAGCCGAGCCGATTCCATCCCCAAGCCCCACCCTTCCCGGTTTCCCGCGGTGCTGTCTACCCTTCCTCTTCCTCCTCATACTCCGTGGTCCAGACACTGATCTGCCTGATCAGAAGCCAGGACTCCTGGGCCTCTAGCACCAGCAGCCGGATGCAGCCCAGCGCCTCCAGGGAGTCTTCTTCATAAGACACCATCTGGTCCAGACGTCCTTCCACCACTGGGCCGAGCAGGGTGTAGCGAGCACAGCCCCCGAGGTCCTCCAGGGGCCCGTAGCCCAGCTCCACATGCCCTTGCTGCAGCTGGTACTTGCTTTCCTTGTCAGAGCCCGTCAGCACCTCGATCCGGACGACCTTCTGGGGCTCCTCCAGGATCACCGTCAGGTGGTTCCCTCGGACGGGGCTGAGGGTGGCGAAGCTCTCCCGGTTCAGGGTGTAGGCGTACTGCGGGGTGTTGGTGGACAGCACCACCATGTCCGTGCGCACGCTGGCCGTGGGGTTGTCAGGCTCGCCAAAGACCTTCTCCTTGTCTGCAGGGAAGCAGGCGCTCTCCTGCCCGGAAAGGTTGCCCACGTGGTAGAAGACTGAGGAGCCGAAGCGGATCGGTGTGTTCTGGGCCAGGAGAAGAGGGAACTCAGAGAGAAGCGAGTGCGTGGGGGTGTCCTTGGGGAAGACGAGGAGGAAGGAGGCCAGGCGGGGGAGGTCGCTGGAGCGGAACACCTTCCCCGCGAAGCTCAGGCTGGAGAACTCCAGGGTCACCCAAGGCAGCTCCTTCCAAGCAGACAGCGTCTGGTAGATGCTGGAAATGAACTTGGGCATGCAGCGCACCTGGTCGTCCAGCATCAGGAAGTATTCAGAGAGGTTGGCAGCGAAGTTCATGAGGAGGGCGTGGTCGGCCTTCTGTGCGGAGTACAAGGCCTCGCAGGGTGAGGGGCGGTCCTCGGGCCTCAGGGTGCCCAGGGGAGGGGGCCCGCCGAGCTGGCCCTGGACCACCAGCAGCTGCCGGGCCTCGATGTGTGTTCGGAAGAGGTCAGAGATGTTGGCCACCGTCTGGCTGAGCCGCTCAGGGTCGGAGTCCGACAGGGACACCAGCACCACGACACGGTCCAGCTCGGGGCCCGAGGACGCCTGGAACAGGGAGCGCAGGGTGTCCAGGAGGCGGCTCTCGTGGGGATGCAGCGCCGAGGAGACGCCCACCGTCAGCAGCTCTGAGGGCGGGGGGCGGCTGTTAGCACCTCCCGAGGGTGGGCAGGTCCCAGGTCTCCCCCCACGGCCGCCCTAAGGGCCGGGGCCCGAGAGGAGCGCCCACGTCCGTTCCCGGGGAGAGCTGACGGGCAGGAGAGGGATGCGGCTTGCTCTCCTCTCTGTTTGGAAAGGCTGTTGGCCGGGGCGGGGCGAGGGGTGTGGGGGGTGTCCTTTGAAGGATAAGGCTCCCTCCGATGGAGAAGGTTGCCAGGTCCAACGGGATGTTTGCTGGCCCTGACCTCAGAGTTATCCCAGTGGCTGTGTGTTTGCCAGACCTGGGTTGGAGGCTGTCCGGGAACCTGTGTAGACCCGCGGGGCCTGGCGGTGCGGAGCCCAGGGGTCGCTTTCACTGCCCCCTCCCCGTCTGGCTAGGCGCTCTCCTCACCTCCCCGCGGGCGCTGTCCCGCCTGCCCCCTCCCCGGGGCCTGTCCTGAGCGAGTTTCCCTGAGGGACCGTCCTTAAGCGGCTGCTCTGTGCTTCTCAGCATGTCACTCGTCCGGGGGCGGCAGGTACGGAGCAAAGACGCCCGCCCCGCACTCCACAGCCGGCCTAGCCTTGGAGCATCCTCCGTCCCGCCCGTAGCTGTGTCCTGGCCGCCCTGCTTCTCCTGGCCGGTCTGTGCCCCCGGTCTGCCGTCTCCCAGCCTCGCACCTACTCACTCTTTTTGTGGGGAGGGCCCCCGGCCAGGAGCTTGTACTTGGCGCGCTGGAGCCCCTGGGAGGTTTTCTGCATGTCCTTGAAGGCCTGCAGACGGTTCTTGATTTCGGGGCTGATTTGCTGTTGGTTGAGTTGCCACAGTATTTTCTTCTTTTCCTCCTGCTCAGAGTAAGATGAGCATCAGCCCCAGGCTTTCCCCTTCGAGCCAGGCCAGGCAAGCCCGGGATGTGGCCAACTGGTACCCCCCTCATCATGGGCACACACAGGGCTCTCTAAAAGGGGTAGGGGGGCCCCAGCTTGTGCAGAAGGCCGACGGGAAGGGCCTGGCTTATGCAGCATGGAGACTCACCTGCCTCCACCTGGCCTGTGTCTGACTCCTCCACCCTCTGGCTGGCAAAGGTCACCTAACTCGGCTCACCCGTGCTGGGCTCTGCGACAGACGCTGAAGGCTGGCGTCTGGGCCTGTGGTCGGCTCTGATTCACCCAGTTCCGACTGCATACACGTCTCCGAAGCACCTTCCTTCACCCGCCCCACGCTAAGCTCGGGCTGCTCTGAGGCCTTCTAGAACAGCGTGGGCTCTAGGACCGGGCGTGGCCCGGGCGGGACTCGGACTCCTCCAGGTGCAGCGGTGCCCGCTGCTGGGGGGTTCCTTCGGGGCTCAGGGATGTGGCCCCCGGGTGGCCCTCCCGGCGGGCGGGTCCTGGCAGCCCCTGCGCACGTGAATGCCCTTCCTTCCTCCTCGCCTTTACCCCGACTTTGTGTCAAGGCTGGCTCAGCACTGATCCTATCTCTGACCCTCTCCTGATCCTTCCAGAGCTTTCTCCTTAGAGCGCGCACGGTGAGGATAGGGTGTCTGCGAAACTGGGAAAACTCCCCGCTGAAGGACCGGCCCGTCGTCGGAGCTCCCCCGGGGGGACTCACCACCAGTAAACTGTACATAAGATGCTCTTCAAGCCTCTCTTGGAGGAAGGAGCCCAGGAGGACCAGGGACACGACGACCATGAGGTACCTGCACAGGCAGCGGCGCCCGGAGCGCGGGCCTAGATCAGCTCTGCGGAGACAGGCAGGTGTGGGCCAGGCAAGCTCCGGCTCCCGCTTCCTTCCCGCCTCTCCCGGAGTCTCCCGGAGCCTTTCCGCCCTGCTGACCTGCCCCTGCTGATAGCCCTCGGGGAGACAGAGGCCAAGGGGGCTGGCCGTGTCCAGCCCCACCTTCCTCCCTTCCGTCAGGGCTTCCAGCTGAGACGGGAGTAGCGTCTGTTCTGTGTTCCCTCTTGGAGCGGCGACCCTGCCCGAAGGACGCATTGCCAAGAGGAGAGGCAGGGCCAGGTGTTAATCAGGCCTTCCCCAGACCTCAGGCTCAGCTGGCGTCTCCGCCCGGGTGTGACCGGCCAGTGACTGGGACTCCTCTGTCAGCTCTCACTGCCTTCTGAGTCTGCTCCTTCCTGGGATTGTGGTTGACAGATTACGAGGTTCTGAGTCAAGTCAGAGGGACTGAGGGAAGCTGGTTAGTACGCGTCTCTCTCCTGTCCCCTGCTGGTCAGAAGGGTGGAAACCTTAAGTGGCTGGAAATTCCTAATCATGTGACATCTTGACCGGGTTGAGAGTGTTATGTACATGGAGATTTTTGTCTCATAGAAAAGGTGCTTTGAGGGTTTATCAGAGACTAGAGATTTCCCTGAGATCAAGGAGAAAACCCTTTAATGCTGCAGGATGGGGGCCCAGAGGGCTCTTCCGAGGTGGCCGGACCTGGGCATCCCTCCTGGGGGACCCTGTTTGACGACCCTTGTTCACCTTGAACGGGGGCTGCCCAGCACCCCATCCTCGAGGCAGGTACCTGCTTCTGGGTGAGGCCAGGGTCGAGTCTGCAAGCCAGCTTTCCAGGCTTTTGTCTCAAGCCCGGGAGTCTGGAAGTTAACTGTCAGTTTGAGTCAGTGGATGAAGGTGGGTATTGAAGAACCCCTTCCCCAACCGGAGAGCTCCCATCCTGCCCCCTGTCCCGGGCTGCCTGCGGGGTCTCTAAGCATCACAGGTTGGTCCCAAAGCTCCAATTCTCCCCCGGGCCCAGGACTACCCAGACCTCTGAAGTTCCCTTCTCTTCTCTTTCTCTGGCCTTTTTTGTTCCTAAGAATGTATTTCAGTTCTTTCTTCTCTCCCTCCCCAGCTTAAGGTGAACAGAATAATTACTTACATAAACTGCAAAATAATTACCACCATAAATTAACATTTGTCACCTCATACAGATACCAAAAAAGAAAAAAAAAGGAAAAGAATTTCCTTGTGATGAGAATTTTTAAGGTTTACTTTCTCAGCAGCCTTCAAATATACTCCACAGTAGCATTTACTATGGTCACCTTGCTGTCCATCACATTACCAGGACTCACTGATCTGATGCCTGCAAATTTGTACTTTTTGATCACCTTCCTCTAATGCAACCCCCCCCCACCCCCACCTCTGGTAGCCCCAAGTCTGATCTCTTCTGTGGCTGCTGTTTATTTATAGATTTCACAGACCACTGAGATCGTACAAAGTTTGTCTTCGTCTGTCTGACTTATTTCATTTAATATAGTGCTCTCAAGTTCTGTCCTAGTCACAGATGGCAGGATTCCCTTCTTTTCATGGCCAAATGGCATTCCTTTCTGCATGTCTCTGTGTATCTATCACATTTTCTTTATCCATAATAGTGCAGTTTTGACAAGTCTATCTACTTAAGAACTGTAGTCTTCTAACAGGACAGAACTTTTTGAACTAAGACTTTTCTCCCCTCCTCTCTTCCCCTCTTTGAATCATCTTCTAAGTTCCCCCCACCTTTTCTCCTCTGGGAGTCAAAAACCAAAAAAGCAAACAAACAAAAGCCATTAAAAGCTTTGTTCTGAAGTTAGGATGGTTAGAGAATCTCTAGAACATTTTTTTCCCCTGCATTAAAAAGTTATGTGTAGGGGCTTCCCTGGTGGTCCAGTGCTTAAGACTGTGCTTCCACTGCAGGGGGCCCAGGTTCGATCCCTGGTCGGGGAACTAAGATCCCACATGCCTCAAAGTGTGGCCAAAATAAATAAATAAAAATACTTAAAAATTTTAAATAGTTATGTATTACTTTGATGTTCAATGTATTTTTTTTTATGATCAGTGCTTTTTAAAATCCTGTTTAAGAAATATTGTATACTACAGAGTTGTGAAGATATTCTCTTATGATTCTTTCTAGAAGTTTTACAGTTTTGGTTTCCCCCTCCAGCTTTATTGAGTTATGGCTGACAAATAAAAATTGTATGTATTAAGTGTACAACTTGATGCTTTGATACAGATTTACACTGTGAAATAATTACTACAGTCACCTCACGTGGTTGCGGCTTCTCTCCTCCTCTCCTTTCTCTTCTCGTCTTTTGTTTATTCTCCTTTGCGGTGAAGGCCTTTAAGATCTGCTCTTTCAGCAAATTTCATGCATAAAACACAGCGTTGGTGACCATGGCTACATTGCTGTGCTTTAGCTCCAAAGCTTATTCATCTTTGCTCCTTTTATAAGACCTCCCCCCCCCTTCCCCTCTTCCAGGTTCTGGCAACCAACGTTTCTATCCTTTGCTTCTATGAGCTTCACTGTTTTAAATCCCACATATAAATGAGATCATGCAGTATTTGTCTCTGTGTCTGGCTTATTTCCCTTGGCCTGATGTCCTCAAAGTTCACCCATGTTGTCACAGACGGCAGCGTTTCCTCCTTTTTAAAGGCTGTGTAATACCCCCTTGAATGTTTATACGCCACATTTTCTTTATCTGCTCCTCTCTCAGTAGATGTTTAGGGTGTTTCCTTTCTTAAATAATGCCGCAATGAACATGGGAGTGCAGGTATCTTTTTGCGATCCTGATTTCAGTTCCTTTGGATATACAAGTACCAAGAAATAGGATTGCTGAACCATAAGTTAGTTCTAGCTTTAATTTTTTGAGGCGTTCCCATAATGGCTGTAACAATTTATGTTCCCTCTAACAGAGTGCGAGGGCTCACTTTCCCCCAATCCCTGGCCGAGACTCAGCTTCATTTTTTTTTTTAGTAAAAGCAATTCTAACGGAAGTGAGGTGATATCTCATTGTGGTTTTGGTTTGAATTTCCCTGATGACTAACGAGAGCTTCCCTGGTAGCTCAGTTGGTAAAGAATCTGCCTGAGACTCCAGATGCCTAACGCAGGAAACCCCAGATGACTAATGATGTTGAGAATCTTTTCGTGTACCTGTTGGCCATTCGCAATGTCTGCTTTTGAGAAATGTCTCTAAAGGTCCTGCCCATTTTTTTTTTTTTCTGCCCATTTTTAATTGAGTTATTAATATTTTTTTTTTGCTGTGGAATTAAATGAATCCCTTATGTATTTGGATATTAGCCCCTTACCAGATAAATATCCTGCAAATAAATACCTTCTGTTCAGGGGCTGCCGTCTCATTTGTTCGTGGTTTCCTTCACTGTGCAGAATATAGTGCTCGTTTTTAACTTTAGGTCTGTGTCCATCTCAAATTCATACTTGTGTATGGTGTGAGGTAGGGGTCGAGGTTCATTTCTTTGCATTGATACCCAGCTCTTTCAGTACCATTTTTGGAAAACAGTTTCCCCTGCCTTCTGAATTACCTTGGCATCTCGTCAAAATCCAGGCAGGGCATAAGCCTGCAGCTGTTTCCACTCTCGTGTCGTTCTGCTGATCTATTTTTACTGCACTCTGCGTAACCTCACGTCGTCCCCCTCCCCCAGCTCCGAGGTCACAATGCTGGTCTCCTGTGTGTTCAGGCAGGAACCCGTGTTCGGGTTCCAGTCCCGCTAGCTCTCCCACACATCCTGGGGCAGTGCCGCCTCTGTGACAAATCACAGGGGTTTCTACCCCTATTTAGGTTTCATCCCCTATTTCTTGGGGGTGGTTTTCTAACCTTGTGCCTAAGCTGTACCATTCTGTTGGAATAATTTGTTAGTTTTTCAGTTTCTGAGTCAGCTTTGTTGACGTATAACTCACAAACGGCTTTTACCATGCGGCTCACCGAGCTTCAGCAAATGTGAACGGTTGTGGCGTTGCGTCACCGTCGAGTTGGAGAGCGGTCCCTGAGAGCTGCTCTGTGCCCGGTGCGGTCCACGTCCACCTTCCCGGCCCACCCACCCCCGGGTCTGGAGGACCACTGCTACGGTTTCTATCACTATGGTTTGCCTTTTCTAGAATTTACCTATGTTTATCTTTCTATGATTTCTGATGAGCATTTCAGTTGTTTTAGCGTTTGAATACAGTGAATAAAGCTGCTCCAGAAATTCACGGGCAAGTTTCTGGGTCAATAAGAGTGCGATGGCTGGTTTGTGTGGAAGGTGCAGGTTTAACTTCGTAAGAAACGGCTGGGCTGTTCTCCAGAGTGGCTGCACCACTGTGCATTCCCACCAGCTGCGTGCTCGGCCACACTTGAGACTTCAGTCCTTCAGTGTGAGCCATCCCGGCAGGGCTTTGTTGGTGTCTCATTGTGTTTTATCCCTTTTGTAAATTAAGACGTAATTTACACACAGTAAAACCGCCTCGTTCTTGTAGCGTTCCCTAACTTTCACTGCACTTGTCCAGGCGCACAGTCACCACTGTGATTGAGCCGCGGCCTGGCAGGACACTCGTGTGTCCTTGGATCCAACCCGCTGCCTCACTTCCAGCCCCTGGCGACCGTGCAGCTGTTCTCTGCCCCGAGAGTCCCGGCAGTGGGGCCGCGCCGCTTGTCTCCGCCTGAGCCTGCCTCTTCCCCATTTGTGCTGCTGAGAATCACCCTGTCGCGCGCACCTCGGTGCCTCCTTCGTCTTCCCTGCCGAGTGATGCTCAGTGTGCATGGACCGCAGCGTCTTTGCAGTCACAGTTTGGTGGATGTTTGGACTGTTTCCAGGCTTTGGCAATCACAGATAAAGCCACTAAAGGCTTTCCCTTTCAGGTTTTTGTGTAATGTGTTTTTATTTCTCTCAGATAAACATCTGGGACTGCAATACTGTGTCATATGGTGTGTGGTTTAGATGACAAGAAACTGCTAAACTTTTTCTAAAGTGGCGCCTCATTTTAAACATCCACCGGCATTGTATGGGAGTTCCAGCTGCTCTTCAGCAATACCTGATTGTCAGTTTAAAAAATCAACCCTTCCCATAGGTATACACGTAGTATCTATTAGCAGCCATGGTTTATGGTGGACTGGCTAAATTTGTAGGTGTGCCTACTGAAATGCAGACGCAATGTCTCCGGGACCTCACTCACCAGTGGCTCCAAAAGACAGTGATGAGGGAACGTGCTGGGGGGACGTGTCAGGCCATCAGCTGGTCTAGGAGTGGGCTGCGGTTACACCCTTGCTGACCCGTGACCGCAGTGGAGACCTTGGCTGGCTGGTCAAGAGCCTGGAAGTGTGGGGACCATGTCCGGGCTAGAGGAATGTGATTGGATGACCGGGCCTGTGTGCGGATGTGGCAGGTTCACATCCACCAGGGAACACCTGTCATGGAGGGGGGGCTGGGGGACGAGGAGGGTGGGCGATGGAGGCCCCCATGGTGCCGGCACGGCGCACGTGTGAGCTGAGGGGCCACAGGGAGCCCCACGTGGACGATGACTCGTTAAGCTTGACTCTGCTCCTGTCGTTCTTGAATGTGCAGCCTGTGTGCAGGACCGCGTGCAGAGACACTTGCAAGCGTCCTGCCCCAGGAGACCAGCCAGACACCGCCCTGCTGACAAGCTGTTTTCTCGGGAACGGGCAGTCTCTCTGGGTCTGAGTTTGCTTTCCTGCCTGAGGTACCCAGGGAGCACCACTCTCTGAGCGTCGGGTCCACTGGCATAGGTGCCACAGGGCACAGCCCCAGACCAGGAGACCCGCCCCCAGCAAAGGAAGAAGGGGCGGGGCTCGTGCCACCTCCCTCACAGGCGCGTGGGGCGCCTCCGGGAGCTGACCACGTGCCGGGCTGCCTGCGGTATGCATGCAGCCTGGTCAGAGGTGCGATCTGAGGGTGGGCCTTCCATTCACATTCTCGGTGCTGAGAATGACAGTCCCCCGCCCCGGCCCCAGCAGACAAGCAAACAGACCTCCAGCTGGTCTCCGACCCCATCGAGCTCAGAGAGCCGCGGTCTCAGAGGTGCCTTAGCTCCGCGACGCGGCCCTGCTCCTTTCTCTGCACGGTGCCGCCCCGCTGACCCCTTCTTACGTGGGCACAACAGCACCGCTCCGGTGGGCTGGACACAGTGCCCCAGAGTGGCCCAGCGCATTCAAAATGACCTGCCCCCCAGACCGGCCATAGACACGGGGGTCCGGAGACCAGGGGTGTGGTGTGCCTCCCCCAAGACCACTGCTCAGGAGACCCCGGCTGCCACCGTCAACCTTCTCCCGGACTTGTTCATCCTCCTCTCGGTGGACATCTTGCTGGGTGGCTCACGGAGAGATCAAATCCTTTCCAGCAAGAGCGGAATCACCTTCCCATCACAGGAGAAGAGAACAGACCCGTTCCCTGCCCCCTGCCGTCTTGCCTTCTCTGCCCGCTCGGCCTCATTAGGTCAGAAGAAGCTGCCCGCCTCCTGTCAGAAGCGAGACCTGGGCGTAAAGAAGCCAGCGGGCTGCCTGGAGCTACGGACAGCCTGGGTGCGCCAGGCGGGCTCTCCCGTTGGGGGCGCGCGCTCTGCAGGCCACGGAGTCAGCCGTGGTGGTGCTCAGGGCTCCCTCTGGCGGTGCTCGGGCTCAGTCGCCCTGCGGCCTAGTCCCCCAGCCACGGATCGAAGCCGTGTCCCCTGCTTCGGAAGGCGGATTCTCAGCCAAGAAGTCCCTGAGCTGCTTTAAAAAGCATCAGCAAAACAGAACAATCCCCCCGCCCCGCCCCGCCCCTCAATACAGCAGGTGCCGGAGGTGTGCGGAGCCTTCCCCTCTTTCCTCCTGGAAGCAGGAGAGGACAGCTCTCCCCCACCCGACCCCCCTTGGAAGATGTCCTCCGTCTGCTGGAAGGAGCGTGATGTCGTTGCTGTCAGGGCAGAGAGTGGAGGAGAGATGTCCGCACACAGACTTTGTTCAGCAGCACGCTCATCCGTCGCCTCCCCACATCTGCGGTTCCTTCTCCACAATTGCCCCTCTTCGTTCAACCCGACAGAAAAGTGTTTAGGTTTCGCCGCCTCTCTGGGTCTTAATTTCCTGAGGCGGGCACCCTGGGTCACATAAAACCCGTGGGAAAATAAGTGTGACTGCTTCCCTCACGTGTACTTGCCCTGTGTCCATCTAGTTCCCAGGACCGGCTCTCACGACCTATGCTAGGACGTTTCCGAGCATAGCATGGCAGGAGTCCGTTCCAGCTTGGCAGCCCTCGTGAATATTCAGAGCCCATCGGACTGGTTTCAGGGCTTTCCAGCTGGCTAGCGGTAAAGAACCCACCTGCCAATGCAGGAGACGTAAGAGATGTGCGTTCGATCCCTGGGTCGAGAAGATCCCCTGGAGGAGGGCACGGCAACCCACTCCAGTACTGTTGTCTGGAGAATCCCGTGGACAGAGGAGCCTGGCAGGCTGTGGTCCATGGGGTCGCAAGGAGTCAGATAGGATTAAGCGACTTAGCCGCACACTGGTGTCAAAGTTGTCGTTATGGAAAACGGCCACGGGGTGGCAGCACTGACTCAGGCGCATCGCTGGTTACTCAGGCGACCAGAGCCTGGGTTGTCAGTTCCAGCGGAATGTGCCAGAACAAAACCCTAAGCCTTGTGTCTCAAGACTTCCTCCCTCTGCCCCTTTATCCCCCAGCACATCCCATCCCTGCAACCGCAGTGTGGGGTCGGTGCTGGCATCACAGGTGAGGCGACCCTAACTGAGCCTGGAGGTGGGAAGCCCCTCCCCTGAGACCGGGGCCCCACCCCCGTGCGGGTGCGGCAGCTTGGCTTCACCGCAGGAGGGCCAGCCCCGATCTGGACACTGTGCGCTCAAGCCGGGGGAGCAGGCCCTCCAGGGCCATCAGAGGCACTCGTGGGTGGGCACACCCTCTCAGCGCCCCCAGCCCCACGCCTTGGGAACCGAGCTTGCTCACACTCCGGGGTCACGGAGAGTCAGCGCCTGGTTGTCTTTTTTCAGTGTATTTGGAATTGCAGTCTATAGGTGACTTTCAATGTCCTGGGTTTTTTTTTTTTTTTTTTTTTTTTCCTTTTTGATCTACAGCAACTTGATTTGCTTAGATGTATATATGTCTTTTTTCAGGTTCTTTCCCCATATAGATGATTACAGAGTGTTGAGTGGTGTTCCTTGTGCTATACACCAGATCCTTGATTATTTTATAAATAGTAGTGTGCATGTGTTAATCTGAACCAGCTAATTTCTCCTGGCTTCCCACCTTTCTTTTGTGGTAGCCATAAGTTTCTTTTCTAAGTCTATGAGGCTCTTTTTCGTTTGTAAAGTTCATTTGTTTAGCCATTGTTTAGCCATGTTTAGACTCCACCTTGGGATCCAAAAGCACTGCAGATGGTGACTGCAGCCATGAGATTAAAAGACGCTTGCTCCTTGGAAGAAGGGGACGACAGAGGATGATGTGGTTGGATGGCATCACCGACTCAAGGGCCATGAGTTTGAGTAAACTCTGGGAGTTGGTGATGGACAAGCAGGCCTGGCATGCTGCAGTCCATGGGGTCACAAAGAGTCGGACATGACTGAGCAACTGAACTGAACTGAACTGCTCCTTGGAAGAAAAGCTATGACAAACCTAGACAGCATATTAAAAAGCAGAGACATTACTTTGCTGACAAAGGTCCATCTAATCAAAGCTATGGTTTTTCCAGTGGTCATGTATGGATGTGAGAGTTGGACTATAAAGAAAGCTGAGTGCTGAAGAATTGATGCTTTTGAACTGTGGTGTTGGGAGAAGACTCTTGAGAGTCCCTTAGACTGCAAGGAGATCCAATCAGTCAATCCTAAAGGAAATCAGTCCTGAATATTCATTGGAAGGACTGATGCTGAAGCTGAAACTCCAATACTTTGGCCACATGATGCAGAGCCAACTCATTGGAAAAGACCCTGATGCTGGGAAAGACTGAAGGCAGGAGGAGAAGGGGACGACAGAGGATGAGATGGTTGGATGGCATCACTGAGTCAGTGGACATGAGTTTGAGTAAGCTACGGGAGTTGGTGAAGGGCAGGGAAGCCTGGTGTGCTGCAGTCCACGGGGTCAGAAAAAGTCAGACACGACTGAGCGACTGAACTGAACTGAGACCCCCCTGAGAAGTGGTATCATGTGATATTTGTCTTTCTCCATTTCACTTACTTCACTCAGCGTGATCATCTCTAGCCTCTTCCCTGTGGCTGGAAAAGGCATTCTCCTCCTTCTTGATGGCTGAGTGATATTACATTGTGTATATGCACCCCATGTTCTTTATCCACTCATCTGTCCTTCTGCAGAGTTAGGGGGGTGGGATAAATTAAGAGTTTGGTATTAAAACATACACAAGAATGCATATCAAATAGATAACCAAAAGGGACCTACTGAATAGCACTGGGAACTCTGCTGAACACACTGTAATAACCTGTATGGAAGAAGAACCGGAAAAGAAAAGGATACGCGTCTCAGTATAAATGAATCAAGTTCCCGTACACCCGGCACAAACGCAACATCCGACCAACTCTGCGCCAAGACAAAAATTAAATTAAAGAGTGGGAATGGTGCCATCTTGTGGCCATTTGCTGTAACAACAACTTTAAAACCTGGGCTGATGGGCCCTTAATAGTCACAAGACCTGCGGGGCTCTAAACCACCTCCCCTCAAGAAATGTCCTAGGGGAGGTCATCGGAAAAGAATTCAAGAGAGCGCAGACATTCAAGAAGCCAATTTCAAGAGGTAAATTTTACTCACACTTATGTTTAAAATGGATACCCAACAAGGCCCTACTGCATAGCAGAGGGAACTCTTCAAACGCTACGCGCCAGCCGGGATGGGAGAGGAGTTGGGGAGAATGGATTCAGGCACATGTGTGGCCGAGTCCCTTTGCTGTCCTCCTGAACCTATCACTACACTGTTAGTTGGCTGTACTCCAATATAAAATAAAATTATTTTTTTGTTAAGAAGTCAGTTTTGGTTAGGGTGATCCTTTAGAATAAATGCACCTCTGAGTGACTAACATTTAGATCAACTAGTCAAAATGGTTCATCACCCATTGTTCTAAAACACTGATCCGTGGAAGAAGTTATGCTGGGTAACAGCGTGTCCCTGCCGTCCCGGAGCTGCTCTCTGGCTGTGGTCCTCGGGCTTCTCACCGCGGGGTGGGGGGAGTGTCTCTTGTTCGAGGGTGAGGGCCCCGGAGCACAGGCTCAGTAGTGTGATGCACAGGTTAGCTGCTTCACGGCCCCTGGCATCTCCCTGGATCAGGGATCGAACCCGTGTCCCCTGCCCTGGCGGACAGTCATATCCACTGTGCCACCAGCCAAGTCCCTCGAGGAGGTGATGCTACACGCGCTCCCCCTGCATCAGGGGCTCCAGGCTTTCTTTCCCTTTGCACAGGAGGTGGCTTGACAGGAATCGGCTTGGCCAGTTCTCCCTGGACATCGTCCTCCATGATCCACACTGTGGGTGAGCTCACTTCCTTTGTTGTGGTTGTTCAGTCGCTCAGTCGTGTCTGACTTTCGGGAAGGTCGTGGGACCAGTCCTCACTGTCCTAGGAGGCTTCCTACACTGATTTCCACTCTCCTCAGGCCGTACCCTTAAATCAACATGAGTAGAAATTCACTTCACAAGTGTATTTGCAGCAGTGAATATGACTTTATTCCCGCAGTGCAAAACGGCCTCTCAGGGAGCCATTCTATTACTCAACCCACCCTGATCCACAAACAGCAGGAGACATTTCGTCTTTGGGTTCATCCATCTCAGGATCAGCAGTCACGCTGATCACCCGCGTTACTTGAGAAGCATTTGCATTCAAACCAGACGTCTCAGGAGCGGAAACCTGTGCCCCTAACCCAGAATGGTTACACGGATGCCCTTCAGCATGTCCTACGCTCGAAGATCCTCGCTATGGAAACGTAAAGTACAGCCGACGCACAGGTTTACCAGCCGTCACTGTAATCTTAATTGCCTATCATCATTGCAAATCCTTTACCTGATACATGAAATCGATAACTCTTCCCAAATCATGAAAACTGTGGCTCATTCATAATACTGAAGCAACGAATACACAGATGGCAAAGATTTAAATGTTGGCTCCTTCATAATCCCCACAACAGATCTGACACAGGAAAATTATGACTCATGGAAATCAACAACCGAGTAGGAGAGAGGTCGTCACTGAATGCTAGTTTCATCTGAAAATGTTTACCACTCATGAGCTGCTCCTTCATTAGGCCTAAAAGAGCCTAGATCTATCCCAGGATGCCTAAATTGAAGACTCCTAACATCGATGGGACCAGGCCTACGGTGTGGACACAGAGCAGGAGAGGCCGTTCTGCAGCTTTCAGACAGGACGGAGGGAGAAGGGGACACGCAGACTCCAGAGCCCTTGGGGACGGGCTCTCCAAACTCCAGGACGGACAGGCCGCGGGGGTCCCAGGCCCTGGTGCCCTCCTGAGCGGGATCGTGGGCGCGTTCCCCTCCTCTGCCCCGCCCTCCCCTGCAAGTCCCCAGAGGAGCGCTCTCGGGGTGCAGCCTGCTGAGAGTGAATACAGGGGTCACTTTTCTGCTCGGTGCTTGACAAAGACTGAAGTCGCTCAGTGGTGTCTGACTCTGCCACCCCATGGACTGTAGCCCGCCAAGCTCCTCCGTCCGTGGGATGTTCCAAGCAAGAATACTGGAGTAGGTTGCCCTTTCCTGCTCCGCATGGACAAGAAGTTTTTCCCTCTAAACGTGACACACGGCCACCCCTCCGGCCTCACATCTCCTCCCTACAGTCCAGGGTGGTGGTGCGCAGGGGGCATAATGTCCAAGCCAGCTCTGCAATGACAGAAGCGATGTTAGGTCCACTGGGGCCCTTCCTGTGGCCGGGCACCTGCGCGTCACAGTTCCACTTCGAGTCAGGACCCACAGGTAAAGTCCTATACACGAGGAGCTGAGGCTCACAAAGGCTGGGTGACTCATCAAGGCCGGGCAAGGCAGGACCTTGGCTGCTTTGATTATGAATTTAAATTATTTGTACAGTACACATTTTACCAAATTGGGTGTCTTATAGAAACCAAGAAAAGCATATTTTAAAGAACTTGCTTCCATATTTTAGCCAACAAATATTTGAATAACTTGTGATTCTATGAAGCAAAGCATGTGTGAGCAGTCCTGCTGGGGGAGAACGTGTGTGGACCAGCATTCAGGTCTGTCTGCTGCCAGATCCCGCGGCTCCCGGGCACTCAGCTGGGGTGGGCCGCCCACGGGGTCTCCACTGGGCTTGCTCAGGTTGGCGGCAGCCTCGCCCCTTGGCTGTGGGGCTGCTTTCCTCATCTCTCGTCCACGCTGGGCCTGGTCATCTGTGCTGCCAGTGGCCCTCCACGTAAGGCGAGTGGCTGGAGGAAGAGAGTGTTCTTGGGCAGCAGGTCTGGGGCGGGATTTGACCATTCGAACATCAGCTACTGACTGGGAGGGAAAACACCGCCAGAGCGGCACTTAGAGCTTTCTCTCGGCTGGTTGCCAAGGCGCTGAATCAACCCAGAACAAGGACACTAGAAATGGAACAACTTTGCTCTAGAAAGGCTGAGGTCCTGCCTCGCTCACGTGGTCTGTGTGAGCACCAGGTCGGCCTGCTCTGTGTTGCCACCGCGAGGCTCATTCATTCATCAAGTCCATCCTTCTGTGAACCCAACCTGCGTGCGTGGAGCGCAGAGCCTCTGCAGGCGCTGCCTGTTGTCAGGGTCACAACTGGGAACACAACAGGGGCAGCGGCCCATGTATTCCTGGACTGGGGAGAGAGAAACTAGACAAACACTGAACCAGTGGACAGACAGACACTACTATACAGACAGAGGTATGCACATGCACACACCCAGGTGCATGCTCACATGCACACATACACCCACCCAGGTACACACTCACACGCACACATACCCAGGTACACACTCACACGCACACACACCCAGGTACACATTCACATGCACACACACCCAGGTACACACTCACATGCACACACACACACCCAAGTACACACTCACATGCACACACACCCAGGTACACACTCACATGCACAAACACACACCCAAGTACACACTCACATGCACACACACACACCCAAGTACACACTCACATGCACACATACACACCCAGCTACACGCTCACATGCACACACACACAGGTACACATTCACATGCACACACACACACACAGGTACACACTGACATGCACGCACACACCCAGGTACACGCTGACATGCACACACACACCCAAGTACACACTCACATGCACACACACACCCAGGTACACACTCACATGCACACACACACACCCGGGTACACGCTCACATGCACACACACACCCAAGTACACACTCACATGCACACATACACACCCAGGTACACACTCACATGCACACACACACACAGGTACACACTCACATGCACACACACACACCCAGGTACACGCTCACATGCACACACACACACCCAGGTACACGCTCACATGCACACACACACCCAAGTACACACTCACATGCACACATACACACCCAGGTACACACTCACATGCACACACACCCAGGTACACGCTCACATGCACACACACACACACAGGTACACATTCACATGCACACACACACACACACAGGTACACACTCACATGCACGCACACACCCAGGTACATGCTCACATGCACACACACACCCAAGTACACGCTCACATGCACACACACACACCCAGGTACACACTCACATGCACACACACACCCAGGTACACACTCACATGCACACACACACACCCAGGTACACACTCACATGCACACACACACCCAGGTACACACTCACATGCACACACACACACCCAAGTACACACTCACATGCACACACACCCAGGTACACGCTCACATGCACACACACACCCAAGTACACACTCACATGCACAGATACACACCCAGGTACACACTCACATGCACACACACCCAGGTACACGCTCACATGCACACACACCCAGGTACACGCTCACATGCACACACACACACACACAGGTACACACATGCACGCACACACCCAGGTACACGCTCACATGCACACACACACCCAAGTACACACTCACATGCACACACACACACCCAGGTACACACTCACATGCACACACACACACCCGGGTGCACAGACGTGTACATAGACATAGACAGAGGTCTACCCGGCTGGCAGAGGGGAGGGAGAGCTGGACTTGAAAGGGAGGCTGGCTATGAGGAGGACTAGGATGCAGTCTTCGTAACTTTAAGATGTGACTGTTGTAAGATGTAACTGTGCTGAACCAAAGTGGCTGAGTGGGGCCTTGATCAGAACCCGCTGCCCGCAGGGAAGGGGCTCCCCGGGCGCAGTGGTGGCCCTTGTTGAGATGAAAATGAGACTCTCATTTGGTAAGGAAACCTCACCTCCTGGGGGTGGGGGAACCCCTGGCCCAGAAGCCGGGCCCTCCCCTGCCATACTGTCTTCTGCATGCTGTGTGTTCTCACCATTCATCTTGTTTCTTTGTCTCTCTGCACTCACTGTAAGTGCTAAGAGATCCTGGATTTGTCTTTTTTTCTGAATTCCCATCTGAATCCCCAGCGTCAAGAGCGTGGCTGGCATACAGGGTGCTCAGTAACAATTTGTTGAATGAATGAATGACCGTTTATTCCCAGGGAGTCGAGGCTATGCCACCCATCCCCAGGGCCTGTCAAAAGGGCAGAGAGTCTTGCCGCTGGGAAAGGGAATGGAAACTCGGGGGCCCTGGGGCAGGGCAGTTGGCTATTTGGCGCCCTGCAGAGTCTGTCCTGGAAAGTCACAGTTTTCAGCTGGTGACAAGGCGCGGGCTGCAGGCCCTGAGTGGATGATTCGGGGGGACCAGGAGGAAAGCGGTTTCCCCGGAAGGAGAATGGCCGCTTTGCCAGCTGACAGTGAGACTTGTTTGGGCCTTCAGACCCGGTCCTGCCCCTGTGGGGCCATTACCTGGGTGTGGCGGGGTTGGGGGGGGGCCACCCGTGCCCCAGATCCTGTTGTTAGGGGAGCAGCCTCTGAAGCCGGGTGCCCCAGATTAATCCCAGTTCTGTCACCGACTCGCTTGGTGACCTTCCTGTGTCTCCGTTTCTTTGCCTGTCGGGGGGGTGCCATGAGCAGTCCCCCGGTTGTTGTGAGGATGGAAGGAGCTTGTTTGGATCTGCAAGCCTGGGGGTGTCTGCCGGCACCTCAACTACCACGTCCCCTGTCCTCCTCCTTCTGGGTGCCCACCCCCTTCCCACCTCTGCCCCCGGCTTAGGTGCCCTCCCACAGCCCGGGGCACAGGGCGGGCCCCTCCCACCCTCCCTGTCCTAGGCACGCCTGGCACCGCTGGTCATGGGAAGATGGACCTGGCATGAGCCAGCCCCCCCTGCCCCCCTGCAGCCCCCAGCCATGGAGGCACACCCCTCTTCTAAGGACCTGGGGCTCACCCGGGTGTGGTCCCCAGCCTTGAGCCTGAATCACTGTCACCCTCCCTGTGGGCCGTGGGTGGGGCAGGCTTGGCCGGCTGCCCTGCTCGGGTCTGCCTCGCGGGCCTGTCTGTGCCTCCCACCCTGGCCCACTCCAAGGCCGGGCCCCCAGACAACCTCACTGCCAGACTCTCCCACACTCCTCTTATTCTGCAGCCCCAGCTCTGCTGCCTGGTCTTCCCTCTCATCTCCCCTCTCCTGCAGGTCTGCGCCTCCAGGAAGCCTTCCTGGACTGGGAAGGAATCGCAGCCTGGTGCGGTCCCCACATGGCGGCAGGAACACCCCCGGGGGCTGGTGGAAATGCAGATGCTCAGGGTCACGTTCAACCAGATCCCAGGGGTCCACACGCACGTTACAGCTTGAGACCCAGTGAGCGAGGTCACTCTTGCTGTTCCAACCTGACAAGATGGACTTTCTGGGAAGCTGCGTCAGCTGGTCGGGCTGACTGGGGCAGGGGGTGGGGGGTGTCTCAGATTCTGTGAACAGCAAAGGGCTGCTCGGGCCCCAACCTGAATCGCCGTTCAACAGCAGGCTGCCCACCAGCCTCTCCTATCTGCTGGAGGCCGCCCCCATGGGGCTAGGTCAGCTGAGGCCGAGGGTCCCCAGGCCATGCCCGTGGGTTGCTGCTAAAGTGCTCCAGGGGGGCCTCCGTCTGGGACCCCAGAATCTCCGGTTACCTGGCCTCAGGCCGACTGAGTGTGGCCCAGACTGGCTCCCTGCAGGCAGACAAAGTGGGGGTGGGGCTCAGGTCACTCCACCTTCTCTTCCTCTCTCTGTTACCACACGTGTCCATGTGTGGACTCCTGAGTGAAGATAGATGTTTAACCTCATGTAGCCCAGATTTTCCGAAACTTAGATTCCCTTTGTCACTTAGCACCTGTGGGAATAACCTTGGGAAATGCTAATCTAATTCCATGCACATGCACACACACGTGTGACCACACACGCACACACATGTATGGGTGAACACATATGCACACGCTACCATGTACATGTACACGCGCAACACATACACACACATGTACACACATGCGTGGGCGCACACATGTACGGGCACACACGTATGCATATACTGCCATGTATACACACATGTGCACATGCATGCCCCCACATACATGCACACATGCACACACATGTGTGGGCACACACACACACGTACCAGTCACTGGGGCTTTTGTGTGGGGCTCTCTTGGGAGGGGTAAGCTGAGTCTGGGCACATCTCTGCAGCCCCTCTGGACAGAGGCTGTGGGGTGGGGCAGCCTCTCCTCGCCCAGGGTTGGTGGGGTAGGCTGTCCTCACCAGCTTTTGAGCCTCAGATGTGGTTGTCCTCCCCAGTCCACCACCGGCCCTGGAGTGGGCAGCCCTGCTGGCCGTAATGGGATGTGTGTCCCACCGGAGGGCCTGCGGGAAGGGCATGTTGGGGCTGGAGCAATTTCTGGGAACCCCGGCCTGGACTCTAGCTGACATGGGGGTTGGATGGAGTGGAGCTGGCAGGGCCGGGCCTCCCTGGGCCTGCTGCAGAGGGCAGGGGTGGAGGTGGGAGGCTGTAGGATCTGGGCACCCAAGGTGGGCCCCCCGGGGGCCTGGCCAGGAGCTGGGATGGGTGAAGGCCGAGGTTCAGGCTCACAGGGATCCTGGAGGCAGGCTGGGAGTCGGCCTGACCGTGGGCAAGTGCTGTTCAAGTGCCGCTAAAGAGGGAGACGGCAGGGGTCTGGCCTCAGGCCCCCTTCACCTTCTGTCGCCTACTAGCGGTGTGACCTCGGACAAGTGGCACAGCTTCTCTGAGCCAGAGTTTCCTCATCTGTGAACTGGGAGTGGTCGCGCCCACCTGTGGCATCGCTGCGAAGATTTAGGTGATTAACGTGTGGCCACGCCTCCACGTGTCCCCGTGTCCCCCTGTCCCCCGGCCCAGCGCTCCTTCAGGACAATGTTGGGCCCGAGTGCGGGGACATGAGGCTGGGGGGGTTCAGAACGACGCACCGGCCATGCTGGTGGCTCTGGGCTGGTCTGCCTGGGCCTCCCTGTCCTCATCTCTGAACCGGACATTAGTGCCCTGAGCTCTGTCTGTCTCACTGGGGTGAAGAAAGGGAACACCCTAAGCCTTTGCAAGGTAAGAGCTGTCTTGTGGCCCCTCAGTAAAAAGCCTATTGCTAACAAAGCATAACTAACTTCTGTTCACTCCTTCTCCGGCTGTGCGGGGCGGCAGAAGGCCCTGCGTTCCAAGAGGTGACGCGTCAGGCCTGTGGTGTCTCCAGGGCAGCCTGGCCTCCAGGGACCAGCTTCCTGGCTCAGGGTGGACGTGCTGCGGCAGCTGGGACGTGGGGTCTGGGCGACTCGGGCTCAGGGCTCCAGAGACCCTGCCCTCATAGTCCGGGCTGCCGGCGTCCCCTGGAATCCCCACTCTGAATTGCCCTCTGTTTCTGGCCCCGAGGAACGTTGCACTCTCCTCAGGAAGTTCTCCAAGAGGCCAGCAGGGCCTGAACCCTGCTGACCGGACACGGCCGGATTAAGCCCCTCTGGCAGCGCACACGCTGAATGCACCACCTCCCGCAGAGTCGGGGTCCGTGACGGCTCGCTGTGTGTTCCGACACCGTGGCCCCTTCGGGCAGCGCCGGGCACACGTGGTCTCCGCGGTCACACACCCCAGACATGGGGCAGCAGGCCACGCTGTGTCTGCACCGCAGGGCTGTTGTGGACAGGCCATCTCTCAGCAGCACCCGCGGGGCAGAGCGGCAGAGGACGGGGCCCCGGGGGGCCTGAGGGCCTTGGGGAGCTGGTCACTCTCTGCATTTGACCTGGGGGCCAGCGCTTGGCGGGTGGAGAGTCACGGAGCTGCCCGCACTGAAGCTGCGTACCTCCCCATGGTTACACTTCGCTTTAATGTGTGAGTGCCTGTTCAACTCTTTTGCGACCCCGTGGACGGCAGCCCACCAGGCTCCTCGGTCCATGGGATTTACCAGGCAGGAATACTGGAGTGGGTTGCCATTTCCTTATCCAGGGGATCTTCCCGACCCAGGGCCCAAATCCGTGTCTCCTGCATTGCAGGCGGTTCTTTACCACGGAGCCACCTGGGAAGCCCTTGCTTTAGTGGCAATTCACCAATTAAGCATGTATTGACTTCAAATCTGCAGTTTGACCTCACGTTTTGGAGGCTCCAGACCCAGAGCGTCAACAGTCTGGGCCCCAGAGAGGTGGTCTTCTCCGCCCCCCGCTCCCCGGAGCTGAGGCCCTGCCCTCCCCCCGGCCTTGCTGACTGTCCCCAACTGAGGGATGACTCAGGGCTCAGAGTCACAGGCTCAGAAAGGTCACCGCCCTCCCAGGCTGGGGCGGGCCCTCTCTCCAGCCCGCCCTAAGCCCCCCAGGCCCCTCCAGCCAGGGAGCCCACAGCCGCGAGACCCGCCACCACCTGGGGCTTCCGCCTGACCCAGCAGGTTCCCGGTGTCTGTCCTATCCCTTACGAGCCTCCTGGGGCGGGGCCCCCAGCCCGTCCCGCAGGACTCGGGGAGAACAGGCCTTCAGGAAATGCGAGCTCCTCTTTTAGCCCTGAGGTCCGCTTCCCAGGGGCCTTCCTGGACGTGCTTCCCTGGACAACCTGTGTGACGTTGGGCGCGTCTGTCCTCTCCCGAAGGGGACTTATCTGTAAGATAAGGCCAGCCACACCAGTCTGGGCCTCAGAGTCCTCGTCTGGCGCAGGGAGGCGTGAGTGGCCCCTGGGGCCTCAGCGGCTCCCCCAGTAATCCACTGCTCGACAATGTTCAAAGAAACGCCAGCAATTTATTGATTTCCTATATTTCCAAAAAAGCAAACACACAGTGTACCCCACAGGAAACGGGCCTGGCCGGTGCCCGGTTCTTCCAGACACAGCGGGGGGAGCAGGCTGCAAAGGGACCCCCCTTTCCCTCCCATGCCCCCAGCTCTGCTCGGCCCCAGGCAGACAGGAGCAGCTCCGCCTCCGGTCTGGGAGGGGTCTGCGCTGCTGGGCAGGGCACACCAGGCGGGTCTGGCAGCCAGGGGCCTGTCCGCCTTAAGCCCTGGGTCGGGGCTGCGCAGGGAGACCCTCGTGGCCTGGGCCCTCCCCCACTTGATCTCGCATTGGAGTGTCCTGTTTCGGGCGTCGAGCCCGGCAGCGTGAGGCCAGCACATCCTTCCAGCCCAAGCTGGGCCCGCAGACCCCGAGCTCCTTCTCTAGAGCCTCATCCACAGCACCACCCACCCTGCAAAGGTCTGCCTCTTCCAGAGTGACAAGCCTGGCCAGCTGGCAGCAGAAGTCACGAGATGGCTAAACCAGGCCTGGCCTGACTGTCCACCCGGCCTACTGAAACGCCACCCCCTGGCAGCGGCGGGGGCTCTCCCCGGCACGGCCACAGACCCGCTGGTCCTCAGCTACTTCCCTCTAGCCCTGACTGGACTGAGCGGCTCTCTCTCCTTGGGGGCCCCTAAAGCCGGGGACCCCTAAAGCCAGGGACCCCGGAGCCCCTCTTTCCTCCAGGAGAACGTGGGCCACGTGGATGGGGTGTGGTCTCTTGTCACCGATGTATCCTAAGGGCTGACAACACCGCCTGGCTCCTCGCGTGTTTCTTGGAGAAACAAACTCCCCTAGGGCCCGGGGAGTGGCTGAGGGGACGGTCTTCTGGGACCAGCTCCCCATGGGCCTGTGAGGGAGGCGGGCCTGCATGTGAGGGAGACCCCAGCAGCAGAGAACACGCGGCCGCGTGGCGGGCCATCACAGGTCTGAGCCCGACCCGGCCAGTCCCGCTGTCCTCTCCCGCGGGGGTTCCTCGGGGCCGGGGTCTGACTGCCGGGGTGAGCAGTGGGACTGGACGGGGGGCGGGGGGGGACACGCGGCGGGAGGAGGTGTGCGGTGGGCAAGGCCAGGCAGCCAGTCCCCACTGATCGCCGCTGGCGCTGCTGGGCAGGGGGGCTGCGGCCAGGTGGCGCTGTGTCCCGCCCGGTCTCAGCCCACAGACAGGGGCGCTCTCCGGGGCCTGCTCTATGCTCATACGAGTCTGGGGGTCTGGGAGCCACTGCCCCAGCGGGCTTCTCACCACTCTCTCTGCAGTTGTCACGGGCAGCTGGGCGTCAGGGAAGGCGGGGCGGCCTCTGGCTGATCCCTGACATAACAGCTCCCTTTCCTAGCCGAGCGCCCTCCTCCGAAACCCTGCCTCGCTGGGGGCTCGACGGGTCTCAGGACCCATGGGTCAACCCCTGGCCTACCCGGGCCAGCTCCTCTGCTGGGAATCCGAGGACGGACCCGCCGCTCTCCCACCACTCTGCCTCCTTCCTCCCCAACATGTGGATTACTCGCCCCTGTAGGGGAGGGCTCCCAGGCAAGCCCGCTCTGATGGGTACACGGCCCGCGGGAGTGGTCGGCCGCCCCCGGCACCTCCTCTCCGGACAGACTCATACAGCAAAGACAGCCTGCCTGTCCTGGCCCACCCAGCAGACCCCACGGCCGCCCAGCCCTGGCCCCAGGCCCTGCGGGAGGGCCGCTCGGCCACGCCAGATTTCCCAGGAGATACACTGAGCCCCGCCAACCTCCCTTCCTGCAAAGCCGCCTCTCGGGGTGGGTGGGGGATGAGCCCCAGCCCCAGTCACTCCCCCGCCCTGACGCTGCAGGACTCCCCGTGGGCCTGGTGCTGGCGAGGCCCCGGCACCCACTCTTCGGGATGACGGGGAGCGAAACCCCAAGCACAGTCACCCGCGTCTGTGAGAGTGAGTCCCGCCACCACCGTGAGCTCAGCCTGCAGTTCCCCCAGTCCTGCAGTTCCAGGGCCTGCCTTCCGCACACACGCATGCACACACACGCGTGCACTCACACACACACTATACATATGTATATATGCCGCTCCTCAGAGAAAGAAGTATTAACATCAAGACATAAGCTCCCTTAACTCAAGAAAGCCCCCCCCCCGCTCCCCTCCCCCACCCCCACTGCCTGTTAGTTCCCCCAAGGAAAAGAAAGAATCTAAAAATATTTTCATCCACCGCAGCGTCCCTGCGTGCTCTTGGCTGGCTCTGAACACCTCCAAAAGCTGTGCAGGTGGACAGACGCGCCTGCAGTAAGGCCCGGGTCTGCTCCGCTGGTCGGATCACGTCTGGAAAAGGAGAAGACCCCCAGTGAGCACCCGGTCTCACCAGCGGTCCCCTTCCAGCGCGCCCGCGCCTGGGGTCAGGGCCATGCCTGAGACGTTCACAGGGTGCCGGCATCGGATCAGAGGCCCCCACGCCCACGTGTCCACCCCATCGGATCAGAGCCCCCCACGCCCACGTGTCCACCCCGGCGGCAGACTGCGTGTGTCAGGCGCCTGCTGGCTAGTCTCGGCTCTGTGTCCGTCCTTGTGCTGTTGGGACGCATTTGCTGCTGGGGGGAGGTTCTGAGGTCTGAGGGCACCTTCGTCTGGATTGAAGTTGTGGCCCCTGCCTCACCAGCATGCCCTGGGCCACTGGGGTGCCCAGAGGTCCCTTCAACTCAGAAGGCTCTGTCCTCATACCTAGCTCTCCGCAGGTGGGGCCACCTCTGCTGACCCTCCAGGGCTGACCAGGCCAATCTGAGCATCGAAACGTGGCCCTAATCCCTTGGGATGCTTGTTTAAAATGTATTTTCCTAGACCTCACTCCGGAGCCACTGAGTCAGGACTACTGGGGTTGGGACCAGGCGCGTGTGGTTGAGCAAGCATCCCAGGTGAGCCGAAGGAAGGCTAAGGCTTAGAAGCCCTTGTCAGGGATGCTGGACCTGAGTTTTTGGTCCCTAGAATTGTCAGCTAGAAACAAGCTTGTCCACACTAGGCACGCTGCAGAGACTGGACCGTGGCCTGTAAGAAGAAGAGGTGAACCGCAGACGCCCAAACCCAGAACCGCACACTGTGTCATTGCTGGGGTGCCATTCACACTGCAGTCCATGTGAGTGGTACCACCTGGGTTGTGCAGTGAGCAACCTACACGACTGTGCCTGGCAGTTCTGCCCAGACCTCTGGCCTGATGATGCTACCAGTCCATCCTAAAGGAAATCCGTCCTGAATACTGACTGGAAGGACTGATACTGAAGCTGAAGCTCCAGTACTTTGGCCACCTGATGTGAAGAACTGACTCACCAGAGAAGAGCCTGATGCTGGGAAACACTGAAGGCAGGAGGAGAAGGGGACCACAGAGGATGAGATGGTTGGATGGCATCACTGACTCAATGGACATAGTAAACTCCGTGAGTTCATGATGGACATGGAGGCCAGGCATGCTGCAGTCCATGGGGTCGCTGAGCCGGACACGACTGAGTGACTGAACTGAACTGAACTGAACTGAATGTCCTGTGTGGGACAGTCACTGCCCAGGCAGTCGACACGGCAGTCCTCACAGACCTTACGTCAGCCAGACTGGAGCCTGCTTCTATGTCCCTGGGGAGCAGGGCTAGGCCCCTTTCTCTGAGGATGGCTGGGACCGTGGCAGGGGGCCTGGAGGTGCCCCTGCCCAGAGGGGGCGATTCTCACCTGCAAGCTGAACGTGGGCAGGCAGCCTCTCTCAGAATCGGGAGGTGAAGTTCCTGAGGCTGTTGGCCCCGGCTAAGGTCCCCAGCATGCTCCTATCAAAACCTTGCTGCGGGAGAGACAGCAGCTGCGTGAGACACCTGGGGGCAGGCGCCACGGGCGTCCCCATGCTCAGAGGCTGCTCCCAGCACACTTCCTTGACGGCCCTGCCCGCCGCACCTCCTCAGCCTGGGGAGGAGGCCAGCCCCTGGACTGCATCACGAGGGGCCGGCCTCTCCCTCCCGCGGCAGAGCTGGGCAGTGTGGGCGAGCTCTCCGGCAGGGCCAGGCGGGGTGAGGCCTTACCTGCCTGAGGAGCCCCTGCAGCTCCCTGCTGGACCACATGTCGGACAGGAGGAGGCGGGCGGCCTCCGCAGCCTTGGGGGAGGTGCTGTGGGGCGGAAGTTCACCGGCACTGAGACTGGCCGCCTGAGGATGAGCCAACCCTCTGCCCTCCCCCTCACTCCTCCTGGGGCAGCCCCGCTGGTGGGCATCCTCACAGTGGGCACACCCCGCGGCTCTGCCCCCTCAGAGGCACCCGGGACTCTCTTTGGGGCCCCCTTTCTGTCCCTTGGCCTTGTCCTGGGATGACAGAGCTCCGTGGGCCAGATAAGTCCTGCACGGCTGGGGCTGCTGCTGCGTGCCTCCTGCTGGCCCACGGCACTCACTGTCCTTTGGTTCCCAGCCAGGATGGGTGCTGCCTGGGGCCCGAGAGTGAGGCCTCAGCTTCTGGAACCTCCCTCCTTCGGGCCTCCCCGCCAACTCCCACTCTGCAGGGCCCCGCCACCCTCCACCCTCCACCCACCAGGCAGCCCTGCTGCCCTGCCCCCTCCACCCGACCCCCGGCCACCTGCAGTTCCCCCACCTGCAGTCCCACCACCTGGAGTTCCCCCCACCTGCAGTTCCCCCCACCTGCAGTTCCCCCCCACCTGCAGTTCCCCCCACCTATAGTTCCCTCACCTGGAGTTCCCCCCACCTGCAGTTCCCCCCCACCTGCAGTTCCCCCACCTATAGTTCCCTCACCTGTGGTTCCCCCACCTGAAGTCCCCCCACCTGCAGTTCCCCCAACCTATAGTTCCCACACTGGTAGTTCCCCCACCTGCAGTCCCCCAACCTATAGTTCCCTCACCTGTGGTTCCCCACCTGCAGTTCCCCCACCTGCAGTTCCCCCACCTATAGTTCCCTCACCTATGGTTCCCCCACCTGGAGTTCCCCCACCTGCAATCCCCCCCATCTATAGTTCCCTCACCTATGGTTCCCCCACCTGCAGTTCCCCCCCACCTGCAGTTCCCACACTGGTAGTTCCCCCACCTGCAGTCTCCCACCTGGAGATCCCCCCACCTATAGTTCCCTCACCTATGGTTCCCCCACTGGTAGTTCCCCCACCTGGAGCCCCCCTCACCTATAGTTCCCTCACCTATTGTTCCCCCACTGGTAGTTCCCCCACCTGCAATCCCCCCCACCTATAGTTCCCTCACCTATGGTTCCCCCACTGGTAGTTCCCCCACCTGCAATCCCCCCCACCTATAGTTCCCTCACCTATGGTTCCCCCACTGGTAGTTCCCCCACCTGCAATCCCCCCCACCTATAGTTCCCTCACCTATGGTTCCCCCACTGGTAGTTCCCCCACCTGCAATCCCCCCCACCTATAGTTCCCTCACCTATGGTTCCCCCACTGGTAGTTCCCCCACCTGCAATCCCCCCCACCTATAGTTCCCTCACCTATGGTTCCCCCACTGGTAGTTCCCCCACCTGGAGTCCCCCTCACCTATAGTTCCCTCACCTATTGTTCCCCCACTGGTAGTTCCCCTCCTGTGGTCCCCCCAACTGGAGTTCCCCCCACCTATAGTTCCCTCACCTATGGTTCCCCCACCTATGGTTCCCCCACCTGCAGTTCCCCCCCACCTGCAGTTCCCCCCCACCTGCAGTTCCCACACTGGTAGTTCCCCCACCTGCAGTCTCCCACCTGGAGATCCCCCCACCTATAGTTCCCTCACCTATGGTTCCCCCACTGGTAGTTCCCCCACCTGCAATCCCCCCCACCTATAGTTCCCTCACCTATTGTTCCCCCACTGGTAGTTCCCCCACCTGCAATCCCCCCCACCTATAGTTCCCTCACCTATGGTTCCCCCACTGGTAGTTCCCCCACCTGCAATCCCCCCCACCTATAGTTCCCTCACCTATGGTTCCCCCACTGGTAGTTCCCCCACCTGCAATCCCCCCCACCTATAGTTCCCTCACCTATGGTTCCCCCACTGGTAGTTCCCCCACCTGGAGTCCCCCTCACCTATAGTTCCCTCACCTATTGTTCCCCCACTGGTAGTTCCCCTCCTGTGGTCCCCCCAACTGGAGTTCCCCCCACCTATAGTTCCCTCACCTATGGTTCCCCCACCTGGAGTTCCCCCACCTGCAGTTCCCCCCACCTATAGTTCCCTCACCTATGGTTCCCCCACTGGTAGTTCCTCCACCTGGAGTCCCCCCACCTATAGTTCCCTCACCTATTGTTCCCCCACTGGTAGTTCCCCCACCTGGAGTTCCCCCACCTGCAGTCCCCCCACCTATAGTTCCCTCGCCTGTGGTTCCCCCACCTGCAGTCCCCCCACCTATAGTTCCCTCACCTGTGGTTCCCCCACCTGCAGTTTCCCCCACCTATAGTTCCCTCACCTATGGTTCCCCCACTGGTAGTTCCCCCACCTGCAGTTCCCCCACCTATGGTTCCCTCACCTGCAGTTCCCCCCGCGGCCCCCTACCTGCTACGGCACAGGTTGATGACGTTGTTGACCATGCTGCTGGAGAAGTGCTGCTTGGCCATGCCCGGCAGGGAGGCCATCAGGTTCCTCACGGTGTAGCAGGCCGAGGCCAGGATGTCCTCCGAGTTGCTGGTGTTGCCGGTGTGACTGGTGAGGAGTCTGGTCACCTCTGGGAACACCTGGGTCCCTGGGAGAGAAAGGAGGGGCGGGCACGGGGTCGGCGGCCGAGGGGTCCCATGCGGCCCAGTCTGAGGCTGCCCTCAGCCAGGCTCCCAGCCAGGTACCTCCCACTCAAGGCTGGTGGCCCGATGGAACCTACGCACCTGCTCCCCACCCAGGTGACCTGCCCCTTCCTAGGCCCACGCCGCTCTGGGGCCAGCTTCCCCTTCCAGGATGCTCCCCCAGGGAGAGGTCAAAGGGGGACTCCCAGCAGGCTCTGGAGAGTGGGGCCCCTCCCGCGGGGGCGCTCACCCATCACTCTGTGCAGCGCGGGGTGCCGGGACATGTTGCTCAGCAGCGAGGCTCCAGACCGCACCACGTCCGAGTTGCCGGACTGCAGCAGGCGGGCGATGTGGGGCAGGCCCTTCTCCTTCAGCCCGATCAGCTGGCTCATGCCGCTGGACATCTGGGAAAGAGGACGAGTGAGGCCCTCACTGGGCTTCCCCGGGCCCACGGCAGGCAGGAGGGGGCCAGGAACCCCGCCCTCGGGGACCCCAGAACTTCCTCTTCCGTGTTGGAAGCAGATAGACTCACGTTTGCTCCCACCTGGGCGGCTGCAGAACAATCCCCCAGGCAAACGCACCTGCAGCTCGCCGGGGGCAGCCTGAGCCCAGCGGGTCTGGTGAGGGGCATCCCTGCCCCTCGTCCCCCATGGGAGGGGCCCAGAATCAACTCCCAGGTGTGACCGGTTCTCGTGGCGGCTGCCCGGCCTCCCTCCCGCTTCCCAGCTCTCTGGTTGCGTGAAGCCTGCAGTCGAGGGTCCCTGCCACCTAAGGAAGGGCCACCCGTCTCCTGCCGGCTTGCTGCCTCTGTGCTGAGTGTCGGGTCGAGGGTGGATGAATGGGCCTGTGCAGCTTGGAGATGCAACCCAGGGTCCCCGAGAGGACGGGCAGCCCACCGGGCCCCTGGCGGGAAAGCCATGCTGGCCGTAACCTGGTCCAGGCCCATCCTCTAACAGTGGGGGGGTCCTCTTTGACCCTGAGCTCACCCTCACCCCCTTCTGTCCTGAGCAGAGAGGGCAGAAGGGCAGCTGCAGACCTGCCTCCTACCTCCCCCAATTCCACCATGTCCCCAGACTGCCTCTGGCCTCAACGCTCTCCCAATTCTGCCACACTTTTCTGTGGACCTGCCCACACCCCAAACCCTCCATGTCCACCTCTGTCCGCTCAGCACGCAGCAGACCCTTCATGGCCTGAGCCCAGTCTGGGCCGGGAGCCAGGAGGCAGAGGGGACCCTACGGCACAGACTCCAGGCAGGCTGGGGGTTCTGGCCCCCTCAGCTGCCCTGTGCCTGGCCTGGAGCACAGTGCACGTCCCTCCCTGACTCAGGCAGGCTGGTGGAAGGGGCGAGACAGGTGGGGCGAGGTGGGGGCGCTCACCAGCCCTTTGCTGGCAGTCAGGTTCTGCAGGGCACCCGCGCAGGCCTCCAGGGTGGCGTCCTTCTTGCTCTTGCCCATGAGGTTCAGGTAGGTGCGGACGGCGTCTGAGTGGTACAGCCAGCTGCTGCCCTTGGGGTTGGGCTCTTCCTCGGGGAGCGGGCAGTCGTAGTTGTTGTTCTGGGGGCAGGAGGAAGGTTGCGGGGCTGAACCCATGTGCCCTGCTCCTCTGGCCTCAGAGTCGTGGTTCCCGGAGGAGGGTGTGCCCGCTGCCCCTTCCCCCAGGCCCTATGCTCTCTCCGCAGGCACAGAGCATCCTAAGTGTTCCCCTGGCCTCAGAGTCCTGGTTCCTGGAGGTGTGCCCGCTGCCCCCTCGCCTCCCCCAGGCCCTCTGCCCTCTCGGCGGGCACAGAGCCGTCTCTGCGCTCCCAGCCAGCTGGGCCCCCGCCTCCACGGTGAGGCTCCCTCACTCCCCAGGCCAGCAGGGGTGGCCCAGGGCCCAGCTTGCATGGCCTGCCCAGAGGAGGCGGCCAGCCCTTCCTTCCCAGCATCTCTCTGCTTCTAGGAGCCCTGGGGGCCCAGGACGCTCAGATGGTGGGTGCCAGGCTGACCCCCACCATCAGGAACGAGGGAGAAGACAGGGGAGAGGAGGCCTGCCCACAGGCGGCTCCCGCTCCATCCCCGCGAGCACGCAGGGCCTGTGTGGTGGGGGAGATGAGGCGCTCCCCACTCCTGGTGCAGCGGGGCCCACGGCCAGGCGGGGCAGGGCCCCTCCCCCAGGGCCGGTCTCGGGCTCCGCGGGCGGGCGGGTGGACGGGGCCGCGGGCACTCACCGTCATGCGGTCGCTCTTGTTGCTGAAGCAGCCGGTGGAGGACTTGTCGGTGTAGGCGTTGCGGGCAGTGTACTCCAGCTGGCGGTAGCGCGTGGGCACCTCGGCGTCCAGGCGGTAGGAGAGGTTGTGGAGGACGCACATGCAGTTCTCCACTGACTGGGGGCCGAGCAGAGACGGCCTGAGCCCCCGCCCGCCCCCGAGCGCCTGGCCTGGCCGGGGAAGGCCCCCACCCGGCCGCCCGGGACTGTGCGAGCGGCCCTGCCCTGCGGCTGTGCGAGCACCAGTGACCTGCCCGCCCCTCCTAGGCCTCAGCTTCCTCAGCTCTGAAATGGGACCAAAGTGGCCTGCTTCCCGGGGCTCCCAGGGAGATGACCCCCAGGAGGCACCTACGGGAGGCCTGGTTGGCGGCAGGCACAGGCCGCGGCCACCGTCCCTGCTGCCCCGGCCAGCGTGCCCACGGCCAGCCTGGCTCCGGAGACACAGCCTGCACGAGCGACCCTGAACTCCTCCTCAAAGCCTCCGAGGCCCAGGACCTCCCCGCCCGAAAGGCTTCCCTCCCTCCCGGGGCCTCATATGCTTCCCTCCTCCATTCGGTCCTCCTTTCTCCCCTCCTTCCTCTCCCACCACGCCCTCAACCTGTTCTTGTGACCTCCGCCCCTCCCCGTGACCTTCACCTTCTCACTGTGACCTCCGCCCCTTCCCATGACCTTCACCTTCCCACTGTGACCTCCGCCCCTCCCCGTGACCTTCACCTCCGCACTGTGACCTCCACCCCCTCCCCGTGTCCTCCGCCCCTCCCCGGTGCCCTGGAGACGGCTCTCTCCTGAGGCCTGTGGTCACAGCTGATGGAGGAGCAGGAGGCAGAGTCCTCTCCAGGGAAAGCCCATGTGGGACCCAGGGGTCACGATGCCCGGCCAGCCCCTGGGGACGGCTCTCTCCTCCGGCCGGGTGGGCGGACTGCAGCCTCCGTGCCCCTTCCCACCACCGTCTGCCCTCCTGCCTGTCTGCGCAGGTGTGCGGTGTGGGTGGGCGCGCGGCTGTGCTGGCCTTCTGGGGCCACACTCACCTTGTCGTCACAGCGGTTGGCCGCCACGCAGTTCTGGACGTAGGCCATGAGCGAGTCGATGAGCCCCATGTAGTTGCGCATAGTCTGGCGGCCCGCGTCTGCGGAGCTCAGGTTCCTAGTGGAGGTCACGAGGAGGGGCAGAGGTCACGGGGAGGGGGCAGAGGTCACGGGGAGGTGCAGAGATCATGGGGGGTGGAGGTCATAGGGATGGGGTGGAAGTCACAGGGTGGGGTGGAGGTCAGGTGGAGAGAGCAGAGGTCATGGGGAGGGCAGAGGTCATGGGGAGAGGGTGGAGGTCACGGGGGTGGAGGTATGGGGAGGGGCAGAGGTCACGGGGAGGGGTTGGAGGTCGTGGTGGGAGAGGAAGGCGGGGAGAGAGGACAGAAACTGAAGGAAGCAGATGAGGACCGGGCTCTCCTCAGGCCTGGCTGAGGCCGGGCTGGGGTCTCCCTGGCCTCCTCCACCCTCCTCCGTGCCCGCCGGGCTCCAGGCCCGGAACTGCTATGTGTCCCGGGCTCTGATGCCGCTAGCAGCCTGGCACACACTGGACCCTCGTGGCACGTTCTGGGCAGGGCCTGGGGCTCCACCGCCTGGCCCTGCCTGGGGCTGCTGGACAGGGGCTCGGAGGCTCCCTGGAGGCGGTGTCCTGCCCCCAGCACGGGGCTCACCCCCGGGCCGCCTGGGCGCCCCTGCCTGGCGCAGGTGGGGTTTGGCTGTGGCTGCCCCGTTAAGGTCTCCATGACCCTGACTCTGCACCTCCCCAGCCTCTCCCCTCCGCTCCTCGGAGGCTGCTGTTAGAGGGAGGTGTGACCCTGAGTGCGGTCTGCTCCTGGGTACCTGCCACCTCCGCCCCCAGAGGAGAGTCCCACCCCCTGCAGCCCCCAGGGCCTTTGCCACGGGCTGGGGCGGAACCCAGGAAGTTCTGGCCAAAGCAGTGCCCTCCTCACGCCAGGGAACACGGCAGACGCTGTTAGCGTCACAGCCAGGAGGTGACGCACTGAGGCGTCGGTACACGAGCATCTCAAAGACGCTCCTCAGGAGTGCAACAGCCAGGGCTGTGCGGAGTGGGCGGGCGGCCAGCGGAGCCAGTTCAGACGTTCAGACCCACGAGTCTCCACTCAGACTCCTGGCTCAGGCCCCCCTGGTGCAGGTGGGGGTCCCAAGTCTCGTCCAGGCCCTCGCCCCCGGCCCCTCTGAGCCTGGGCTCGGCCGGCTGGACCCCGCCTCACCTCAGGCAGCCGGTGGCATTGAAGAAGACCTCGGGGTCCACGGGGTCCCGGGGCAGGTTGCTGTTGCCGTCGCACCAGCCCGAGAAGGGGATGATGACGCGGTCAGCCAGCACGGGCAGCGCCTCGGCGATCAGCTCCTCCTTCAGCTCGTCGGTGGAGGACAGGTTCCAGAGCAGCCCTGGGGGACCGCGGGCTCAGCAGGACCAGGGCACAGGGCCACCCCGCTGGACCCCGCCCCCGCTGGACCCCGCCTCTGCTGAACCCCGCCCCGCTGGACCCCGCCCCCGCTGGACCCCGGCCCCCAGACTGCCGTTAGGCTTGCCAACCCCCGACCCCACGTTCCAGCCAGACAGCAGGGTTTCAAGGGCGGAGCGCTGGGGGTTCTCTGTGCGGGTCAATGTGACACACGGTGGCTAAGCCAAAGCTCCGACCCCTCGGGGTCTTCTCCTGGTCTCCATTTCTCCAAACACAGATCCCGCCTGGACACACTGCCCTCTCTCCTCAGACACCTCAGACCGCGGGCGGACAGAGGGACCCAGTACCCAGGGCACCCGCTGGGCACGACTAGCCTGGCCAGCACTGGCCTGAGTGTCCACCTGAGGCTGCCCCCCGCCCCCCCCCCCCCCCCCCGCCCCCGCGGCCGGGCCCCCACCGGTCAGCTGCTTCTGGATCTCCGCGCTCCCGGTCCTCCTCAGGAGGCTGACCGCCTCGCGGATGCCGTTCTGCCGCCGTGTCTCCAGCTTGTTGGCGGTGCTGCGGAACACGAGGTTGCGCAGAGCCCCGGCCGCGGCCTGCTGCACGTTCTGGTTGGGGCTGCGGAGCAGGTCCACCAGCTTGCAGATGCCGCCCAGCTGGTACACCTGCGGGAAAGTGCGCCGGGCGGGGCTCAGGCCAGGCTGGAGACCCGCCGCCCGGAGCCGCGCCACTCTGAGCCCATCGCCCGGCGCTGCCCAGACAGACAACGGGCAGCCTGGAGAGACGCGGGGGCCAAGGCGGCGCCGGACAGGGCGCCCTGCTGCCTCGCCGGAGCCCTCAGCCCCCTCCCAAGCCCCGTGTCCCTCCTGGGCGCCTGTGGTGAGGACCGCACGGAGCCTGCTTCAGAGTCCTGAGGCCGGGGGGACCCCTGTGGGGACACCTCCCACTGTGGCAGGGGCTGCATGGACATGGACCCCGCCCGCACTAGGAGTCTGCCCGCTTCACAGGGCCACGAGGAGGCCTCCCTGCCGGCCACACTCAGGGGCACAGACAGCCCTGCTCTCAACCATGGGAGAGACAGAGAGACAGAGAGAGACAGAGAGACAGACAGAAAGACAGACAGAGACAGAGAGAGAGAGAGAGAGAGAGAGAATCAGAGGGTAGGGCTGAAGCTGAAGGGGAGGAAGCCGTCCTTTCCTTAGTGAATTTGAGGAGGGGTTTCCTTTGAGCCTGTGGCTGTCACTCCAGACCACGGGCTGAGTGGTGTCCCCTGCAGACAGCCCCCTGACCTTGGGCATGCCGGGCACACTCCCAGCCTTCGGCAGCTGGGCAGGGGGATGAGGAGCCAACAGCAAACGCCCCCCACCCCGGCTCAGAGTGGGCTCAGGCTGCCCCCCAGCCCCCCGGCCACTGACCTGCTGCTTGGCAGACTCGTCTTGGAAGCAGGTGTGCTGGATGTAGTAGGCCCCGATGGCCTGGCACTTCTCGTCCTGGGAGCTCAGGTACTGCACAGCCTTGGGGATGGTCAGCCCGCTGCACTCAATGTCCTCGCTGCAGATCCTGTGGGCATGGGTGGGCCAGAGGGTTGCAGGGGCTCAGGGTCCCTGTGCCCGCCCCAGAGCTGGAAGGGGCTGGCCCCACTCCCACAGTGGACAGCTCCCCCAGAGGAGGGGATGGCTCACCCCGCAGGGAGCATTTGCAGGGATGAGGCCCTGGTCACCGGTCATGTCCAAGCGGACAAGTCACCTCTGTGCTGAGAGGCAGCTCTGCCCTACTCCTGAGGGGAAGCGCCCACCCACCCTGCCATCTCTCACGTGTGTGCCTGGTGCTGGGAAAACAGAAGAGGATGCTGGGAGCCTCTGCATCTGTCTGCACCCCTCCATCACCCCTCCTCCCGCCCTCCCTCCACCCATCCATCCCCCATCTTCCTCTCCTGCATCCCTGCATCAACCATCATCCATCATCCATCTTCCCTCAATCTATTGCCCATCTTCCCTCCATCCATTCATCATGCATCCATCCACTGTCCATGTTCCCTCAATCTATTGTCCATCTTCCATTCATCCCTCCATCCATCCATTATCCATCATCCATCCATCATCAATCTTCCCTCCATCAACTGTCCCTCTTCCATCCATCATCCACCTTCATCCATCTATTGTCCATCCTCCTTCCATCCCTCCATCCCCGCATCTTCCTTTCCTTCATCCATCCATCATCCATCATCAATCTTCCCTCCATCTATTGTCCATCTTCCCTCCACCCATCCATCCCCCCATCTTCCTCTCCTGCATCCGTCATCCATCTTCCCGCAATCTGCTGTCCATCTTCCATCCATCCCTCCATCCATTCCCTCCATCATCCATCCATCTATCATCCATTTTCCCTCTATCCCTTCATCCATTCATCTAGCCATCCACCCCTGCGTCCCTCTCTTCCTCCTTCCTCCATTTCCAAGTCGAGCTGATTTTTCTAACACAAACATTCTCACACCTGCTCCTCCTCCCATCCTCATGGCCACTGCCTTCCTTCTGACCACGGTCACTCTCACTGGGACGACAGCGAGACCCACCCCCAGTGGCTTTCTTCTCCGAGCACTCAGTCCCACCCGAAGTGTAACAGCAGTTCCCAGATGAGCGGTTGACACCCTGTTTGCTGAGCTGTCCCCATCAGCAGCTTCTCCATACTGCAAGTTCAAGTTCAGACTCGAACTGAGACTGATACCCAAGGGCATGCATTGGTCGAACCGTACAAAATGGCCAATAACCCACATTTCTGGAGCCACAAAACTAGAACCATCCTGTTCTAACCCAACAGTCTGGTTCTGCCACGACTCACACACTCCCAGCCTGAACTCGTGTCTGCTCCAGCAAGACTGCGCTCCACGCTGCACCCTGATCAGGCCTGGGTGCCTCTGTCCCTTCCCCTCACTGCAGACCCCCGGCTGGGAGCCCCCCTGGGGAAAGGAGTCCTCCTTCCAGGACCTGCCCCAGCTCCCACAGTGCTGACGGCAGGCCGCGTCCCTGGCCTCTGGTTCCCACAGACAGCTGGGCAGCCTCTTCCTGGCCCCAGCCCCCGCCCCTAGAAATCCTCCCAGCATTTCTAGAGCAGCCCGCGCTTCGTGAGTCCCAGCCTCATGCCCCTCCACTGCAGGCGCCCGACTCCGTTTCTGGAAAGACAGCCTCTGGAGAGGAGCTCCCGGACCTCCATCAGTGGTACCCGCCGCATCGGGAGAACACCGCCCAGCATCTGCAGGGCAGACCTCACCTCCACACAGCCTGCCACTCATGCCCGATCCTGTCCTCTTGGGGCCTCCAGTTTGGGGAAATGAGGCGGGGCTGGACGAGGCCCTGGTCCGTCTCCAAAGGAGACATTCTCTCAGTCCTTCTCCAAAGACTCCTAAGTACCCGTATGGCCTCCAGGCAGCCATCAGAGGGCCAGTTCCATAACGGCCAGGACAGCGTGGTGAGCAGAGGAGGGCGTGGTGGCGGCGTGGCCTTGGGCAAGCTACCTGGCACCTCTGAGCCCGTCTCTCCCCAGGTCCTAGCCTGGAAGGGCTCTGGGGGTCAGACACGAAGACTGCAGTCCCCCCAGGCCCCGCGGAAGGCAGTTAACCCCACAGCTGCAGGCGGCCCTGGCTGTTCAGTCCATGCAGTCTCCCTGCTCTGCCCATCCACGCTCAGCAGACGTCAAGGAAATGCGTACAGGACTCTGGTGGGGACCGAGTGCAGCTCTGAAGTTCATGGGGCGCAAGAGCGACCCTCGAGACCCGGTGGCCGTCCCCAAGCCGGCCTGTGCCCAGGGCTCTCTACGGGCACCGGTGGCCATCCCCATGGCTCTCTACGGGCCCCGGTGGCCGTGTCCAAGCCGGCCTGTGCCCAGGGCTCTCTACGGGCACCGGTGGCGGTCCCCAGGGCTCTCTACGGGCACCGCCCCCCGCGCTGATCCTTCTGGCTTCTGTCCTCTGCCCTGTAAGATGGACCCCACCCCTTTCTCGTCATCGACCCTGGGGCACACTCCTTTGCTCTTTCGGAAGGTGGGGAGAGCATTAACCCCCAAGCCCAGCGAGCCTCAAGCCCCGACAGAGTCTGCACTGCCTGCAGGCTGGTGAGGCATGCCGCAGGCCCAACAGGGTCTCTGAGTCGGAGGTCTAGGCAGCCTGCCGAGGAGCTTTCCTCAAAAGCTTCCTGGTGATGCCAAGGCTGGTGGTCAGAGGCACACACTTTGAGAATCACTGGCCCAGCCAGTCCCTCACTTCCCTCCTCCCCCGTTCATCACTGGAGACCCCTTAAAATCAACCCACACACTTGACACCTCTGTTCGGGGTCCGGGATCCGCCACCCCCTGCAGGCTGAGAACCCCGGGCCAGCAGCCGGTCCCCGCGGCCCCGCCCGCCCCTCGCTGTGGGTACTCACTTGGAGCTGGCCCTGGAGTGGCTGAAGGACAGGTCCTTGGTGCAGGAGGTGGGCGGGACGCACACGGGGTCCTGCTTGGAGGTGCAGGAGGGCGGGCGCCCCGGGTACTTCTTGACCGCCTTCTGGCCGCTGCAGGTGCTGTAGAAGCTGTAGCGGTTCTGGGTGGTCTTGTGGCCCTTGCTGCCCAGCGTGCCCTTGCGTAGGGTGCCCCGGGGGTCGCAGTAGAGGTCGGGCTCGCTGCGGCTGGCCTTGATCTTCTGCATGAAGCAGATGTCGCTGCCGGCGCCCGGCGCGGTGCAGCTTCCCCGCGGGTACTGCCGGCCCCAGCTCTCCATCTGGCTGTAGGAGCTGAAGCGCCTGTTGTCAGCCTCCCGCTTGAGGGTCCCATTGTAGATCTGGGGGAGAAGGGGAGGGAGGCTCAGCCGGGGTCCCCACCCAGGATCCACCACCCCGCCACCCCCGTGGTGGCGCTCAGAGGGTCCTGGGATGTCTGGTGAGGGGGGAACCCTAACCAGCCTCCCATAGACAACTTCTCAAACTGCAGGTTGTGACACCTTACGGATTAGGAAATCAATTCAGCAGACTGTGACCACCATTTTTTTTTTTAATGGGATCAAATAATATATATTGGAATTAGAAAATATGAGTGCAGGACATGCAGAAAGGGCTGGGCTGTGTGTCAAGCGTACGGCTTACCGTGGCTTGTAGCCAGAAAAGGTCAGACAGCCACTGACCTGGTCCCAGTGGGCCGGGTCCAGAGGGGAGCCGGTGGCTCAGGGAGGCGGGGGCTTTCCCACGGAGGGAAGTGCGACCGCGGGGCTGGAACCCGAGTCCCCGGCCGCAGCCCCGCCGCGTGTCCTGTGCAGACGTCCCCGGCTCCCGAGATCGCCTGTGCTCCGCGGGGGACTGCTCCCACCCTGAAAGGACTCTCCCATCGTCGTTTCTCTGCTAAACTCCTCATCTCGCCTCCCGCCGACCAGGGCAGAGGGCATTCTGGGGAACCCCTCCAAGGCCAAAGCAGGGAATTCTGCTCCTGGGCCCCCGGCGCCCACGAGGCAGGCCCGGGGCTGCAGCGGGCACAGGGTGGCCAGGGCTGTGCCGTCAGACGGGCATCAAGGGAGCGGCGGGCAAGGCTCAACCGAACCGCAAACCTGGAGGACAGCGAGGTGCCCCCAGGGCTCTGTGTGAGCCCGGCGGGGAGTCGGGCGCCCTGGGAAGAGACTGCAGAGCCGGGGGCTCGAAGAGCGAGGCCCTCACGGAGCAGAGCAGCCAACTGCTGGCCTGCCGGCTCTGACTCACCCCGAGACCAGAGGACCCACGCAAACCAGAGAAAACGCGTGCACCAGGGGTCGACTCGCACTCAGCTTTGCCGGGGTGAGCTGAGGCCCAGAGCCTGCCTGCCCCACCCTGTGAGTGAGTATGAGTGTGTGTGTGTGCGTGTACGCGTGCACACACGCGCCCACGCAGAAGGGTGTGGTCGGGCAGCCGGCTGAGCCCCCTCCACCCTAGGTCCAGCCACTGGCCCTCGGCCAGGCCCCCTCGCCCCGCACAGAGAGCCTTTGGGGCAGGAAGCCACTGTGGTCAAGCTCCGGTCAGTGGTGAAACCAACTCAGAAGCCCCCATCACCCTGGCAACGGTGCTCTGGTGTGCTCTGCTCACCAGCCAGGCCGGTGTGCACCCAGACAGGCGCGGTGCTCACCCCCAGACTGGGTCAAACCAGCCAAGCCCAAAGGTGTGTGGGGCGGGAAAGGCGCAAAGGGACCAGAAGGGATGGCGGTCAGTGGGGCAGGCTGCCGTCTGCGTGTCTGTGGTTGGCACACGAGCGGCGCACCGGAGACACGCTGATGGTGAGAAACAGGAAGCCGGCCCCCAGGCTGCAGGCTGGAGGCCACACCCCCTCCTCAGGGGAGGAAGCCGATGACGGCACCTTGGAGCGAAGGCTGAGCCTTAAATGGAAATGCAGCCCAGAGCTGCCTGTCCTCAGAGACGACACTCCCGGTCCTTGTTCCGACAGTCCCCGGGTCCAAGCCCAGCACATGCAGATGCCGGCATCCTAGCTGGAGCCTGTGACCTTCGCCCCTTTCTTCTACCTGCCCCAAAGGCCTGCTCGGCATGTGGGGCGGCAGGGAGAGCTCAACGCGAGGAGGCTTGGGGGGCACGGCACAGGGTGAGGCTCATGGTAGGGCAGCGGCTGTGGACTGCCCTGGCGCTCAGACCGGGACCGCGGGCTGCCCGGGCACAGGAGGGGCCGAGCCCTCACCCAGGGCGGCCCGGGAGGGGTGGGGCTGCTCTCACGCCGTGGCCTCAGAGCACGGGTTCCAAGAAGGCAGAGGAGGCTGGTCTGCCCACACGGGCAGCTTTCTGATGGAACAGCACTGTGTTTCTTCGAGTGGGCAGGACAATTCTTCATTGTCCACGATGCCCTGAGCACTGCGGGATAAGTGCTGCACCGGTCCCCAGGCCCTAATTGCCAGGAGCACCTCACAGCTGCTGTGGCCAGGGAGAACACCTGCACGCTTCCCAGTGCTGCCTCGCGGGTCCCGAGCAGATGCCCACCAGACTGCCGAGCGGCAGCTCAGTGCTGGCCAGGCCGGGGGACCCGGCTCACCCCACGCACAGACATTGGTCTGCTGGCAGTGCCCACGGCTTTGCCTACAAAGGACAGTGAGATGCACACACGCACATACACACATATAAACACAAGCTCACATGTGCTCACACATGCACAAATGTGCACACGCACGCACACACACATGCTTACATGTGCACACACATGCTCACATGCACACATACACACATGCTCACACGCACACATACGCTCACATATGCACACATGCTCACACATGCTCACACACACACATGCACACATACACACACTTACATGCTCACACACGCACACACATGCTCATACACATGCACACACATACACACATGCTCACACGCACACATGCACACACACCTACACACTCACACATGCACACACATGCTCAATGCACACACGCTCACACATGTACACACATATACACACATGTTCACACACACACACGCTCACACACGCACATGCCCTGTGGTCTAGCTATCTCAAGCTTCCTTGGGAAAGGCCAGCCTCAGGTGTATCGGAACACGCCAGAGGCTAGAACCCTGGGAGAGCCTGGGAGCAGAGCTGACCAGAGAGCCACCTGTGGACACCTGGGGGGGCCCCGGACAGACACGTTTCTGTACCTGGAACCACCCAGCAAGCCTCGCCGGGCCAGGGCCCGCTCTGCTCCCACTTCAGCTAATGACTGAGGTCTTGTAACCCATTTTATCTCCCTCTCCCCTTCCTTTGTAGAGAAGTGGGGAACTTTGCCCACTTCTGAGTTCCCCCCAACCCTTCTCCTCGACGTAAGCTCTCTTCCCACCCCTCCTGAGGTTGGGAAGTCCTCAGAGGCGAGGAGTCTGGTCCTGTGGGCAACTAGTCCCCAGTAAGTAAAGCAACCTGGACTGGGGCCTCAAGCTCCTGAGCGCAAGCACCACCCCCCCCCCCCACCTCCTCGGGCTGTGGCAGCCGGAGGGGCACAGGGCAGGCCTGGGTGAGAAGCAGGTCTGTGTCCTGCCTGTTAAGCCCATCCTGAGACCAAGCCTCGCTGGGCAGGTGGGGCTGGGCTAACCGGCTTCAGGTGGACACACCCGGCCCCTCCCGCCCAGACGTGCCCAGCAGAGCGTCACCGCAGAGGGCCTCTGTGAGAGCCAGCACAGGGCCACCTCGTGGGGTCCTCGCCCTCCTGGCCTGGTGAGGGGCTCCTGAAGAACCCAGACTGGAGATGCCTTGGGGACAGACCTCTCCTGCCATCTCACTGCACCCACTCAGCACCCAGCCAGGGCCCTGCCCAGGGGAGCAGACAGACCACAGCCCGCCATCCTCCTGGACAGCGGTCAGGACGGCACCACGGCCAGTCCAGGCGGCAGGGGGCCTTACCACGTGACGCGCTGGCCCAGGGGTCTGGAGAGCACAGAGCCCCGCCCAGCAAGGGCTCCCCGGGGAACTCGGGGCCCAGGGCGTGGGGAGCTTCCCAGGGATGGGGTGACTGCTTACTCGGCAATTTGTGTCAGTGTGGGAACCGCCAGCCTGAGTCACCAAAGGTGGGACCTGGGCGGGGGCAGGGTGGGGGCGTGCCGGTCCCTGCCCCCTCCGGCACGCCACTCCCTCCCTGGCTGGGAGCAGGGGCCCGCCCTGGGCCGGCCTCCCTTCCTTCCCGGGCACGGGGCTTGGTGCGGAGCATGAAGGACAGAAAGAGCAGGCCCTGGGCTTGGAGGCCCTGCCATCTGGGCTGCAGGCAGCTGTGGTGGGTGCCTTGCCCTGCAGTCCCCCAGGCGGGGAGGAGCTGTCCCAGGAGTCCATCACCTGCACCCAGAGACAGCAGTGCCCACTCAGGGGCCCTGGTTTGTGAACTGGACACTGCTGGTGGGTGACCAGCTCGCAGGCTGCAGGGGGGCACCACGGAGATCTGAAATCACTGATGCCAGCTGCCAGGCATCTTCTAGCACCTGATTTGTTTAATGTGGATAAACTGACATTTTGATGTCCATTCTGGGAGCAGAGATCTCACCAGAGAGCTGGCTGACAATGGCTAGTGTCCCCTGTAACCCGGGATGGTGGGGTCAGGGTTCACAGAGACCAGTCAGTGGTGAGAACCATCGTGGTGACTCAGAGATCTTCTGAAGTATCTGGACCGTGAAGCCCAAGCAGAAGAGCCTGCATGGCTGCCTCAAGGTGCCGCTCTCTCCAAAGAGAGAAGTCGGGGCCCTGAAAAGCCTGCTGTCCTGGGCTCTGGGCCCACTGCTGCTCTCAGCACGGCAGGCGTCAGGCCACCTCAGCTCTGCTGTTCCTGGTGACGGGGCAGCGGGCGGGGCCCGTACACTTGGTCACCCTGCACCTTGAGAGCTGGCCTCCCCGACGTGTGATGTCCGAAGAAACAACGGTGCGAGCTCCAGCTCCAGCACCCAGCTCAGGTACTCAGCTGAAGCACCCACTCCAGCGCCCAGCTCAGGTACTGAGTTCCAGCACCCAGCTCCAGCACCCAGCTCAGGTACTCAGCTGAAGCACCCAGCTCCAGCACCCAGCTCAGGTACTCAGCTGAAGCACCCAGCTCCAGCACCCAGCTCAGGTACTCAGCTGAAGCACCCAGCTCCAGCACCCAGCTCAGGTACTCAGCTGAAGCACCCACTCCAGCACCCAGCTCAGGTACTGAGTTCCAGCACCCAGCTCCAACACCCAGCTCAGGTACTGAGTTCCAGCACCCAGCTCCAGCACCCAGCTCAGGTACTGAGTTCCAGCACCCAGCTCCAGCACCCAGCTCAGGTACTCAGCTGAAGCACCCAGCTCCAACACCCAGCTCAGGTACTGAGTTCCAGCATCCAGCTCCAACACCCAGCTCAGGTACTCAGCTGAAGCACCCAGCTCCAGCACCCAGCTCAGGTACTCAGCTGAAGCACCCAGCTCCAACACCAAGCTCAGGTACTCAGCTGAAGCACCCACTCCAGCGCCCAGCTCAGGTACTGAGTTCCAGCACCCAGCACCAACACCCAACTCAGGTACTCAGCTCCAGCACCCAGCTCTGCCTTCACATCCTACTTCCTGCTCCATCCCTGAACTGTGGGAGAGGCTGGGTCTTCTGAAACTCTTGCCCTGCATGCCTGAGACACAGGCTTTCCTCAGCTCCTGACCTCCTAGGATAGGTCTGGGGAACTGGGATTTCGGGTTTCACATGTGGACATCTCCGCTTCACTTTGGGGAGGACCCCCTGGCAGGGGACTGCCTTTCAGAGGCAGCTCTCAACAGACCCAAGAGGCAAAGGACCCCTGAGAGTCAGCCACCATTCTCATGGGCTCAGGCGAGTCCGAGGCACAGTCCTTGTACCCTCCCAGAGCCCCAAGCTCTTTTGAACCCAGAGGCAGCTCCTTGGTTCCAGTGATGGTTCATTCTGGGGACCCTTCTAAGGCCCCCACGTGAAATAACCCCTGGAACCTCAGATGAAGGGTGGACTCCTGAGAGACCGCACCTGAGGGCGAGGGAGACTCCCGGGCCAGGCACCCCAACTTGTGCCAGGGGCCTGGGGGATCACTGGGCCCTGACTCGCCCCGGAGCACTGAGCCAGGAGGTGCTTCCAACCATAAGACAAAGGAAAGACTCCGCGAGGTGGCAAAGTCCTCGGGGCAGATTCTTCCTTGGAAACTCCTTGGTGAAGGAAGCGCTCCTGCTGGGGAGACAGCCAGGAATTTCACGGGAAGGTTGGCTGGGAGCTCCAGGGTCTGCTGACCGACCCCTGCTTTGGAAGGTGAACCTCTAAAGAGACTCCATGGGGAAGGTCTTTGGACATGCCCTGAGCCTATCCTGTGATCACTGTTGTAGCAGGCCTGGTGCTCCAGTTTGCAAAGATCCCCCCAGTCATCCCCCTGGACATGTCGCAAGGAGATCAAACCAGTCAATCTTAAAGGATGTCAACCCTGAATACTCATTAGAAGGACCAACGCTGAAGCTGAAGCTCCAATATTTTGGCCACCTGATGGAAAGAACTGACTCACTGGAAAAGATCCCGATGCTGGGAAAGACTGAAAGCAGGAGGAGAAGGGGACGACAGAGGATGAGATGGCTGGATGACATCACTGACTTGATGGACATGAGTTTGAGCAAACTCTGGGAGACAGTGAAGGACAGGGAGGCCTGGCGTGCTGCAGCCCACGGGGTCACAAAGAGTCGGACATGACTGAGCGACTGAACAACTCCTCCTCTTGCTGGAGCCTCACAATCGCCTCCTCCCGCCTGGCTGATGACGTGTCAGGACAGACGGCAGAGCTCTCTCTTATAGCATCTCTCTCTCCTCTCTTTCTTTTGGCTGCACCATGTGGCATGTGGGATCTTAGCTCTTGGACAAGGGATTGAACCCGCAGCCACTGGAGTGGAAGCCCAGAGTCTTAACCACTGGGCCACCAGGGAATGCCCCGAGAGCATTTCATAACTCAGAGAACTTGAGGCCGGGCCAAGGCCACGCAGCTTAGATGGGGCTGACTCTGAAGCAGGACTCAGACCTCCAACCTCTCCCGGTGTTCGCCCTCCAGTCACCCGGCCGCCAGAGTCTGGTGACATGCGTGCCGTCCAGCAGCCCAGAGCCTGGTGACATGCGTGCCGTCCAGCGGCCCAGAGCCTCTGCAGCTGGGGCCCTGCAGCATGCGTGGCTCCCGCCCCAGCACCTCCGGGGCCAGCCGGCCCGGCACCTGGGAAACCGCCTCCCCTCGGCCCCCGACCCCGGCAGCGCCTGCCCCCGTCGTTGGCTGACAGTGGGAGACGTTCAAGAAGAGCTCGGGTGCCTGGCTGGGTGACCCACAACTCGGCTCCATGCCCACAGGGCCGGGCGGAGGCCCTCTGTCCCGGGGATGCCTGTGGGCGAGGCAGCCTTGTGATCGGGCACAGCTGCCTGGCGAGGTCACGAGAGGAGGGCGAGCCGGAGGACGCGCTCACCCCTGCACCAAGCTGGGTGCAGAATCAGGTAAAGGCCGAGCTCCCGGAACCAGCCAAGCCTCACTGTGCTTCCCGGGGCCCTAGAAGCCCGGCCACCTCGCTCCCCGCCCTGGGGGTGCTTAGAGGGAGGAGAAGGGCCTGCCCCCGGACCCCCAGCTCCTTCTGGCCTCCTGCACGGCACCCCGCCCTTCCCCCCTGCTCTGTGGGCCTCCTGGAGCTTTTTCCCACCTTGATTCCCGAGAAGGAGACGGCCGGGGCTGCTGCCTGGACGTGTCTGTAACATTTGCCGACCTCCCTTTTCTGAGCAGGAAGAAAAAAGTCATCTCTGCATGGACTTAAATAAGGATACTGTTTTTTTTTTTTCTCTCTCTTGAGTTACTGATACAAAGTTTCCTTTCAAAGTGAATACACTTCCTAGATTTTTTTTTTTTAATCACGTTTTCCTTTTAATAAGGCTTGTTACTCAAAAGTGTAGCTTTGAAAACCTGTAGCTTGTTGTGACAACCAGAGAAGCCGGGAGCAGCCTCGCCTGAACACGGCCGCGGTGCCCTCACGGGCTCTCCGTCGCCGGGGTGGAGGGCGAACGCTTAAAGTCAGTCTATTAAAATTAAGGAATAATTGTCGGTGTGATGATTTTTGTGGAAACAGTGACAGTGGAGATCAGATGCCCAGGTTCCCAGCAGGGACAGCATGACGGGACTGCTGGACAAGGGGCCCCGAGGTCAGTGCCCCAGGGCCGGGTCTCCCTGAGTGGCTGTGCAGCCTCGGGCCGTCCCCTCATGCTTCTGAGCCTGCGTTTCCCCAACCAGAGCAAGTCCTGCAGGCTTCTGCCTTTGGGCGTCTATGATTCAGCCCGACTGCAGTCTTTTGGACGCGCCCTTCTCCCCAGCTCAGAGCTTGGGAACAAACCCACCAGCCTGCCCTCATCCCCTTCCCGGCCACACCCTTGTGCAGCCCCCAAGCTGCCTCCCTCCCCAGCTGTCTCTACCTCCCATCGCCTGCCCCGATTTGGGTTCTCAGCTGAGTTTGCTCTTCCCAGGCAGGAAGGCCTCCTTAGAGACACGCAGGGGCCCTGGGCTAGGAGGCTGGGCCCCACCCTACAGGCGAGGGGTGGGGGCCTCATCCACCCGCTTGGGAATGGCTGCTTGCTGCTCTTGTCCCAAGCGGGTGAGCCCGGTGACAAAAGGAAGCCGCAAGGGAAGGCAGGCAGCAGACCCCCTGCGGTGTTTTGGCCCCTCTTCCCCCCTCACCGCCCCTGCCCCCTGTTGTCCACTCTGGAGCCAAGCAGGAGAGGCAGAAGCCGAGGTCCGGGCACCCGCCCTCCCCTCCACACCCCCCCACAGCGCAGAGTGGGCTCTGGACCCGGTTCTGCCTAGCAGACCTGTGAGGCATCTGCTGGACGAGGCCCTGCACTGCGGTGCAGCCTGACCTCCCCGCTAATGAATCGGAACCCCAAGGCCCGGTTCGCTCCGACCCCACAAGGATGCCAGGACCGGAAGTGCAGACAGGATGGGGAGAGCAAACTGCTGCACTATTCAAGAGGCTCCCAAGCCTGGCTTCCTTGGGCTGCACCCACCCAGCGTGACGGCAGGGGCTCGGCCGGCCTCCCCGTCTGCTCACCCGGAGCCCCGGGGCCCTGTCCCCAAGCCTCCAGGACACCGGGGACCAGGGTTGGGCCTGACCTGGTCCCGCCTGCCCGCCACTGACACCCAGGAGACGAGGCCGGAGGTTAAGTCACTCTGCCACCTGCCACAGCACCTCATCCCAGGCTCTCATGCTGTTAGTGTTTATCACTAACACTGTTATAAGCGAGTTAGGGCTTTAAAGACTTGTCGGCTGAAACTAGTTTTTGTCAGGACTTAAAAAAAAAGAAGGCAAAACCAAAACACGCTAATTTTCTTCTGGAGCAAAATAAAGAAGCTTTAGGATCGGCCCTGAGTCTTCAAATCTCCCCTCCAAAGTTTCGGAGGCTCTGAGGTGACTCATGAGAAGGAAGGTGAGTCCGACGGTGGCTCACGGGGGGCGGGCGGGGGGCGGCCTTTCTCGGAAGACGCTGACCGGAAGTGGCAGGTGGATTAAAGCCAAGAAGACATAAACGCAATCAGGCTCTGTCCTCCCCCGGAGGAGGAGGCGCCCCTTCCCGAGCCCCATGGGGAAGGACTACTGCAGACTGCCCCGGGCGGGCAAAGTCTGACCTCCCCCCTTCTGCTGCACTGAGCCCCCTGCGGGCACACGTCTTCCCAAACACGCCCCCTGCCCCCCAGGGGCCCACCAGCTGGGACCCAGACAGGTGACATCCTGCCTTCTCCGGGCCCGGCCTCTGGCCCTGCCCTACTGGGGGTGATGGCTGTGTCCAGGTGCCCGGTGCCAGCCCCAGGCCTGGACAGCCCCCTGCCCCTCCTGTCTGCGAAGGGCAGCCCTCCAAGCTCAGTTACCCGCCCAGAGCTGCCCTGGGACTCTGCCTGCATGGCTCCCGGGCTGCATCCTCTCCCTTCCAAGCCCCTGGGTGCCAGCTTCTCTCCCCCAAGTGAGGACACCTGACACAAGACCTCAGAGCCAAGGAGACCCTGCTGGTGAACCCGGGGGGCCAGCTGCGGTCAGACGGGGGCTGCTCCTGCAGGGAAGGGAGCAGGGGGCAGCCCCCGGCCCCACTCCCTCGTCTCCTCTCTCGGGCACATTCTGTCCCTCGGCAGCAGGATCGTTGCCTCTTCTTGCCCGGCGAGAGCCCGGGGCCCTTGGGACTGGGTGGGGGTGCGTCACTGCTGGCAGAGGACCCGGGCTGGCAAGCACCTAGACCACTCCCTCTGGGGGCAGGAGCCGTGCCCGCCTGGACGGGACTTGCTTCTCTGCCGGGACTTTCCAAACCGATCAGAGAACTCAGAGAGGGGAGCAGGGCAGGAGGCAGGCCTGGGCTTTCAAGGCGGCAGTTTCCAGGGGCCTCCCCTCCTCTGTAGGGAGCTCGAGGGCCTGCCTCCTCCCTGCAAAGTGAAGGGCACGAAGCCCGAGCAGCTCTGTGGCTGCTGCAAGGGTCAGCCAGCCGCCGTTTCCCCGGTGCCCGGCCCAGATGGAAGCAGAAGGCAGTGCACCCACAGGCCTGGGGGTGGCCCCGCCCCACCCGGAGACCACCGTGAGGCCCTGGCAGCCGCTCACAGACTGCTCTCCAGCCACACAAAACCTGAAAACTCAAGGCCAAAGGAGCCCTCCGCTAGGATGTCATCCAACAGCCTTCCTCCAAGGACGAGAACGGTCTCGAGAGGAGATGAGCCCCAGGTCCCTCTGCTCGTAGCAGCCGAGCTGAGAGCAGAACCAAGGCCTCCTGCTTGACTGGCGCGTCCTGTCCACAGCCCCGCCTGCCCTCGAAACAGGAATTCTCACCCACTGCCGAGACAGGCGAGCTGAAGCTAAGAATGGGTCCTTCTGTGCCACCCGCCTCTGGGAGCAGTCTGTCTGCTGGCAAAGATAGGCTGTTCCTGTGCCTCAAGGGCAAGGGTCCCACCACGTTCTCTCCGGCAGCCCCTCGCCCTGGGCCCGGCCCCACAGACCCCGCGCACACGCGGCTCGCAGAGCCTGGGTTCCCATCGCCCACGGAGCCTTGCACAAGCCCAGCCCTCTCATCTACAGAAGGGGGCCTCGGGGCACCTCTGGGTGTTGTGTGCCCACCCCCTCAGGGAGGGGGTCCCAGAACATGGAGGCTGGTTCGTGATGGGCTCATCAACCACTAACACGTCAGGAACACGTATAGCTGAGAAGAGGCTGGGAGGAAGATTCGCAGTGAATCCTGGGTATTTTCTTTAAATAATTTTTTTTCCAGCAGTGCCATGATGCTTGTGTGATCTCAGTTTCCCAAACAGAGCCTGGGCCCTCAGCAGTGAGCGCAGGGAGTCCTAACCACTGGCCTGCCCTGAAAAAGTGAAAGTCGCTCAGTCGTGTCCGACTCTTTGCCACCCCATGGGCTATACAGTCCATGGGATTCTCTAGGCCAAAATACTGGAGTGGGTAGCCATTCCCTTCTCCAGGGGATCTTCCCAGCCCAGGGGTTGAACCCAGGTCTCCCGCATTGCAGGCAGATTCTTTACCAGCTGAGCTACAAGGGAAGCCCAAGAAGACTGGGATGAAATAGAAAAATGGGGTCAGTGACCAGAATGAAGACAGACTCTCCCCTGGTCACTCTCCTGGGGAGTCTGGCCCTCCGAGCGCTGGTCTGGTGTAACTGAGCACGGAAAAGGGGTTCAACACGGCGCCCCCGGGGGATCCCTGGCCCAGACCGCCTGGCAGCTACTACCGTATGGGATCGGCTCCCGGCAGGATGCTCTCAGCCTGTCCACAGCCAAAGCACCGCTCACCCGTGTGACGCCCAGAGGGATGGAATGCTCATGACGCACCTCTTGGTTTGTGGAAAACTTTTCAGGCTGGAGGCGCAAGTGAAGGAGGCTGACGCCTTAACCCAGAACCTTTCTCAGGAGCCTAACCTGTCCACGGGCTGCAGCCTCGTCCAGGACACGCCAGGGTGACAGCAGCTGGCTTCCAGGGACCCGGCACAAGGACCCTCAGAGGGGCAGCAGCCTCCCTTCCCTCCCCTAGGAAATTCTGTCTGGATCCCCAGCCTAAGAGACAGGCGCTTGGGGGTCTTGTTTCTCTTACAGGGATAAGTGGAAACACACACTGACCTGGGGTCTCCAGATCCAGCAAGTACAGGACACCCAGCTAAATCTGAAGATCAGATAAACAACAAATAACATTTTAGGCTAAACAGGCCTCCAAAATTGCATTTCTTTATGTATGACTGGAGCCGAGTGCAGGAAGGAAGCGGGGGCCGCTGCCTGCAGCTCTTGGTGGCGGGGAGGAAGGGGTGGGCATGGGTGGGGCGGCAGGGAGGAAGTGAGGGCGTGTGAAGTCACGGGTCTCGTCTGAGCCCCCAGAATGGGCTGTAGTGCTACAGTGCAGAGATCGATGTCTGGAGTGAGGACAGGAAAACCCGTCAGGGTGAGAGCCGGGAGGCCGGGCCCGTCCACTGCCCCGTCACCAGCCGTGTGACCCTGGGCCTCGCTGGGCCCGGGTGTCCTCAGCTGTGGAATGTCAGCCTCGTTGGGCTCTGACACTCCCCGAGCCTGGTCCTGAGAACAAGGCTGGGCATGCCCCACCCTTCACCTCAGCTTCCCTGCTCCCCATTCCCCAAGGTTCTTGGCTCTGGGCTCTAGCGATGCCGCCCCTAGATTCGGTCTCTGAGGGCCAGGAGGCTGGAACGACCAGAAGAGAACAGACAACTGACCAGCCAAGAGTTTTCTCTGGACCGGTTCTTTTCCTCAAGCCCCTGGATGGTGCATCAGATTCACTTTGCTTCATTCTATTAAACACCCTCTAGGTTAAATTTTCTTGACTTGTGATGTGTGTGTACATGTGTGCTACATGGCTTCAGGCAGGGCCAACAGTTTGCAACCTGTGGACTGTAGCCCGCCAGGCTCCTCTGTCCATGGGACTGTCCGGGCAAGAGTACTGAAGTGGGTTGCCATGCCCTTCTCCCGGGGATCTTCCTGACCCAGGGATCAAACCCTTGCCTCTTACGTCTCCTGCATTGGCAGGCGGGTTCTTTACCACTGGGTGCCACCTGGGAAGGCTGACTTGTGATATAAGTGGTTGTAGATTATAAATAGTATAAGTAATATGATGACATATATATATGGAGAGGGAAATGTCAACCTACTCCAGTACTCTTGCCTGCAGAATCCCTTGGACAGAGGAGCCTAGCGGGCTACAGACCATGGTGTCTCAGAGTCGGACGCAACTGAGAGACTGATACACACATATATACATCTCGTCCACATTTTTTAAATTAGAAGACTATTGCTGAAATAGAATATAAGGTAGAATCATACGGCTTTTTAAACACCTTTAGAACTTTCCTTTTTCGAACTGTCCACAGGTACTTGGCATATTTAGATAAAATCCATGCTCAGGGGTGACCAATCTTTGTTATCTGAAGTTGATTCAATGTTTCAAGCCTGAGAAGTGAGACTCTCAGAGGGCTGACTGTCATTTCTGCTCAAACACAGGTCCTGACAACACAGAAATGGGGCTGGTTTTGTTAGGGGGCCCCTAAAATGGCACTAACGACCAGTATATTTTATAAAAACCTTTAGGGGTCACGAGTAATGGCAGGGCTGGTACAGTCCTGCGGCTCAGCCACCGACGCCTGCTTTCGCCTTGCCGGCGTCCTCTCTGGGTTTCTCCCAGTTCCCTGCTTCTCCGAGGGCAGCTGGAGGCTCCTCTGAGGAGGGTCCGCGTGCCTGCGCGCCCCCACCCCGCCCTCTGGGCCGGTTTCTGGGGAGGGGGCGGGGCTGAAGCCCCCTGGCTTGGGCACTCCGTCCCTGGGACAGCCCCTCGGCCTGAGGCTCTCCTGGCGTCTCCGCTGCTCGCCCTCTGCTCCCCGGCCCGAGTCCCGACCTGCTGGGTTCCGCCATCCTGGCTGACATGCCGTTGGCTCCAGCATCAATTCTTCCACCGCCCCCCGCCCCTCCCGCCGCCAAATCCCCGTGTGCGCGCATTCGTGCGCTGTTCCCAGAAGCCTCCTGAGCGGAGCGGAGCCGGGACGTGCCCCGACAGCGCCGGCCCTGAGTCATGTCTGAAGTCCCGCCAGCGGAGAAGGAGCGAGGAGGCCCGGGAGGGAGGGCTTCTCACCAGGTGTCAGCAGGCAGGCACCGCGAGGGTGGGGGCGGCGGCCAGAAGAAACGCTCAGCCCTGCCACACTCAGGCTCTGGGATCAACCCCTCGGGAAGAGCTCCGCGTGGGCCCTGTCCAAAGGTCCGCTGAGACAACCCCTCACGGCCCACCTGAGGACGCTGCCTGGGGGATGCCCCCCCCAGGGCAGGTGGAGCCCCCACGGAGGGGAGAGCTGACAGCCAGGGCCACAGTGCCCAGGGCTCGCGCCCGGGTACCCAGGTTCCGATTGGGCAACGCACCGCCGTGAAGACACACACACTGCTCAGTCAGCAGCTTACTCATCCTCACTGCTGGCCCCGTCCAGGGACCTGCCCTCCTCTCTCCTCACCCTTTGCACGGCATTATAAGTCATCTCCAGATTCTGCCCGGTCATCAGTCTATGTGTCAAAGCCCTTTGCTCACATCTGTGCCTGAACTACCGACCTGCTGGGCTCACTGTATTCATCAGTTATTGGCACTGGTGTTATCAACTGACATCAAGAATCTGAAAAAGGAGGGCAAATGAATGCACAGCAAACCTAGTTAAACCTGTGACATGCAAGAAAGGCAAGTCCTCCTGTCTGAGCTACCAGGGAAGCCCAGTCCTCCCGAATGAGCCTCAACAAGACCTCAGGGAGGAAGGAATCAAGGGGATGACAGAGAACATCTAACTTGTAGACCATCCACCTCCCTCTTGCCCGGGACCCTGACAATCAGGGTGACATCTGTGAGCAGCGTGGGCTCAAAGCCAGAGCTGCCGAAACCCAAGACCCAGCGCACAGAGCCGAGTCCCCTGGAGAAGATGTCCCCGCTGCCCAGGCCGAGGGGCCTCACAGAACTCCTGGATCAGCACAGGCTGATGTGGACGTTAGCAAAAATAAAGCCACGGAATCTGCAGACTGGGCAGAAACCTGGGCGTCACCTAACCCAGCACCCCGATTTGGAGTAGAAGACTCCTGTGTGGGCTTGTGTGGTTGAACCAGAGCATCTGGTTCAGTGCCTGGTGTGGAGTTAGGGCTAAAGAGGTATTTGCCCAGTAATGGGTGGCGGGCGCAGCCGTGAGGCCACAGAGAAGGACGGAGACAGGGCTTGGCTGGAGGCATCGAGGATAGTCTCATTGTGCTAATCAAAATAAGTTTCTTAAGAAGGACTATGCTCGGGTTTTTCAATGCATATTGTTTCGTTTAGGCCTGACAACAACCCAGAGATAGACTTTGTCGGACCCATCCTACCTGTGGGGGGACTAAGGCACGGAAGACTCTCGGCCAAGGTCGCAAGCCCCATAGCAGCACAACTAGAATCTCAACGTGGGTCTGTCCAACTTATAAACTCAAGCCCCGGGCACACACCCTCTTACTCCAGAACTGGCCGCCGTGGACGCCCCCGCCCCCCCAGGGGACCTCCAGAGTCCCGTCCTTGGTCATCAGCACCCACTGAGGAGGGGGCCCCTGGGGATGTTTCTAGAAACATCTAAGTACGCCCATGACCGGACCACAAGAATCAAACTTCTTTCAGAACCATGAGTAAATCAGACATATGAGAAAATGGACTTAAAAAAAAAGATGCTTTCTTTACACCTTTTCTAAAATGTTCTCATTTGATACATTTAGAAATACCCACTCTGCCCGGAAGGAGCGCAGTAGCACCACATGTGAAATAATGGCCAAGCAGACGGACCGGTCAGAGATGGGGGCTTCCCCTCGGGGACCCTGCTGCCCCCCACCCCCTTCTCAGCAGCCAGGATGCTTTCTCCTGCTCAAACCGGGGGCCGTGCCCGCAAGCGCCCAGGATCGGCTCCTTACCGGGTAGCCCCACGAGCCGTTCCCCGCCTGGAACTTGGAGTAGAAGCTGCTCCGGCTGCTGCTCCCGTAGTTGTTGTAGTTGTCGGCCAGGCCATCATACATGGAGCCTTGGGGGCAAGGACAGGCGTTAGGACGGTGCCGGCCCCACGCTGCCCCCAGCCCTTGTCCCCCGAGCGCCGGCACCCTCAGAGGAGACCAGGAGGACAGGGAGCAGCTCTGTGCCCGCCTCTCCCTCTCTGCCCGCCTCCGGCACAGCCGCACGGCTGCGGGTCAGCTCTCAGGGCCCCGGGCAGCCCCCTTCCAGGGTCTACCTGTGGTGGGCTGGCACCAACAGGTCAGGAGCTGGCCTGGGGGGCCTCGGGCCCCTGCCGCCCCGGTCCAGGGAAGCAGGACCCCTCGCTCCACGAGGACGGCCTTCCCGCTCAGGGGAAACAGCCAGGAGGTGGACATGCTGGGCCCAGAGGCTGCAGTCAGGGCCATGGGGCAGCGCCCGAGGATGCGGCCCGCGCCGCGGCGGACTCTGGTTCCTGACCCAGATGGGGTAAGGGGCCTCCTTCCTCTCCCAGGTGCCCCCGCCGCCAAAGGGGGAGCAGCCACCGACCTCAAAGGTCCAGGAAGGAGTAATTACTGTTTTCCCAGAGCGTGTGGGCCCGCAGATGACAGGGTCCGCGGGAGGACGGAGTGTCATTACGATCATTAGGGGCAGAGTGGCTTCAGCTCTCAGAGGGCGGCCTGGACAGACGGCCCCTTCACCAGACAGCGGGGGGGGGGGGGGGGCTGCCTCAGGACAGCCCGGCTCTGCCCGCTGCCCTAGAAGCTGACGGTGACCTGCCCAGGGCTCCGCTCACGCCGCGTGTTGTGCCAACCCGGCCTGACTTCCTCGGCCACAGACGTGGAATCGGAATCGTCCGTGGACCCAAGCTCAAAACCTGGGACCGAGCTCCGCCCGAGGGGCTGTCCTGGGTCTGGTCCCCAGGCCGCATCCCATCTGGCACCCCATTTCCAGGACCAGGAGCTGTGGCTCGACGGCCTGGGAGTCCGCAGCAAGGCCGGCCCCACACCCCTCGGGCCCTGGGGAAGACGGATCCCGTCAGAGGGCCCGGGCTCAGCTCCAGGGGCAGGGTCTGGCTCAGTCCACTCCTCCCTGGGGACTGTGCCCCTCAGACCCCCGCACCTCTGGGGGTGGGCGCCGAGCACCCGGCTGGGAGAGAAGGGAGTGCAGGGGCGGCTTTGCAATGTGTGTCCCCGCCTCGGGCCACCTCCTGTCTAGAGCCAGGTGACCCCGACAGCTCACAGGAGGGGTCCTGCCCCTGACTCCCCAGGCCCCCACCACGGAGGGCTGCTGGGGCCAGTGGCTGTGGCAGGGACCCCTGCCCTGCAGCTAGAGGTGCTGAAACTGGTCCTGGCTCTGGACCTCGGTGGGGGCTCCCCAGGTCGCTCAGTGGTAAAGAACCCACCTGCCAATGCAGGAGGCACAGGAGAGCAGGTTTGATCCCTGGGTGGGGAAGATCCCCAGAGGAGGAAATGACAACCCACTCCAGTATTCTCGCCTGGAGAATCCCATGGACAGAGGAGCCTGGCAGGCTATGGTCCATGGGGTCGCAAAGAGTTGGGCACGACTAAAGAGACTTGGCACGCACTTGCACTGGGCCTGGCCTTCCTCTTCTGGAGAGAGAAGGGGTGGCCTCTCTGCACCCCCAGGTCCCATGGCTGTGTGATCATAGCGACTCTCACCTCACGGCATTCAGGGAAGCGGCCTTCTTGTCTCTAGAGACAGGCTTCAGCAAGGAAGCATTTGGGCACCAAAGGCTTCATCATCATCTGCTTGGCTGCCAGCCTCAGGGTCCCCGAAGAGGTCTGCCCGTTCCAGGGTGCCCTGGGCCCAGGCCTGACTCCCGAAGGGGCTCTCCTGAGGCTGTGACTTACTCCAAGCTCCCTGATGACCAGGCAGCCACACCGCCTCCCTTCTCAGGAAGCCGCCCCTCTGGAAAGGTGACCATCCTCAGGAGGAGTCTGGGGGCAATCTCATGGGCGTGGACCCCAGGGCAGGCAGCTGACAGCTGGTGTCCTGCCCACCTCCCCTCCATCCAGCCCACTCCCGCAGCCCTTCTGGGTGGGGCGGGGGGAACAGACCAGGGTCCCACAGGGGAGGAAGTCCTCACCCAAGGGCGGGTGTGGGGCCAACCAGCTGCTTTGGATGGAAATCTGGGCTGGCGACAGACATGGGGTTCTGGGACAGGCATCCCCGGGAGGCTCCACGGAGGGCAGGTTCCCACGGGGCCCCCACCCTGCTCAAGAGGGAGGCGTTCAGCAGAGACATCACTTGTCCTCTCGGTCACCAGCTGAAGCGTCTCCTCCCCAACACCTGCCCCTGCCCGCCTCCCTCTTACTTCCCTCCATGTGACAGTGGGGGAGTTCTCTGCTGTGGCTCTGGAGTACCCTATCAGCCAAGGCCAGTTCCTGTGACCCAGGGGGCCTGCGGGGGTGACAGGGGTGGGTGGTAACTCTCACTTGTTTGGACCAAGGTCTCCAGGCCCGTCCAGGCAGCTCCTGAAGGCACCTTCCCAAGATCACCTGCCACTGGGGGTCAGACTGCCTGACTCCCACCATGAGCCACTTGGCCTGGCCTCCTTGTGAGAACGAGGCTGCCATCACACCAGCCAGCACTACTTCTCTGGCGGGAGGCAGCTGCTTGTGGGCTGCGGTTTCGAGGGGAGTCCAGAGACTTCACATACTTGCAGTCACACCTTGCAGCATGCCAGATACTTGAAGGGGTGCAGGCAGGAGGAGAGCTGTTTGTGAGCACTGCGCCCACGGCAGAAGCAAGGGCTCCCTCTCCTGACCCCGGGGGTCTGGTTGGTAAGCACCACCCTCGGAGTCAAGTGCAGCAGGAAGAAGATGGAGCTTCCCCCCGAGAGTGATGCAACAGCTCTGACAGCTTCCCACTGGCCCCTTGGCCTCTCTGGACGTCACTCCTAGGAAGCCTTCCACGATGACCCCCACCTGGTCCCTGCACCCAGGTCCCCGTCCTCTCGGTGCAGGGCATGGTAAGGTATGGTGCCCCCCGCCCAGCCCTGGGGCTCAGCGTCCCCACACCTGCAGCAGGGGGCTGGGGTTCTTCACTCCACTCGACCAGGTCCCCCCGCACCCAGAGAGGTCCCTGTTGGTCCGTAAACTGGGAGAGACCGGAGCCAGAATGCCCAAGGCCGCAGCCCTGGCGGGGGGTGGGAAGAAGGGTCCCAGCACCTCTCACTCCACATTCACCCCACCTCCCGGGGGGCACGGCACCCACGTCCTCTCAGGAAGGGCCGTGGGCCTCTCTGTCCAACGTGTGTCTGCCAGAGCTGTCTTCCCACCCCCAGAAGTCTGGGGTCAGAGGGCAAAGGTCCGCCTTCCCCGTGGGGTCAGCACTGTTGGCCGCTCTGCCCACACAGAAGCCTCATTTGGGTCAACGCTCAGGGGAGAAGCCGTCTCCGACCCACCCCGCAGACGACAGCACCTGGGGTCCTCCCCTCGGGCCGCACAGGGGGGGCGACTCGCCCCGGGTCACCGGGGAGCCCTCGTCAGGACGCCCAGGACTCTTCCCCCGCCAGGCGGGCAGACCCTCCCAGGGTGATTCATCCTTCCACCTCCAAGCTTTCCACGCCTGCCACACCTGAAACATTCCTGCTCTCCTCTCGGTGGGCCCCGCCCGCTCCCCCAACCCGACCACGGCCAGCTCCTCCTGGGGAAGACCCCCGGGGGGCCGGGCCTCCTGTGGAGCCAGCTGGCATGCGGCCACCTGCTGGACACACTCTGTGCTGTGTGTGTGTGTGTGTGTGTATGTGTGTGTGTGCGCGCGTGTGTGTGGGGGGGGAGGTCCCCACCCATGCCAACCCCGGGACCGGACTCCACCTGGAGGAGGCCGTCAGGACATGGCCAGCCTGCTGGCCGGGCTGCTCCACGGCAGAGTCCTCCCGCCCCACGAGCCGCCCGCCCTCAGAGAGGGGCGCCTCGGGCCGCCCCACTAGGGCCTGTCTTCCAGCTGCTCTTGCGCTTACGTTGATTCCTCCGCACAAAAGCTTGAGAAAGGACGCCCTCCACCTTTTGGCCCTGAAAACGCCTTTGCTTCACCCCCTAAATCCCTTCCATGAGGGATGCCCAGCAGAGCGGGGCCCACAGTAAAAGGGACTTCGGTGAGAGAGCAGGGAGACGCCGGGGCGCCTTGACCGTCCGGCAGCCCGGCGCCGGCCCCTCCGCCCTCGCCCAGGCCAGCAGGGGGCTCCGGCCGCGCCACCCGGCCCTGGATGGGGGCGTTCAGCCCAGTCCCACAGCCACCCTGGCACAGTCCTGCCCACTCCTGCGCACGTGTAGGAACAGACACCAGAGCGGCCTGGGCCGCCTCAGCCCCATCTCCCCCGTCCCTCGCCAGCACACGTGACCCCGAGGGCCGGCCAGGGCGTGCTCAAACCAGCTTTGCCGGAACCTGCTTCTCCTTCTGATGATCTGTGCGCGGCCACCGCTGAGCCTGCGGGTTGGGCCAAGGGCTGGGCTGGCATGGGGGGGGGGGGGCGCTGGGCAGGGCTCACCCCGCGGGGGCTTCCAGAGTAAACGACTGTCCCCAGCTACTGCCGAGCCGGATGTCATTTGTATGTGTGAGTGTGTGTGTGTGTGAGTGTGTGTGTGTGTGTGCATGGGATGGGGTGATCCCCACATTGGGTCTCTGTCTGAGGGAGGGCGGGGACAAGAACAAGGATTCTTGAATTTTGTTGCAAGTCCACCTGCCCACACCGTCCCCACAGTAACTAAGCCAGAGCCTCCAGGGTGGGACCCAGGCAGGCTCATTCTTTAAAACTCCTAGACGGTGCCAATGTGTGGCCGCGATTGAGAGCAGTCACTGGGAGATATTTTTTGGTGATCTGATGCTTCCTGGAGGGAGACTGGGAGGGCTGTGTCTTGCGAGGAGTGGCCTTTTGCCATGGCAGGTGGTTTGGGGAAACGGTCTGCAGAGGCAGTGAGACATACAATCTGCTTCCAGTGAAACATCTGCGGTGATCGCACCCCACCTCTAATGGCTGCACAGACCCAGAGAGAGGCAGGGCTGGCTTGAGGTCACACAGCAGCGGCAACAGCTCCAGAGAGCGCGCAAGCCTCCTGGGACCAGTCAGACTCCCACCACTGCACAAGCTGCAAGGGGGAGTGAGTGTGTATGTGTGTGCACACGTGCGTGCCTCAGAGGTGCGTACCAATAAAGAGCCTTGCACGAGGCTACCTTCCGCTCCATGGGAAACGTTCCTTCATTTTGTTTTGTTCAAACATCACACACCTTCTGGGAGTCATACCCTATGGCAGAGGTAGCTCCCAGAATTTTAAACTTAGAACAACTGGTGTATTGATACTGATAGTTTGGTGTGCGGGGCGAGGAGCTTGTTTTGTTTATTTGTTTTTTTAATCTCTGTCAATGAGCTTAGCAAAGGAGCAGGGTGCCGGGAAATGGCATGTGCCGTGGAACACCCAGGATACTCGGCATTTTTGCATCTGTTGTAACAGGCCAGTGGAAATGCTGGCTAAATCCTCAGCTCCGAGCCAAGAGGCATTGTGAAGCAAGGAGCACTGGCTCCTGTGAGGTTTAATCAGGACACTTTGCTCTGGGACAGGCCGACGCAGACACCCCGCCCTCCTCGCGCCTCGGCGCTGGTCCCGAGGGAGAAGCCCAGCAGAGCTGTCTGAGCCTGGCCTGTGCCCGGGACGGGACACCTTCCAAGAGAGCGGAGAGCAGACCCCCGGCCCGGGCGCAGGCTCGTGCTGAGACACGGCCCACGCAAGGCCAGAGCGCCGGCCAGCGTGGCCTGAGACGGGGCCGTGCCGCGCCCCCCCCTCCCCGGGAGCAAGCCTCCACCAGGAGGGCTTCGGGGAGAGGATGCCTGCCCCGTGCACCCCCACCTCTGCCCGTCGTGGGCAGGAAACGGTGCTGCTGAGGAGGGTGCAGACGGGACCCCCAGCCCGTGGTGACGCCGTCTCGGGGCAGTGGGCAGGGCGGGCGGGTCAGGACTCCCTGGAGTGAGGAGTGGTGTGTGGAAGGGAGTGGGCTCCAGCATTCGTGCGCGTGCACGTACATGTGTGCGTGTACATTTGTGTGTGCGTGCCTGTGTGCGTGTGCGTGGTGGTGGTGGCAGGTTTGGATTTGAGTCTGAGCAGTCTTGTTCAGCTTTCAGCAGAGGCTCCAAGGGGAGCATAAAGGGCATGAGTGCGGCAGAGCCTTCTCTGGGGCCGGACGAGTGCGCCAGCCCCTTCCCCCATGTCTACCCCGCGTGGTCTCCCCCTCGAGGGGGTCACATTTTCCAGCCCCCATCTCCCACTGGGCCGCCTCTTGCTTCCCACCTTGGCTTACACCCTTTGCCCACGGGGACCCCCAGGAAGCAAGGGCAGCCACGCTCCAGAGCCCCTTCAGGAAAAGGGGGGGTCAGAGCCCAAGCAGACTCCACCTGCAGGGTCTCCAGGCCCCAGAGACCCCCCTCCCTCCCTGGGGACTGCCTGGCTGGGCAGGGCGTCTTTCTGGGCCCAGGTTTTGGGGGAGGGCATGGCGTCTGCCCCAGGCCCCTTCCACGGGGCCCCTTTCACCATCCTCGAAGGCTCCAGGCCCCTCCCGGACCAGGTGGAGAGCAGCCCCGTGGGGCCGGAGCCAGGGCGGGGGCCTGGGAGAATCAAAGACCTCACAGAAGCCTGCTCTCCTGTCGTGGGAAACGGAAGGAGAACCAAGTCTGTCCTGGGGCAGAGGGGGACGGCCTGACGTGTGGCCCCCCCAGGGACCCCGTCACCCCTCCTGGGAACCAGAGCAGATGGGTCGAGTGAAACCAACGGGATAAAGAGAGACCGGAGCCGGCAGAGGTGGTCATGGAGCAAACCGGGGGCGCCCAGGCGGCGGTTGCCAAAAGGAGGGGATCCCTCCGAAGACAAAGCCGGACAAACCAGAAACACCAGCTCCAGGTGGCCTGACGGCCTCACCCAGTTACAGCGCCCGCTGGGGAAACTGGTCCAAGCCAAGGGTAAAGGGGACACGCCTACAGTGTCAGCCCTCAGAGTGGACGCGCCGGCCATCGGCAGAGTCCACGCGCTCCTGCTGACGCCCCCTACGGACCTCGGGGTGGAGGCGCGGGGAGGGGGGTGGACGTCACCCGTGGTGAGGGAGGCACCCTGTTGGGGCGGGGAGGGGGCATGGGGCACCTTGACTGGCTGTGTTCTCCGGAGCTGCGGCCCCCAGCTCAGGCCAGGGAGGAGCGGGAGGGGAGGGACCGGCGAGTCCCGCCCCAGGGAGAGGAAGCTGGCATGAGCGGTGACCTCGCGGTGCCCAGAAGGGGCCACTTTGTTTTCCAGTCCTACTTCCAAAAAAGGCTGGAAGCAGCCACCGAGGCCCCAAGCAAAAGGGAAGGTGGCAAGCGCTCCGGAAGCTGTGACTTTGAGTGGGGCCTGGCGGGAGAGGAGCCAGGGCGGGGAGCACAGAGCCTCAGGAGTGGGGGGCTTGGGCGCAGAGCAGTCCGCTGCCAGCCATCTTCTCGCCCTCAGCTCTACCTGGGGCCACTCAGGGGAGAGAAGGAGGCACGGAGGCAGAAACCGCGAGCTGCCGTGTGTGTGTGTGTGTGTGTGTGTGTGTGTGAGAGAGAGAGAGAGCTGGTATGTGTGTGCCTGCGTGCCCGTGTGTGTGCATGCGCGTGTGGGCCACGGGCGGGGGTCCATCCCCTTTGTCTCCTCCTCTTTACTGCTCTCGTCTACCCCACTCTCGCATGAGCTCGAGAGCTCTTGAAAAATATACCTCTTTTTTTTTTTCAATGAATAAGTCTTGGTTGACCTGTACTGGTTTACAGTCTGCAGCTTCCTTATTGGCCTTAAACTACGGGGCTTCCCTGGTAGCTCAGGCAGTAAAGAATCTGCCCGCAATGCAGAAGGCCCAGGTTCAGTCCCTGGGTTGGGCAGGTCCCCTGGAGAAAGAAATGGCAACCGACTCCAGTATTATTGCCTGGAGAATTCCATGGACAGTGGAGCCTGGCGGGCTACCGCCCATGGGATCCCAAAGAGCTGTATACGACTGACTGGACTCTCACAAACTTAACAAACTAAATAATTAAGTAGAAGGTACCCGCTGACTTACATGTAATTCTCACTGGGAAATGCTTTGTGTGAGTCTGTGGTCTAGAACTTCCACTAAGGCGCCTGTCAGGTATCAGACCTTCCTCCCTGAGTTTCGGGGTCCTGCCCCTTTCTCCTGCCCTCCCCGGACAGCTGGGGCACCTCAGCGCGGCAGGGAGGGGCTGGCCAGACCCATGCCTAGATTAAGGAGTGCCCAGCACCAGGGCCCAGACCAGGGTAGGGGCGTTTCTGACCTCCAACCCAATTGCCTCTGGCCTCTAAGAGGCATACTTCTACACCAGCTGAGTGGGCAGACAGTCCCGAGGGAGAGGGGGCAGCTCTCAGCCCCGGGAAAGGGCGTCCTGAACCCCTCCCGGGCTCGGCCCCCAGCGTCCGCTGCCCTGGGGCCACCTGGGAACCACACTGCTGTGAGGCTCCAGCGCTGGGCCATCACAGGGGCGCCTGCCGCCGGTGCCCGGTTGCCGGAGTGCGTGCCCCTCCTGGGCTCTCATCGGGCTCTGTGACTCCCCGTCCATCCCAGCCAAGCACTGGGTGCCCCCCTCAGCCCAGGACTGGGACCCCACAGCTAAGTCCGTGAACGTTGGGGTGGGAGGGGTGAGGGGCGCACGACCACGGGCGGCTGGGCAGGACCGTACTCGGGGAGAGACCCCCGGAGCAGGCTGGGGAAGAGAACCCCTGGACCAGAGGTCGGTCCTGACTGTCCGCCGCTGAGCGGTCAGGGCCGCGGCTCCAAGGGGGACCAGAAGGCCGGGGTCGCCGCTGGGGCGCTCCGCGCGGACCCTGCCCCGCGCCCCCAGATAGGGACGCGCGCGCCCCTCGCGTCGGGGAGGGGCGAGCGGCCACGCGGGCATCCGGCCTTTACCTCGGTTGGAGTGACTCAGGGTGGACGACTGGGAAGACTTGGACTTCTGCCGCTTGACGGTCATCATCACCTGCTCCTGCACGCGCTGCCGGCCCGACGTGCCGGTCTTCATTTTCTGGTCGGACGGCAGAGCCAGCGTCGAGTTGTCCTGGTCCTGGAAGCATTCGTAGGCCAAGGCCGTCTTGAGCGGCGAGTGGTTCATGGCGGCGCGGGGCGCGGGCCTGGAGAGCGAGCCGAGCGGCGCGAGGTGCGGGCGGCTGCGGGAGCGGGCTCTTCTCGCGCTCAGCGGCGCCCTGTGCCCATAGAGCGACGGTCCGCGCGCGCGACGGCTCTCGGCTGCTCCCGGCGCCTCCACCCGCCGTCCGGGCCCCGGCACTGGCGGGCCCGCCCTCCGCCAGACTGGATATACCGCCCCGCCCCGCGCCGCCCACTCCCCTCCGCGGCCGCTCCGCCGGAGCCCCGGGCGCCGCGCCGCGGGCCGGGCGCTCTCGGGGGCAGGGCTTCCAGTCCCGAACGTGGACCGTGGCGGCTTCCTCCTTTCTCTCCCTTTGTCCCCGTCCCTCTCGCCGCGACCTGCCGAGGTGAGGCCGCCTCCGGCTCCGGGGAGCCGCCCTCTGGCCCCGTCCTGCGCGCTCAGGAGTAAAGCGTGCGCTCAGCTCGGGCCGCGGGAGACTTCTCTCCAGGAAAAGAGTCCTTCTCCACTCTGCGCCCCGCACAGCCCGATGCCCGCCTCCCTTCGTCCAGGGGTCAGGGCAGAGACCAGCCCTGTGAATGGGGGGCTCCCAGGCTGACGCAGGAGCACCGTCCTGTCCAAAGGCTCGGCGCTAAGACAGCTTCTGACCTGAAGGGAAGGGGTGGGGGCCCGAAGCCCACCCAGGACCAGATGTGAGATGTAAAACCATAGGGTAGCACCCCCACCCCCATCCCGGACATGGGCTCCCCAGGGCAACACCGTGTGAGCAGTGGGTGTCTCTGAAACTCCAGACTCCACTCCTAAAATGGGCTCCTGGCCCATCTTAGGGGCTCAGTAAAAGTAGGTTTTAACAGATGAATGAAGACTGGCTAACTTAAGGTAAACTAAGGTAACATGAACTAAGTAACTCGAATCCTACCCAGATCCTTACAGAAAAACTGGAAGGTTGCCTGACCTTTTGAAACTGCCTGGTGGTGGATTTATTACCCTAGGAAGTTGTGTCTGTTCTCCCAGACTCCCTGGGGACATGTCTAATGAAGCTTCATTCCTATAGTCTTGTCTTCAGGCCCAGAGGTCGCTGGCACCAGGGGATCTGGTGTGTAACAGGAACTGAATGTTTTAGACTTACGTTGATGGAAATCTTTCTAAAGGCAGCGCACCCTGCCTTCCCCCATTAAGCAAAAGACCCTGAGCAGAGTTTTGCCCTTCCTGACATGCCGGACATCCCGTGCTGAGCCACAGTGCGGCCCAGGGCCTCCTCCAGACGTCACCTCTGCTCACTTTTCTAGCTGACACTCACAGCTCATGTCTTCGGTTTTCCCTTCTGCCCTGTAGAGGGGACTCCCAGAAGCTGCACTTGTCAGGGATGCTGTGAGGAAGAATGGAGAAGCCTGAGGACGGTCTTAGGGCCCACGTGACAGTCACTCTCTGGCTGCCTGAGACGTGGGTGTTAGAAGCAGCAGCCCAGGTGTTCTCCATAATGCATTCCTGGGAGCCACGTGCAGAGCAGAATATCATAAAGCACGTCATTGTTTCAATAGAAATAGTTTGATAATTGAGGGTTAGGTCCCTAAGAACTTAGCGTCAAGTAAGCCAGAGATGTGACCAACAGTATGTCATAGATAGCCAAGTCCACCCCCTGCAGACCTGGACCATCGCTTCCAGCTGTAAGATCCCACTTCGAGCCTCAGTCTGTCGGAGCTGGGCATCATCAGGCAGTTCCCTGACCCAGAGAGCAGGTAGCTTGCCCCTGGTCACCAGTTAATACATGGCGAAGCCTCCATTCCCATCAAGCCTGGCTCTCCCCTCCACACGACCAGCCTCCTTATAAAGCCCTATAAAATGGGCCTGCGAGTTCAGGGCACACCGGTGACAGAAGCGCCCCATCGTCCTGTGAAGTACACGTGACGGCACATAAAAATACAAGTCCACTGTGTCACGCACCGGGACCATCTACAACCTAATATGCTGGCCGTAATAAATGCTAATTACATCTTTAAATAACAAGACTTGCTACCTGTAGGATGCAGAAGGGCCCTGAAGGAGGTCACGGGAGTAGCCCATATCTATAAAAGGCCACACTTAGCCCCTGGACGTTGAAACTGATTATCTTTAAAATTGCTTCCAGATATGAAGTTTTTCTAGATGCTTCTCTATGATTTTGATATTAACATTGTGATATATTGAAAGCCACGGCAAGTATTCGCTGTGCTCCCAGCAGTCAGCACAGTCTGGGCCCTTACATGGAGAGCCTGGTTTGAATCCTTACGATCCTCCTATGAGTTGGGTACCAGCGCCATCATCTTTCTTTTTCAGATGAGCAAACAGGCTTGGCAAGGTCGCCAGGCTGGTAAGCTGCCTGAGCCCAGGCAGCCTGGACAAGCCCCGGGGCACCTGGGGACGGTGCTGGACCGCCTCCTTGAGAAGCAGCGGCTGAAAGCCTTCCGTGGACCAGCCTTTTGACAGCATCCGTTCCATCACGTGGCATGAAAGCCAGGCGTCCGGGGACCCAGTCCCAGCCGCGTCCCTAGTTCACGTCACGATGCTGGGCCGTCTCCTCCTCCGTCCTCCTCACAAGTCTGTGAAGTGAGGAGGCAGACTTGGTGGCTCCCAAGTCCACTGTCGCTCTAACGCCCAGAGAGTCACTGTGTCTCTCCTACCTCCAACATCAAGGAGAAGAGAAGTGTGGACATGGGTGTGGGTGGAGGGCGGGCCGGTGCCAGAGCCTGTCCACACTGCAGACACGATTTTAACTCCCTGCAACCCTCCATAACCCTGCAAGAGATATGGCTTTGCCGAAGAGGAATCACACTCAGAAGCATGAAGTCAGTGGTGCAGCGGAGATCTGAACCCATCAGACCTCCACCCAGGAGAAAGAAAGGGAGGGACTGGGACTCCGCTGGTGGCCCAGTGAGCAAGACTCAGCTCCCACGGAGGTGGCCCGGGTTTGATCCCTGACCAGGGAGCTGGATCCCACAAGCTTCAATGAAGGGTTTGCATGCCACAACTAGAGATCCCGCGAGCCACAACTAAGACTCCATGCAGCCAAGTAAATAAACAAAAGTTTTAAAAAGAAAGGACTTGGGCTCATACCACAAGTCTGGGACCACGGTGAGGTTTATTCTGGCTGGAAGACTGGTCTCAGGCCACAGCTCTTGCCATCCATCACTTCTCTTCTCCACCTGCCCCAGCCCTGCCCCATGGGGCCCTGCCTCAGAAACAGGCTGAGAGGGTCATGGGCCCCAAGGGGAGAGCAGAGGTCATGAGGACCCCTGAGATGAGCCATGCCTGTAGATGGTAAAGACACCTTAGTGGGTGTGGGGTGGTCTAGGGAGAAAGCGTCTTGGAAGAAGTTAACCTTGACTTCGGAAATAAGAGTCGATTTCATCCTCAAAGATGTCGCGATGACGAGTGCGAATGGGGGTCTCACTGTCTGTCCCTGCCCTGCAGGCTGCCTGGGACCCCGAGTCCACCGTTCTCAATGCTCCAGCCTCGCAGCTTTGTGACTGAGAAGTGGACGACGGGTTCCTTCATTTGACGGTGCTCCGTGAGGACCGCCCGCTTGGCAGGCCCTGTCCTAGGACACGATGCTCAAAGAGACCAAGTTCCCCTGCATCCAGCTCACCTCCTAGAGGGGCGGGGAGGCAGGGGCAGCCGAACCAGGCAGGAGCGCTGGCCTGGGTGGAGGCTGAGAGCAGGCCCCGGGCCTGTGCTTTTTAGGGTTGAAGCGGCTCCTTGCTCAGTTTCCAGGCCCCCAGGTGAGGGGGCCAACTCCACCCAAACCCCAGATGGAGCCAGAACTGGCGGCTTCCCGGGTGGACCCCTGAGCTGAAAGACACGGCCCGCCTCGTGCAGCTCAGCCCTCCGGCGCCTGCCTTGTCCACCCGCACCTGCCCTCCGTCGCAGGCAGCTGTGGGCCTCCCGCTCCGCCTGCTGTCCTGGCTGAGTCCCGGTCAGTTAGTGGGGTCCCCAGGGCTCCCCAAAAGACCCTTCCAACAAGGAGCCACAGACCCTTCCCCGGGGGCCCCGCTGCCCCCCGCAGCCTCACAGCAGCCTCCCTTCTCATCCTACCCCAGCCCTGCCCGCTCTCCTGGTGCCCCGCCTGCTCTGTATCTGCACGGCAGTCCCTCCGTGTGCGGCCCGCTCAGGCTGTCCTGTGAGCCGTCCCGGGGCTAAAGGGCTCCGCTGCGGGCTAGTGCCCGCGGACGGCGCTGTGAAGCACGGCCCCCATCCTCTGAGGGCGTCTGGGACGGCCAGAGGCCGGAGCTCAGGCGGTCCGCTCAGCCATGTGGACCGTGGGTGTAAAGGCCACAAACCGGGCATGTCCTTGGGACCCACAGTCCAGGCGGCCTCGGGTGTGTGCGGGAGGTGTGCACGGGTGGGCACAGGTGGGTGGGGTCCCGCACGGCTCCGTGTGGCGACGGGAGTGCCCTTTGTCTGCTGACTGCGCCAGCTACAGCACAAGGGGCGGGTAAAATAAGAACCAGGGATTAACAGATACGCACACTGCTACACCTGTGGGTCTCCGTTTGAATGCAGAGTTCCAAAGAATAGCAAGGAGAGATAAGTGATCAGTGCAAGGAAATAGAGGAAAACAATAGAATGGGAAAGATTAGAGATCTCTCCAAGAAAATTAGAGATACCAAGGAAAATTCACGCAAAGATGGGCTCAATAAAGGACAGTAATAGTATGGACCTACAGAAGCAGAAGATATTAAGAAGAGGTGGCAAGAATATACTGATCAGATCAGATCAGTCACTCAATCGTGTCCGACTCTTTGCGACCCCATGAATCGCAGCATACCAGGCCTCCCTGTCCATCACCAATTCCCAGAGTTTACTCAAACTCATGTGCATCATGTCGGTGATGTGATCCAGCCATCTCATCCTCTGTCGTCGCCTTCTCCTTCTGCCCCCAATCCCTCCCAGCATCAGGGTCTTTTCCAATGAGCAAACTCCGCATGAGGTGGCCAAACTACTGGAGTTTCAGCTTCAGCATCAGTCCTTCCAATGAACATCCAACTGATCTCCTTTAGGATGGACTGGTTGGATCTCCTTGCAGTCCAAGGGACTCTCAAGAGTCTTCTCCAACACCACAGTTCAAAAGCATCAACTCTTCGGCACTCAGCTTTCTTCACAGTCCAACTCTCACATCCATACATGACCACTGGAAAAACCATAGCCTTGACTAGACAGACCTTTATCGGCAAAATAATGTCTCTGCTTTTTAATATGCTATCTAGATTGGTCATAACTTTTCTTCCAAGGAGTAAGCATCTTTTAATTTCATGGCTGCAGTCACCATCTGCAGTGATTTTGGAGCCCCCCCAAAATAAAGTCTAACACTATTTACACTGTTTCCCTGTCTATTTCCCATGAAGTGATGGGACCAGATGCCATAATCTTAGTTTTCTGAATGTTGAGCATTAAGCCAACTTTTTCACTCTCCTCTTTCACTTTCATCAAGAGGCTTTTTAGTTCCTCTTCACTTTCTGCCATAAGGGTGGTGTCATCTGCATATCTGAGGTTATTGATATTTCTCCCGGCAATCTTGATTCCAGCTTGTGCTTCATCCAGTCCAGCGCTTCTCATGATGTACTCTGCATGTAAGTTAAATAAGCAGGGTGACAATATACAGCCTTGACGTACTCCTTTCCCTATTTGGAACCAGTCTGTTGTTCCATGTCCCGTTCTAACTGTTGCTTCCTGACCTGCATACAGGTTTCTCAAGAGGCAGGTCAGGTGGTTTGGTATTCCCAACTCTTTCAGAATTTTCAACAGTTTGTTGTGATCCACACAGTCAAAGGCTTTGGCATAGTCAATAAAGCAGAAATAGATGTTTTTCTGGAACTCTCTTGCTTTTTCAATGATCCAGCTATACAAAAAATATCTTTATGACCTAGATAACCACGATGGTGTGATCACTCACCTAGAGCCAGCCATCCTGGAATGCAAAGTCAAGTGGGCCTTAGGAAGCATCACTACAAAGCTAGTGGAGGTGATGGAATTCCAGTTGAGCTATTTCAACTCCTAAAAGATGATGCTGTTAAAGTGCTGCACTCAATACACAAGCAAATTTTGAAAACTCAGCAGTGGCCACAGGACTGGAAAAGGTCAGTTTTCATTCCAATCCCAAAGAAGGGCAATCCCAAAGAATGCTCAAACTACCGCACAATTGCACTCATCTCACACACTAGCAAAGTGATGCTCAAAATGCTCCAAGCCAGGCTTCAACAGTATATGGACCGTGAACTTCCAGATGTTCAAACTGTATTTAGAAAAGGCAGAGGAACCAGAGATCAAATTGCCAACATCTGCTGCATCATCGAAAAAGCAAGAGAGGTCCAGAAAAACATCTACTGCTTTATTGATTACACCAAAGCCTTTGACTATGTAGATCACAACAAACTGTGGAAAATTCTTCAAGAGATGGGAATACCAGACAACCTGACCTGCCTCCTGAGAAATCTGTATGCAGGTCAAGAAGGAGCAGTTAGAACCTGACATGGAACAACAGACTTGTTTCAAATTGGGAAATCAAGGCTATATATTGTCACCCTGTTTATTTAACTTATATGCAGAGTACATCATGTATAAGCTGGAATCAAGATTGCTGGGAGAAATATCAATAACCTCAGATACACAGATGACACCACCCTTATGGCAGAAAGTGAAGAAGAACTAAAAAGCCTCTTGATGAAAGTGAAAGAAGAGAGTGAAAAAGCAGGCTTAAAACTCAACATTCAAAAAAATAAGATCATGGCCTCTGGTCCCATCACTTCATGGGAAATAGATGGGGGAAGAGTGGAAACAGTGTCAGACTTTATTTTTGGGGGCTCCAAAATCACCGCAGATGGTGACTGCAGCCAAGAAATTAAAAGGCACTTGCTCCTTGGAAGAAAAGCTATGACCAACTTAGATAGCATATTAAAAAGTAGAGACATCATTTTGCCAATAAAGGTCCGTCTAGTCAAAGCTATGGTTTTTCCAGTGGTCATGTATGGATCGGGACCATAAAGGAAGCTGAGCACTGAAGAATTGGTGCTTTTGAACTGTGGTGTTGGAGAAGACTCTTGAGAGTCCCTTGGACTGCAAGGAGATCCAACCAGTCCATCCTAAAGGTGATCAGTCATGAGTGTTCATTGGAAGGATTGATGCTGAAGCTGAAGCTCCAGTAGTTTGGCCACCTGATGAGAAGAACTAACTCATTGGAAAAGACCCTGATGCTGGGGAAGATTGAAGGCTGGAAGAGAAGGGGACGACAGAGGATGAGATGGTTGGATGGCATCACCGACTTAATGGACATGAGTTTGAGTAAACTCTGGGAGTTGGTGATGGACAGGAAAGCCTGGAGTGCTGCAGTCCATGGGGTTGCAAAGAGTTGGACACGACTGAACTGATACTGCTATATATAAAATAGATAAGTAACAAGCAAGTATTGTCTAGCACAGGGCACTAGATATTCTTTACTAGATCAATGGCACAGATCTAGATCTATTCTGCTAGATACTCAATATTCTGTGATAATCTATATGGGAAAAGAATCTGAAAAAGCATGTGTATATATACACACGTATGTATAACTGAATCACTTTGCTGTACATCCAGAACTAACACAACATTGTAAATCAACTATACTTCAATTAAAATGTTTTTAATTGAAAAATACTAAATGAAGTAAAAAAAAACAATTCAGTGCCTCAGACACACCAGCCACATTTCAAATGCCTCCATGCAGGAGTGCAGTTATTAATAGCACTTTAGCTCAGATGGTAAGGAATCTGCCTGCAATGCAGGAGACCCAAGTTCGATTCCTGGGTCAGGAAGATGTTCTGGATAAGGGAATGGCTATCCACTCCAGTACTCTTACCCAGAGAATCCCATGGACAGACCATGGGGTCACAGAGTCAGACACAGCTGAGAGACTAAGATGACGATGAGCCGGGGGGCCACCAGCACGGGACCCTGCCGGCCTCTCGAGGCCTCTGCCTGGGGCGTGGATTCTGTTCTATGAGGGCTGAGAGGCCGCTGAGTCGCTCCACACCCGCCCCCTGCCACCGCCAGCTCATCAGCCCTGTTTGCAGAGGAATTCCCCCAAACGAGTGAGTTCAGTGCCCCCTGCAGGGGCCCGCATACCTGCCGCCTCCCTGGCCCGGCCTTCGCTTTCCTAAAGGCTGACTTCTCCCAGCACCTTCGTGCTCCTCTCACCGCCTGCTGTCGGGGGTACCCCCAGGAGGCACGCGGCCCCGGCCCACCTGCCGGCCTCCAGGGAACACGGGCACCCTGACTGCACACCTCCTGAGGGAAGCCCGCCCCGGGAAGTCAGAGTGCCCTGCCAGGCCGCCCTTCCCGGTCATCTTGGGGAAGACCAGTCTCAAGAAGAGTCCCCCCAAGGATGTGAAGGAACGAACTCTGCGGTGGCCCCTCGCAGGGTTCTGGACTCCCGCTGCCCTCAGGGGACCAGGGTAGGACTGGACAGACCCTGGACTCGAGTCCAGGTGTGGATGCCCGCAGCCCCGTTGTCCCAGGTCATCGCGCCTGGAGAGTCCGAGTGGCCACAGAGCGGCCCTTTGCCCTCGAGGGGGACGTGGAAGCGGAGGGGCCGGGGCGGCAGAGGCCACGCCCCAAGCCCTTCGCGGGGATCCTGGATGGACGACGGGAGCACGTGACCGGGGACCCGGTCCCCGATGCCGGGCGGGACCGGGCGCGACTGTGTCCCGTCGTCCACGCCACCAGCAGGGGCCGGGGGGGCAGCTCCGGCCGAGAGGGGCGGGGAGCGGAGGCCTGCGGAGCCGGCGAGCCTGGGCGGGTCCCAGGCGGTGGGCGGGGCCGGCTCAAGGGCCAGGCCGGGCTGTGCACGCGGCCCCGACTCCCCAGGACTCTCCGGGAGCTGCCGCTCTGGTCTCCCTGCGAGGAGCGGGGCGCGGGGGGTGGGGCGGTGGCCGGGCTGGGGCTGGGCGGGTGATGAATAACAGCCGCCGCCGGCCCGGCCCAACTGGCTGCTGTCAGCGCGGGATCTGCTCAGCCCCGCCCCGCTGCCAACCCAAAATTCTAGTTCTGTCCTCCCCACGCGGCCAAACCCAGCGCCCGCCCCGGGCCAGCGCTGCTGTTTTGCAAACCTGTGACAGGACTCGGTTCCGGTCGGGGCCGGTCCTCAGGATCAGGGTGGGGGTGGGGAGGGGGCGGGGGCGTATGGCCCCCTGCAGGGCCGAAGACCCCAGAGCACAGGCTCCAGCGGCTCCCCAGGAGGCGGCCTGGGGAACAAGACCAGGCCTTTGCAGCCACTCCTGGCTGTGTGACCTTGAACCAGCCGCTTGACCTCTCTGCCTCAGTTTCCTCCTGTGTTGGGTTAGTCACACCTGGCTCACAGGCTTCTAGTAACCATAAACACGTTTAAAATGTTTACCGCCCGTCTAGGCCCGTGCCAGCTGCCCCGCAGGAGCTTAACGCTAAGCAGAGCATCCTTCCCTCCTCCCGCAGGCCTCCTGTCCACCCGCCCAGAGTCCCCCGCCCAGAGCCCCCTGCACTGCCTGCCACCGCCGCCCCTCCCCTCCCCGCTCCATCCTCTCCCCTCCTGCCTCTCTGCCGGAGCCGTCCTCTCAGCCCTGACTCTGGCGTCTTTGACTTTGGAGACCTCAGAACATCACAGGTGGAGGGGGTCTCGGAGACCATCTACTCAAGCCCTGGATCTGTCAGAGGAGGCGTCTGAGGGCAGAGATGACGGGACCCCGCCTCGCAAAGGCCTCCTGCACCCCAGAGGCCGGGCCACGGCTCCCTTTGAGGGACAGTGGGGGGCGGGCCAAGTGGTGAGCCCATGGGGAGCCTGGGAGCAGCCTTGCTGGGAGAGTTGTGGCGTTCGGAGGCCGTGGGAGCGTGGGAGCTGGCAGGGCTGAGGTATGAGCCCCCCCCTCGCCGCGGGCTCTGTGCTCCCCTGGGTCCCACAGCCACCTGCCCCAGCCTTCACAGCCTCCTGGTAATAGGATGAGTCACCTGTCCGCACCCCAGACAGGGGGCCACACCCAGGCCAGCTGGCACCCCACGCTGTTTCTGCTCTGAGCTGCTTCCTGGCAGCCTGCCAGCCACGGATGGGCAGCAGGCAGGGGTGGGGAACCACGCTGTTCGGGCCTGGGGCTGGGCTGAGTCCCTCTGGGGGCGGAGCCCCTGTCTGCATTGCCCCCCGGCCTTGGCTGGGACACCCACCCAGTGCTTTCTTATCAGGGGCCCCAACGGCCAGCAGGCCGGGTGCCCTGGCTCCTGGACCCCATGGGGCGCTGGGCTTCAGGCTGCTTCCAAAGATCTGCCGTCTCCTGCTGACCCCGCCTGAGTCGGGGACCACGGGGGTGTGATTCGTGGCCCCTCTGCCAGGCGGGGCGGCTGCTCCTCCTCCCAGTCAGCCTGGTCACACTGGGCCCTCACCCCAACCCACGGGCACCCCCTCCCCACGGCGTCCCGAGCTGGACAGCTCGCCTTCCCCAGCACACGGTGAGGCATCCAGTCACCAGCAGCCTTAAGTCAGTCCTCGGGAAAGCAGTGCTCGGACGTCCCGTTGGTGTGTCCTGTTAGGACATCCTGTGGCCAGTGGCCCCTTTGGGCACCAATCTGCCCACCCCCCCCCCCCTTCTAGGAGGTGCTGTCATCCCAGAGGCCCTGCTAGGGGCCCGTTGTTACAAGGAGCCGGAGAGAAAGGGGGGTCCTCTGACACCACCATCTGTGGCCTTTGCCCTGCGCTGGCCGCTAAGCTCTGGAGGGGCCAGGGGGCCTCTCCTCGCCCTGCACGGCCGCCCTTGCTGGCCTTCTGCCCCCAGGAGGCCGGGGAGGCTTGTCACGGAGGATCCTGCCCCCTCCCCGCTGGCCTGGGAACTGTGACTTTGAACCCCACTGAAGCCAGACACACCTGCCCATCCCACTGCCCTCAGCTCAGAACTTGGGCTGGGGAGCGTGGACACAGTGGCTTGGCGGTAAAGTTTGCGGCCTTTTGGGACCGGGATGCTGGGGGCCGAGGGCGGTGGGAGGTGAGTGTGCGGTCCACGTGAGGAGTCCCGTGAGGGGATGTCCTGGGGGCCTCGGGGGAGGGAGCACCCGCTGGCGTGGTGGTGGTTCACCTCTGCTTTTTGCACAAGGCTTCGCGACCCTGCTTGCTGTCTGTCTAGGTCTTAAGTCTCCAGAGTGGTCTGGGATCTGCCCGTCCAGTTCCGTCCCGAGAAAAGTGTCACCCTGTTAGTGCCCCCATTGTGAAGCCGGGGCTGAGAATGACTGCAGAACTCAGTGGCCGAGCTGAGCCTCTGAGGTCATCCCTGCAGCCCTCAGTGGGGGGCTTCCCTCCACGCCCACCCCCCGACACAGCACAGGACAGTCTGGGGTGGGCCGAGCTGCCGGAGAGCACAGTCATTGCGGGGGCGCTGGGGCACCCCCTGAAGGATGTGTCCATATCCTGCCCCCCACACCTGGGGATGGGACCTTGTCGGGAAGGGGTCCTTGCAGATACAGTCATGCGAAGGATGAGGAGAAGATGAGGTCACCCTGGGTTGGGGGTGGGCCTGAAGCCCATGACCAGCGTCCTTCCTGGAGGAGGCAGAGGGCGATGGATCCGGGGAAGAAGGGCATGGAGCCAGCAGTAGGGGTGGCCGTGCCACCACCACTGAGGACGTCTGGGCCCCGGAGGCTGGACCACGCGTCGGGTTCTGCTGCAGAGCCCCGAGACCATGAGACGGGGCCCTGCGGGTGTGAAGACGTCGGATGGGTGCCAACGTGTGTGGCTGCCCTGGGAAACAGAGACTTGAACCCTGAACACTCCCCGTCACCTGGCCTGAGCTGTCGGCCTCTTGGTCAGCCCCCGGGTCGCCTGACGCAGTGAGGGTGGGAGACCTCCCCAGGGGAGACCCCTGGGGCTGGGGGTGGGCGCGGCCTGAGACCGCAACCAGGGGAGGGGGCCCTGGCATGGTGTGGCCCTGTGGCCTAGCACCTCACACGGGCCCGCCGCTCCTGCCCAGCCCTGAGTGGCCTACCGCCTGCCTCCCTCCCCTCTGCCAGCCAGCTTTGGTTTCACTCGTCCCCAGAAAAGAATGTGCTCCAAGAGCCCTGGGAAAAGTATCCAGGGACGTCACCTCCCCGGGAGGGAGGAATTTATGAGGCCAGCTACACCTCTGCACCTCTGCGGGAAGTCAGTCTCCACACCCCGCCCCTGCCGCCCCCTCCCCGAGGACGAGGCCGGTGGCTTCATGCACCCTGCTTAATGGGATGTCTTCAAGCAGCGACGGGATGCCGCCGCAATTAAGCCGGACGGGAAACACAATGGGGCCCTGTCTCTGAGGGGGCGGTCACCCCGAGAGCTTACGCAGCCTCACGTGCCCTGGGATGCGTGATGCCTCCTTTTACACGGGTAAACTGAGGCGTGTGTCTGGGAAGGAAACCGGAGCAGGGCTCCGGTTCAGTCACTGGTTCACGATACTGGCCAAGTCCTTGGTCCCGACGGTCCATCCTCATGGTAGGACAGTCTACCAGCCTTCAACAGGAAGCAGTTTTTCTTTTTTTTCAGAAATACCTACAGGATTTGCTGGACCTGCTTAGAGATGGGCAGATTGGGCTTGACCAGCTTAGTTTGATAAGCAATGGGAGGTGGTGGGAGGGGGGAGGATGGGTTTCTAGGGGGAAAGAGCCCTGCCCTGGGGGTCCTTGCCCGCCAACTGCCTGGCCTGGCCTCTGACTTGCTGTGTGACTTTGGACAAGTCACTGCGTCTCCGGGCTTCAGTTTCCTTTCATTTCATTCATTTCATTTCCTTCCTTCCTTCCATGCCTGTGTAATGAAGGGGTCGGGGCAGGGGTCCTAAGCCAGAGCTTCTCAGATCTGAATGTGTGTCGAATGCCCTGGGAATCTCCTTATGACGCAGGTTCCACTTTAGCAGGTCTGGGGCGGGCCGGGGCTCTGCGTTTCTGACAGTGCTGCTGCTCAGACCACACTTGGAGGACGGGTCTCAGGACAGGCCGCCTGACAGAGACGCGGCCAGCACGCCGTGGTCCCCCGGCCACCGTCCTCCCCGGCGCTGCTTGAAGAAGAGACAGGCTGCTGGTGTGAGAGTGCTTTGTCGGCCGCCGCGTCCAGAGCACACAGCTGTGTCTTTAGAAGACCGCGACAGTGTGATTGGGAGACAAAGTCTCCTCTCAGCGGGGCCCCGTGGGTAACCCTGTGAAACGGGGGTCACAGCACCCCCCGACGGGCTTGTTGTGAGGGTTAGACAGAGCAGGACGGCTCTGCGCGGGGCCGCAGAGCAGGTGCCCGGCTGCAGACCCTCGCGAGTCCTGTCCCCTGTCCCCTTTGTGGAGGGCACAGCTGGGAGCTGCCGCGGCCACTCCCTCATCCTGGAGTCCAGCTGCCAGGCCACCGGGGCTCCCGAGGTCCCTCTGCTCTCCCTGGAGGCGGGGCCCCCTGGGAGCAGCTGGGGGGCCTGCGAGGGGCCTGGGCAGGTGGGGGTGGGGGGGAGCGTTTCCCCTGGGAGACAGCTTTCCGCCTGGAGGTGCTCGGAGATCGTGATCAGTCGCCATGGCAATGTGGTTTGTGGGGGAGTGGGCGGGGAAGCAGCCCCAGTGAGTGAGGGGGTGGGGGGGCAGGCTCAGAGACCGCTCAGCGGGGCTCCCCCTTTCCCCACCCTGCCTCGCATCGGCCTGCTCCCTCCGCGAGCCCCGGGCTGAGTGGCCACCGGGATGGCCCAGCGGCCTCCTCCCGCCAGGCTGCCCGTGGAGAAGGCCTCCGCCCGTGCGGTGAAGGCTGCGAACATCTCTCAACAGAACAATTACCCTAATTGCTGTTTGTGCTATTCTTGCTTCTCCCTTCAGCTTGGGTCTGACAGTGGGATGGGCATTACTCACCCTACCGGCCATGCAGAGCCGGCTGCAGGCCAGAGACCGGCCCCTGTGGAGGGGCTCGGGACGGCCCGCCCGTCCTGTCTGAACAGCCGCCCCGTGCTCGGGAGGGACACTCTGACCAAGACCTGGGTGTCTGTTTCTAGGTACAGAGCTTTAGGTTTGCAGATGTGCAGTGTTTACATAATATAGCTAAATATGCACAAAAAAAAAAAAGGAAAGCTGCCTTATTGTCTAGACCCGACCCCAGGAAGCCAGGAGCCTCCTTTCTGATTGTGATGACGGTGCAGAGCGCCCCGCCACGTGAGGTCGCAGGAGGCTGGCTCACAACAATCCCTCCTTGTCCGCTCAGTCTCTGGGTGAGTGATGAGCTCAGCATCGAAACTCCGCGTCACGGCTGCTCCCGCCGCCCCAGGACTGCCCGAGGGCACCTTCCTGGTGGTGGGCAGTGGGGTCTGCCCTTGCCCTGGGTTTGCAGGCCCCCCGCTGTGTCAAGGCAAGGCCCTGGGGCTGCTCCTGGGGGTGCAGCACCGTCTCCCCCTCCCACCCCAGCCCTCCTGGCCCTGAAGAGGCCCAGCCCTGGTGGTGACACACACTCCATCCCAACCTGGGTGTGCCTCCGTGGCCTCCCCGGACCTACCAGTCAGCACTCTCGGCCAGCCTGCAGCTTGGGGAGGAGGGGCAGGGGGGGCCCTGGCGGGGTGGGAGGAGGGGGATGGGGAGGGGGTAGGGCAGGGGGAGGGGTGTGGAGATGGGGGTTCAGAGAGGGGAGGAGGGGGGAGGGGAGATGGAGTGGAGGGTGGGGGTGGGGGGTGGGAGTGTGAAGATGGGGGTTTGGGGGGGAGGGGAGATGGGTATGGGGGAGTGGAGGTGGGGGTGGGGTGGGGTGGGGGTGGGGGGAGGCGGGTGCACAGGGCCGCCCCTGCAGACCCCCAATCTACTGCCCTTTGCCGGGTGGGTGGGGCCCCACGGGGACCGCTGGGCTTTCCTAAGGGGCCTGTACAGGACTCTGGGAAGGGAAAGGGGTTCCTGCATGGGGCCGGCCGGAGTCCCTGGGCCTTCCCACCCTTAACGGACGCTTCGTCCCTCCTCCCGCCTGGAGCCAGCTAGCGGGGGAGGAGGGCAGGCCCCTGAGGCCTCCGAGACCCCAGGCCGCAGGAGGGCCGTCCTCCTCCTCCTGTTGGTGGGGAGCATCTCTGTATCGTCCCCTTCTATGTCCATCCAGTCACAGGGGACCTGCAGGAGAGGGAGAGAGAGCCAGACTCCGTGAGGGGAGGTGTGGGAGCCCGCTGCCGCCTCCCACAGAAGCTGGGGGGCAGGAGGGGACCTGGCGCCTGGAGGACTGGCTGGCGTCTGCGCTGCTCTGCCCAGTGCTGCCTTCTCTGGGCAGAAGAGCTTGGCACAGACACGGACTGGGGGGCGTCTGGAGATGGGGGCGGGGCGGCAGAGCCTTGGGCCCTCCTGGGTGGCGTCCTGGGTCGCGTGTGGGTTGTGGCTCTTGGAGCATCCTGTTCCCACTTCTGGGATGATGACCCCCTTCCCAGTTCCCGGGGGTCCCGGAGCCTGTTCACGGGTGGTGGACTGGTCCAAGCAGAGGAACCCTGAAAGTGGGGTGGGGGTGCTCTGGGTGCTGGGGACCCACTTGTCAACCGCGCTGCCTGGCAGGCAGAGAACCTGGGTGCAGGCCCGAGAGTGGGGCAGGGCCCGGAGGAGAGAGGGGAGGAGGGAAGGGGCCCCCAGCCCCTGATTCCAGAGGCCTGGTCTGGCCCTCCCGTGTGGGACCTGTGATAACTGAGGGGGCTGTTCTGTCAGGGGAGGGGCTGGGTCCACGGGGAACGTGGCTGTGAAAGAGCCCCCCCAAACAGGTGACCCCACTTGCTCCGGCTCACCTGATCACAGCCCTCCGCTGCCAACTGGTGCCCACCCGCTCCCAGAGAGCTCTGTGGACGCTTCCCCATGGATGAAACTGTGGACAGTGAGTCACGCTGGACCCAGGGGTGGGCGGTCACAGTACCAGGGGGTCTGCAGTGATGGCAGAGGAACCAGGTGCCCTGCTGGGCCCTCCCCCTCCCGAGAGCCTCTGTCCTAAGGGAACAGCCCTGCCGGGGGTGCCAAGGGGTGGAGGAGCATTAGTCCCCCCACCCCAGGGATCCCTGGAGCTGCTGCCCCCAGGCTTCTCCCAGAGGTACCCGGCTGCCCACAAGGGGGTCTTGCGCCAGAGGGAAGAGTGAATCCCCCCAGCACAGCCCCAGCCTCGGGAAGACAGGTCACTTCCATACACTCCTCGAGCCGATGACGTCTCGCCCACCAGGCCTCTGTTCTGGCCCGTGATTGTATTTTTTTAATATAACAATCTAATTTTATTTTGCTTATTGTTTTATTTTTTGGCTGCGCTGTGCGGCATGCAAGATCTTAGTTCCTCAAACAGGGATCGAACACAGGCCCCCTGCATCGGAGACTCGGAGTCCTAAGCACTGGACCACCAGGGAAGTCCTGGCCAGTGGTCTTTAAACTAGAGAGCATGGGAATCATCTGAGTGCTTCTTTTATTTTTTTATTTATTTTTTGAGTGCTTCTTTTAAAAGGCGCACTTTAGGAAGCCACCCAAGTCTGCGGTGAGGCTAAGGAGGCTGAGTTTTTAAAGAACATGACAGATCCAGCTAATTTTAAAAATTGTGATTAAATACACATAACATAAAATTGAGTGATTTTAAGTGCACAGTTCAATGGCATTAAGGGCATCACATTGTCCTACATCCACCACCACCATCTACCTCCAGAACTGCCTCATCTTCCCAAACAGAAGCGCTGCACCCACTAAACAACCCCCTGCCCCAACCCAGCCCGGGGCGCCCGCTCTTCTGCTTGTCTCCACGAGCTGACTGTTCTCGGTCATGTAAGCGGAATAACACAATACTCTCCTGCTCAGGTCAGTTCAGTCACTCAGTAGTGTCTGACTCTTTGCAACCCCATAGACTGCAGCACGCCAGGCTTCCCTGTCCATCACCAACTCCCAGAGTTTACTCAAACTCATGTCCATTGAGTCGGTGATGCCATCCGACCATCCTATCCTCTGTTGTCCCCTTCTCCTCCTGCCTTCAATCTTTCCCAGTATCAGGGTCTTTTCAAATGAGTCAGTTCTTTGCATCAGGTGACCAAGGTATAGGAGCTTCAGCTTCAGCATCAGTCCTACAGATGAATATTTAGGACTGATTTCCTTTAAGATGGACTGGTTGGATCTCCTTGCAGTCCAAGGGACTCTCAAGAGTCTTCTCCAACACCACAGTTCAAAAGCATCAGTTCTTCAGTGCTCAGCTTTCTTTATGGTCCAACCCTCACATCCATACATGACTCCTGGAAAAACCATAGCTTTGACTAGACGGACCTTTGTCGGCAAAGTGTTGTCTCTGCTTTTTAATATGCTGTCTAGGTTGGTCATAGCTTTTCTTCCAAGGAGCAAGTGTCTTTTAATTTCCTGGCTGCAGTCACCATCTGCAGTGAGTTTGGAGCCCAAGAAAATAAAGGTTCTCACTTTTTCCATTGTTTCCCCATCTGTTTGCCATGAGGTGATGGGACCGAATGCCATGATCTTAGTTTTTTGAATGTTGAGTTTTAAGCCAGCTTTTTCACTCTCCTCTTTCACTTTCTTCAAGAGGCTCTTTAGTTCTTCTTCACTTTCTGCCATAAGGGTAGTGTCATCTGCATATCTGAGGTTATTGGTATTTCTCCTGCAAACTGGATTCCAGTTTGTGCTTCATCCAGCCCGGCATTTCCCATGATGTACTCTGGGTATAAGTTAAATAAGCAGGGTGACAATATACAGACTTGATATACTCCTTTCCCAATTTGGAACTAGTCTGTTCCGTGTTCAGTTCTAACTGTTGCTTCCTGAGCTGCATACAGATTTCTCAGGAGGCAGGTAAGGTGGTCTGATATTCCCATCTCTTAAAGAATTTTCCACAGTTTGTTGTGATCTACACAAAGGCTTTGGTGTAATCAATAAACAGAAGTAGATGTTTTTCTGGATTTTTCTTGCTTTTTTGATGATCCAATGGATGTTGGCAATTTGATCTTTGATTCCTCTGCCTTTTCTAAATCCAGCTTGAACATCTGGAAGTTCGTGGTTCACATACCATTGTGTCTGGCTTATTTCACCGAGCATAATGTCTTCCAGGTTCATCCATGTGTAGCAGGTGGCAGAATTCCCGTCCTTTTCAAAGCCGAATAATGTTCTCTGTGCGGTGGGCCGCACTGTGCTTCTCTGCTGGTCCGCCGGTGCACACTTGGCTTGGTTAATGTGAGCGATGCTGCTGTGAATGTGTGTGCACATGGCTGCTCGAGTCCCTGCTTTCAGTTCTTTGGGACAGACCCAGACTGTTCCTTCTGTCTCTGACTGGTCATCCTTTCTCTCCCATCACTCAGGACACCTTCTTGCCTTCTGTCTTCCAAGCTCCATCCTGTTTCCCGCGCCTCTGCCAGCTCTCCCCGCCCTTCCTGAGGCCGGCTTGGGAGGCGGTGGTTAGAGGCAGGCTTGGGGGGTACGGGGTGGTCCGTGTTCCCGTCTGGGAAGGGCACTTGTCTGTGCCTTTGGACTAGTCACCTAACGTCTCTGAAATTATGTTCTTGTCTCTGAAAAGAAACTGTCCTCCAACTTGTAGGATAACTTTGAGAGGATTCGGTGGGAAGATTAACACAACGTGCCTGGCACAGAGTAGGCATTTAATAAACAGTGGTGGGGTTGGAGCTGTTCGAGAAAAACTACCCAGCCGGGTGGATGTGACGTGTGGAAGCTTCGCAAGCGAACTCTGCACCAGGGAAGATGGGAAAACAAAACTTCCTCCCCAGAAGATATAAACTCAAGGTTGTTCCCCCCCCCACTGCCCCCCTCCACCCCCCACCCCTGCTCCTGTGAAATTAGCATCAGACAGATTCTTGGAATTGAGCAAGTTATGTTTTTGGAGTAACCTCAACTTCTCTTGTGTAATTTAAGCACATTTTCTCGTTTTATCTTTCCTAAGCTCCCAGAACTTCTGTGGAGAGTCCCCTGTGACTATAAAGATGTCTCTCGGGGCTTGAGAACTTGGTGCGGCCCCCACCCGGCTCGCCAGAGCCCATGCTCTCCAGCCTCCTCTGCGGCCTGGCCCTCGGGGAGCGCAGCTCTTGTCTGGGGCGCCCAAGGCAGGAGGGTGAGATATACATGCATGAGGCAACCTGGGGAACAATACAGGACAGGTGTGATTCATCCGCTGTACATCACAGCTAAGAGAGGGTGTGGACGGGGCCGCCGTGTCAGCATAAGCAACGTGGAAAAGAAATGGCGCAGCAACTCTGCAAACATGCCTGGGGGGCGGGGGAGGAGGGAGACTGGGGGGCGGGGGAGGAGCCTGACAGACAGGGAGTCGGCCTGGAAGGAAACCTAAGCCAGCTGGGACAGCAGCAGAGTCCTCCAGTGCTTCCTGTGTCAGAGAAGGTGTGACCACCGTATTCGAACACTGGATGATAAGACTGAAGGAGACGGAAAGAGATTCTGCAATCTCTGAAAAGAAACTGTCCTCCAACTTGTAGGATAACTTTGAGAGGATTCGGTGGGAAGATTAACACAACGTGCCTGGCACAGAGTAGGCATTTAATAAACAGTGGTGGGGTTGGAGCTGTTCGAGAAAAACTACCCGTCTGTCAGGAAGACAGACTGAGAGACGGAGACAATTACTGACCCAATACATGATTGGGAACCACCACAGACAAGGCTGGAAACAGAAGGGCTCGAAGGAGAGGCTAGAAACCATCAGCATTAACGCAGACAACAGGGGAGAGAAAAAGCAGTCTTCAGAGAGACAAAAATAAATAAAGATCAGTTAATGTAAGAATGATGTCCCTAAAGTAAAGAACCATACAAATGAAACAGAAAACATATTTGGGCGGCACTGTACAGAAAAGTTTCCCTTAAAGGAAGGACTGAATTTACCAGCAGAAAGGACACCAGGAATAATCCCAGGAAAAATAGAGAATGGTTGACAAAGAGGTGTAACCTGCTTAGGTTACCAAACTTCAAATCATGAAGAATTTTTCAGGTGCCCAGGCAGAAAAAACCCAAATCACTACAAGAAGGAGACTCGGGGTAGCCTCAGATTTCCCCATATCCAACACCAGGAGACCACGAAGAAATGCCCTCAGCACACGGAGGAAAAGAAAGCGTGGCCGAAGCCTAAAGGCAGCAGACGGGCCTTCAAACGTGCGAGCCTGTCTTGAAAACACTATCCGACAAGAAAAGGCAGAAAAGTGGGACTGATTCAAGCTCGGGAACCCAGACAAGAAGAGCTTGTGGTGAGCGGTACGTCCATTTACACTCGGAGCGGAATGGGGCGCTTGAAACCCCCAACAAGATGAAAACTCTGTAAAAGGACAAAGATCGGGGTGTGAGAGCGGGGGAAGGACAGAATGCAGGGGACTGGCATGCTGTCTGCAGTGAAATGGTTAGATGCTTGGATGCCATCCCCAACTCGATGGACATAAGTCTGAGCAAGCTCCAGGAGTTGGAGATGGACAGGGAGGCCTGGTGTGCTGCAGTCCTCGGGGTCGCAAAGAGTCGGACATGACTGAGCTACTGAACTGACTGACTGACTCCAATGAAAGCCTAATGCAGAAAGACCAACAGCTACAGCCTTTTGAGATGGCTTCAAAAATAATTTATTTCCTTGTCTATAGAGGGATCCTATAGGTACAGATGTCTCTTGTGGTTCTGAAGCATTTATCTAAGGTCAAATAATGCCTCCAGCTTTCTTTTTCTATCATATCTAAGCCCCAAATAAACTTAACCTTTTCATATTTCCAAAGCATGTAATATGACTCCATTCTTACACCATTATTTCTGTTTGTCTATCATCTGTCTACCATTTTATTTGTATTTAGGCTTAGAGATCTGTCAAGACTGACATTCAGCAAATATTCATGTTGGTCATTTCTGGGTGGTGGCATCTAGGGTGATTTACAACTTTCTCCTTTGCAGATTTATGTGCCATTTGGGTTTTTATGATAAGCTTGTACCATGTTAACCAAAAAGCATCAAAATCACTCAGAAACATTGAAGGAAAAGTTAGAGTGAGTCCTGGAGCAGAGGGGGCTCCGTGGCTTGGTCCTGGGCTCAGCCCGCCTCCAATCACGGGTCGGCGGACATGGAAGGAGGCTTCTGGTGGGAGACGAGTCTCACTGGACCTTGAAGACAGGCAGGCTTGGAGCCTCTGGCTTACCAGGCGTTCCATGGATCTAACCTTCCTAGGTCTGTAGGGCAGGTGGGTAGGTGGTGTCACCCCATCTTATGGGTGTGGAAACTGAGGACAGAGAGAGAGAGCAGAGGCAGGGCACGGCAGAGCCCAGACCACGGGCACACAGCATGGGCTGGACAGGAGCCTGGTGCAGCCAGAAAGCCACCAACAGAGCTCAGAGCAGGGGTCCGGGCGGCAGCTGAGCAGGACTCCGAGGGCGAGTGTCCCAGGTGGGGGGAGGGAGGTCGCTCACAGAGGCTCTGAGGATGGACCTGGGGGCCCAGGGGGGATGCCCTCTGACTAGAGAGAAAGAGGCTGCGTGGGGAGGGGGCGACGGTGAGGGCCGACGCACCCCCTGCAGACCTGGGCTCCCCGCAGCAGTGGGCAGTGATAGGCTAGGTGGCAGGACCCAGTGGGGCCCCCCAGGCCCAGAGAGGAGGGGCCTGGGAGACTGAAGCCACAGCGCAGCAAGGGCCCCATGTGGCCGCGGCCACACCCACCTCTCAGCCGGGCCACCCCCCTGGAGGCCAGAAGGGCTCCGTCTCCTCCAGAGTCATCAGTTACACAGCGAGTGGCAGGAACGCGTCTTCTGCCTCCTCGTCCTCCCCAGAACCCAGGGCCTGGGGACCTGCAGCCCAGGACTGGGGTTTGGACCAGCTGTCTGGCTGCATCTGACCAGCTGGGAGGTAGTCACTGCTTAGAGAGCAGAGGGGCCACCTCCCAGGAATCTGGCTCCCGAGTCCAGCCTGCCGCTGCGTGGCCTTGGCCCAGCGGGTCAGCCTTCTCACCATCCAGGCCCAGACCCGCAGAGGCCCCAGGACACCTTCTGAGAACATCAGTCCTGTGCCTCCTCATGTGGACCTCTGATGCTCCCCCCTCCCTCCACGTGGATGGAATTCCCAAACCCCACTCTGCCCTCCAGGACTCAGAAACCGCCCCATGGGACAAGCTGGGGGTAAAGAGTACAGGCTTTGAAGTCCCATAAAGTTTATCTGAATCACAGCTCTGCCACTCACCAGCTTTGACCCAGGCTGAGTGCACTAATCTCTCGGGGCCCCGGGCTCCTCAGATGTAAGATGGAGATGATATTGTCCAAGTGCATATCTGTCACGAGTAAATGGTGTGAACAGCGTGCCCGCACACAGCAGAGGCCCCTCCTGCTGGCCCAGCCTCCAGGTCGCATCCACGGCTTCCTTCCCACCTGAGGCCACTCAGCTGGCGGCCTTGGGCAGGCCGGGCCACGTCTCCAGCAGCAGACAGCTGAGGACAACGATCAGCTTGTCGTGTCTGGGGGAGGGCAGGGCAGGCTGTGGGCTGGACGGGCCCTCCAGAAACACCTGGAGATCACAGCTGCCCAGTTTGATGAGACCCACACATGCAATTTAAGTCTTTGAACAACTGCATTTAAAGAAGTGAAAAGAAACAAGTGAAATTAATTTCCATAACATTTTAATTTAACACAATATATCCAAAATAGTAGGGCTTCCCTGACAGCTCAGTTGGTAAAGAATCCGTCTACAATACAGGAGACCCCGGTTCGATTCCTGGGTCGAGAAGATCCGCTGGAGAAGGGAAAGGCTACCCACTCCGGTATTCTGGCCTGGAGAGTTCCATGGACAGTGTAGTCCATGGGGTCGCAGAGTCAGACACGACTGAGCGACTTTCACTTTCATCCAAAATATTATCACTTCAGTATGTAATCAATACAAAAAATATTGCAATATTTTGACATTCTTTTTCTTCTATGAAGTGTTTGACCCCCGTGCTCTACAGGCCGGTGTGGTATTAACACATATTTTCAAGATACAGACACTGAGAGCATCTGGTGAGAAGTGCGGGATGTGGACCCAGAAAACAAAACATCCCTCTGCCCTCTACTTTCTCCCCTCCCCCATCTACTTCCTTCCCTCCCCATCTACTTCCTCCCCTCCCCCATCTACTTCCTCCCCTCCCCATCTACTTCCTCCCCTCCCCCATCTACTTCCTCCCCTCCCCATCTACTTCCTCCCCTCCCCCGTCTATTTCCTTCCCTCCCCCATCTACTTCCTCCCCTCCCCTTCTACTTCCTTCCCTCCCCCTTCTACTTCCTTCCCTCCCCCTCTGCTTCCTCCCCTCCCCCATCTACTTCCTCCCCTCCCCATCTACTTCCTCCCCTCCCCCTTCTACTTCCTTCCCTCCCCCCTGCTTCCTCCCCTCCCCATCTACTTCCTCCCCTCCCCCTTCTACTTCCTTCCCTCCCTATCTACTTCCTCCCCTCCCCATCTACTTCCTCCCCTCCTCCATCTACTTCTTCCCCTCCCCCATCTACTTCCTTCCCTCCCCGCTACTTCCTTCCCTCCCCCTCCCTCCCTTCCTCCTCCCTCCCCACCTCTTCCTGACCTTGCCAGTTTCCCTGCCCTCCGTCCTCCCCAGCCTTCAGTCTCAGCCTTTCCAGCACTTTCTTCCCACCCCCACCTCCCTGCTCCTGGGTGAATCTGGGCTGGCAGGTGAGGCATCCAGCCCACCCAGGTCCCCTTCCCGCCAACTCTGCTCCCAGAACATGGGGCGGGGGCCAGGCAGAGCTGGGTGGAGACAAGGCTCCTGGGCGTCAGGCCATGGGGAAGCTCTGGGGTTTTATTCAACACCTTTATATTTGTTTATAATGTTGTTTATTTAACAACATTTTATATCCAAAATATTGCCACTTCAATATGTAATCAATACAAAAAATATTGCAATATTTTGACATTCTTTTTCTCCTCTGAAGTGTTTCTTCAGACTGGCCCCAAGGTTTCTCCCCACTTCACCCCACACATCAGTGACAGCCTGCGAGGGGTGTGAGTCCCAGGGTGGACCTGCCCTCCCAGCTCCACCTCAGAGCAGAGCAGACACCTGAGCCCAGGCTTGGTGCTCCCCTGGAAGGAGCCAGAAGCCCTGCCTGGGGAGGCCAGAGAGGCCCTGGCCTCCTGCCTGGTCTTGCCCACTGGGGGGCCGGCCGGGCTTGGGATACTGGTGACACCTCATGGTGACAGCCCCCCCACTTCGGCCGGCACACATTGCCCACCTCATGCCCGGCACGTCTGTGGGTGGTTGTTGGGTGACGGGAAGACCCAGCCCAGCAGACGCCCACTGGGCGCACTCTCCCTTGTGCCCGCTCCTCACCTCGACCTGGCCCCCTCCTCAGGGCAGCTGTGGGTCCTGGCAGGGCCCCCTCCTCATCCATACAACTGGCAGGGACACCCCTTGTGGGGCGTGAGGAGCATACGAGGTCGCCGGTAAAGACCAGGGCACACAGACGTCCTCGCTGAGTGCCTGGTCACTTCCTCCAGGCCCTCCTGCTAGAAGACTGCCCGTGAGGGCCTCCTGCCTGCCCCCTTCACAGTGAAGGGGTGTCCCCGGTGCCCTGACCACACCCCTCTCTGGACCAGGCCCAGTGTCAGGTCCTCAAAGTGGGTCTCTCGGAACCCACGGAGCCCCCAGGGCCCCTGGACCTGGGCACAGAACAGGGCTGTTCCTGCTGGTGCCCACTCTGTATCTGCTTTTGGAACTAAGGTTTCAAATGCTGTTATTTGAATATTCATTTGCTCATCTGTCTGTGCTGGGTCTTGGCTGCAGCAAGGGGGATATTTTGTTGCTGTGTGTGGATTCTCTAGCTGTGGCTGTGGGATCTATTTCCTGGACCAGGGATTGAACCCGGTGCCCCGGCACTAGGAGTGTGGAGTCTTAGTCACTGGACCACCTGGGAGGTCCCCAAATACTGCTATTTGGAAGGAGACTTCTGGTGCCTCTAAATGTGGAAGTCTCGCGTTTGCAGCCTCTTGCCTGGACACGGAGGCGCCGGCACACACAGCGAGATGCCTGCTGGGCGCTGAGGCTGAGGCTCTCCTGACTACGGGGGGCCCGGGCCAGGCCTGCAGCAAGCGGCTGCCAACACCGGGCCGGGCCCCACTGCCCCTCCCCAGGCCAGGGTCGGGGCCGGCCTCCTGGGCAGCTTAGACCCACCCTCGGCTGTCAACACCCCAGGGGCAGAGCGCCAGCCCCCAGCGCCCAGCTTCCTGGGGCCCCAGCGGGCACCACACTTGGGCAAGCGGAGAGCTCAGAGGCACGAGTGGACCCTGCGAGCTCAGCAAAGTCACCAAAGCGGGCTGGGGGGCACCCAGGGGCCCTCCACTGCGGACACTCTGAGGGGCCCATGTCCAGGAGGGCAAGGCCGCCAAGAAAAGGCTTTGCACACGCAAACTGGCCCCCGGAGCACCGAGGGGAGGGGGAGACAGGCCAGCGCGGGCAGTGGGATGCGGCTCCCACTCCCTTTTGAGTGGGGCCGGCGACAGGAGGGTCCCCGCCCGACTCCGGGGCTGGATGAGCCGCTGAGTGACGTGCTCATCAGACCCCGCCCCGCACGGCCGCCGCGCTGCGCTTAGAGCCTCCGGGCCTCACCCGCCGGCGCGGGCGGCGCTCTCCTTCCTCTTTCTGGTCCTCAGTCCCGCTGCGGGGCGGGCAGGGTCCTGCTGAGTCCCAGGAGGCCCTGCCTGCCCGCGGCCTCATCTCCCTGCGTCTACCGCCCGCCGCCCTCCTCCCCGGCCAGGGCCGGCCCACCGCCGGCCGGGAGGGAGAGGGCCGTCACGGTCCCCGCGGAGAAGGGCTGGGAGCACCCAGATCACAGGGTGTGAGCTGCCGGCGGCTTGGGGAGGCAGGCTGGGAGCCGCGTCTCAGCGCTTGGGAAGCGGGGTGCAAGCTCGGGCAGCTCCCCTGACGCAGGCGGGCGGGGGGTGGGGGTGAGAGCCGCCCCAGGCCCCGGGGCGGGGAGGTCCTCCAGCCCGCGTCGTGCATACCCAGCGCACTTTTCCTGGGAGTCCGGAGCCCACACCCTGGGCCTGGCCTCCTGGTGGGGCCGGGCGGCCTTGCCTACATCTAGAAGAGAAGGCTCCCGGGTGGCAGCTCCCTGGGCGAGGCCGGGCCTGGGGGCCGGGCGGGTCCACTAGCCACAGTCCCCAGGGACCGACAGAGCCGCACCCCCGCCACCTGGAACAATGGGAGCGCCTCATCCCACCTCCCGGGACTAAACCCACTCCCGCCTGCCCTCCTCCCCGCCATGATGTGGCCTGACCGGTCCCGGCCCTATGGAAGCAGGAGCAAGACTGGCTTCCCCCACTGCCGGGGGAGACCAGCAGCCTCCTGCCAGGGAAGGAAGAGGGGCTTGGCAGGCCCCCGCCCAGGGGGTGGCCTTGGCGGTGCCTGAGATGCTGCCGGGAGGCGCCAACGTGGACCAACTCCCTAATCATTTAAAAACAAAAACCACCTCTCAGGAAGGAGTTTGCAAAAACGGAAAGCTCAGCAGCACCAGGGCCTCCTTCCCCCGAGAGCCCAGGAACGGTGGGAGGGGCTCGCCTGCCCCCCTCCGCCGCCCAGCGGCAACTACCCTGCGGCCCTGCCCGGTCCCACCCTCCCCAGCTCCGTGGGCCGCGAGCACACACGGTCATTCCAGCTCGCTGTCCTGGTGGGGACAGCTGCAGAGGTGGAACAGGACAGCGGGCGGCAGTGGCGCTCAGCGCCGGCTACAGGCTCCCTGAGTCCAAGGCCCTGTGGGTGCCTGGCTGACCTGTGAGCAGAGGCTCAGCTCCAGGGGCGGCGCGGGCTGGGCTCCCGTCCAGCAGGGACTGGCCTTGAGCTGGGAGGGCGTCCCAGCTCCCCTAGGAGGAGGGCGTGAGGGGCAGACAACAGGGCTGGGGGTCCACGGTGGGGAAGAGAGCCCCGCAGAGGATGGCCGGGGTGGGGTGCAGGCTGGCCCAGCTCAACCCTGGCGGTAGATCTGGGGCTGTGCTGGGCAGGGCGGTCACCCCCAGGGGAGGCTGGCGCTGGCCGGCTGCAGCCCCAGGTGGGTGAGAAGATCGCTGCCCTCGGAGGTACTGAGAAGTGCACGCCTGCTCAAGAGTCACCCTCCCGGGGCCTGTGCCCAGCCTGACCCCATGTCTCCGTCACCTCGTCCCAGGAGACAGCGAAGCAGGCTGTCCTCCGGTCATGCCCTGTCCTCCAGCCACCCACCCGCCTGCTCCGGGCTGAGGTGGGCTTGGCCGAATGGGAGGGTCCCCCACCGCCAGGGTGTCCCGTTTGAGCTTCTGCCCATGCCTGCCATGGCGTCCTCTGTCAGCGCCCTGTCCGCTTTCCGTTGGCCAAGGCCATGCTGTCCTCGACAGGCCAGTCTGCAGTCCTGCCTGGGCCGCTGAGCCAGGCCCTGGGGGCTCCACGCTGGCAAGGCCCCTGGCAGCACTCCCTGACCCTCGGGGGGACCCCGGCCCAGGGAGAAGGGACGGGTCTGCATGTCTTCCTGAGCCCCGGGGGGAAGGTGCTGAGGACACCTAAGCGGGCCCGGGCTGCAGTGCCAGAGAAATGTGGCATACGGCCGGGTCCTGCTGGCCCTGCCCACCGCCCACCCCCACAGGCCGTGAAGGACACCCAGACCTCAGTGGCCTGCCTTCTGACCACCCCTGAGAAGCCCCTCCTGGTGACACCCCGTGCCCGAGCCCCGACACTGAAGACCCCAGGCTGAGGATGGCGGAGGGTGGGGGCTGGGGGCTGGGGGAGACACCCCTCCGCCAGGCTGGGGACAGGGCTCCTAGTGCAGCATGGTCTCCCATAGGACCCCGGGGAGATCAGAGGGGAACGGAGGACCCGCTGGTGCCCACCCTGTGGTCCCAGCTCCAGATGCCCGCCCCGCCCCCACGCAGCCCCCTTAACCCAAGGGCCAGTTTGCTGGTCCCGCTGCAAAGCCTGTGGCACCACCTGGTGGTCATATCTGGGATGGCAGGTTGCCAGGCCTGGGATTCAGGAGGGTGCTAGGGCTTCCCCTCGCTTCCGTTAGGTATGGACCTAACAGAAGCAGAAGATAAGAAGAAGAGCAGGCAAGAATACACAGAAGAACTGTACAAAAAAGATCTTCATGACCCAGATAATCACGATGATGTGATCACTCACCTAGAACCAGACATCCTGGAATGTGAAGTCACGTGGGCCTTGGGAAGCATCACTATCAACAGAGCTAGTGGAAGTGATGGAATTCCAGTTGAGCTATTGCAAATCCTAAAAGATGATGCTGTGAAAGTGCTGCACTCAACATGCCAACAAATGTGGAAAACTCATCAGTGGCCACAGGACTGGAAAAGGTCAGTATTCGTTCCAATCCCAAAGAAGGGCAATGCCAAAAAATGCTGAAACTACCGCACAATTGCACTCATCTCACACACTAGCAAAGTGATGCTCAAAATGCTCCAAGCCAGGTTTCAACAGTACGTGAACTGAGAACTTCCAGATGTTCAAGCTGGATTTAGAAAAGGCAGAGGAACCAGAGATCAAATTGCACATCTGCTGAATCATCGAAAAAGCAAGAGAATATTATAAAAACATCTACTTCTGCTTTATTGACTATGCCAAAGCATTTGACTGTGTGGATCACAAGAAACTGTGGAAAATTCTTCAAGAAATAGGAATACCAGACCACCTGACCTGCCTCCTGAGAAATCTGTGTGCAGGTCAGGAAGCAACAGTTAGAACTGGACATGGAACAAAGGACTGGTTCCAAATTGGGAAAGTACGTCAAGGCTGTATGTTGTCACCTTGCTTATTTAACTTATATGCAGAGTACATCATGAGAAACGCTGGGCTGGATGAAGCACAAGCTGGAATCAAGATTGCCCGGAGAAATATCAATAACCTCAGATACTCAGATGATACCACCCTTATGGCAGAAATAACTAAAGAGCCTCTTGATGAAAGTGAAAGAGGAGAGTGAAAAAGCTGGCTTAAAACTCAACATTCAGAAAACTAAGATCATGGCATTTGGTCCCATCACTTCATGGCAAATAGATGGGGAAACAATGGAAAGAGTGAGACTTTTTTTTTTTTTTTTTTTTGTGGCTCCAAAATCACTGCAGATGGTGACTGCAGCCATGAAATTAAAAGACACTTGTTCCTTGGAAGAAAAGCTATGACCAGCCTAGACAGCATATTAAAAAGCAGCAATGTTACTTTGCTGACAAAGTTCCGTCTAGTCAAAGCTATGGTTTTTCTAGTAGTCATGAATGGATGTGAGAGTTGGACCATAAAGAAAGCTAAGCACTGAAGAATTGATGTTTTTGAACTGTGGTGTTGGAGAAGACTCTTGAGAGTCCCTTGGACTGCAAAGATATCAAAACAGTCAATCCTAAAGGAAATCAGTCTTGAATATTCATCGGAAGGACTGATGCTGAAACTGAAACTCCAATCCTTTGGCCACCTGATGCGAAGAACTGGCTCATTTGAAAAGACCCTGATGCTGAGGCAGATTGAAAGTGGGAGGAGAAGGGGACGACAGAGGATGAGATGGTCGGATGGCATCACCGACTCGATGGACATGAGTTTGGGTAAACTCCGGGAGTTGGTGATGGACAGGGAGGCCTGTTGTGCTACAGTCCATGGGGTCGTGAAGAGTTGGACATGACTGAGCGACTTAAGGAAACTGAGGGCTTCCCTGGTGTCCCCCCAGCCCCTCCCCCTCCAAGCCCTGCCCTGCCCACGCCCTCCGCCTGATGCGCTCTGGGCAGTCGGGGAGGCTCCCGGCCCCCACACTGCCAGATGCCACTGCCCACTTGCCTCCTCTTCCTCCAGCTGCTCCTGGTTCACAGCCTGGTGCCCTGGTGTGAGCACGGGGTGGGGGGTCTGGGGGAGAGTCTGTGACCACCTCTACGGTGCCAACCGAGGCTTGGGCTGAAGGACAGTGAGTAACTTGCTCAAGGCTGCACTTCCTGTAAACGACAGTGCGGGGATGGGAGGACACTCATAGGATGCCCAGAGCTCCCCGGGGTGGAGAGTAAGGGGCAGCAGAGCCCAAGGAGCCTGCAGCCTGGGACAGGCCTTCCCTGGGCGGTTGGGGGGACAGTGAAGAGAACACTAAACTGGAAGTTAGAATTTAAGCTAGCTCTGCCCTAACTGGCCCTGGAGCTCTGAGCAAGGCGCTCTCCCTCGCTGAGCCTTGTTGATCCCTAGAGGAAGTCACGCCAGATGATTTCCATGGACTGGGGTCCCGGCCTCGGCTTCCTGGGGGCCCACAGACAGGATCTGGGCCAAGTGTCTGGAATGGGCCTCAGGCTGCAGGTGAGAGATGGTGACCCCTCCCCCCTCCACTGCAGGGAGCAGGAGAGCCAGACCTCTGATCCCCTCTGTCCCACCAGCTGGAGTGAAGGAGGCCGGTCCAGGAGCCAGGAATGACACCAGCAGGGCTCAGAGTGTATTCCCGCTCAGGACCCCGGAGGCGGGCAGGACCACAGTGCCAGCCGGCTTGAGGGAAGTCCGAAACTCAGGCGGCTGGGTGAGCTGCCCAGGGTCCCCCAGTGGGAAGCCAGGTGTCCTACCTGCCGTGCCCCGGGTCCACCGCTCGGGGATGTCACACGCTCCTTCGTCCCGCCCCCACCTCCCCAGGTCCTGTCACTGCAGCTGCAGACCCTGGAAGAGCTGCCACCCTGGCCTCTCTGCATCTGAGATTCATGGATCACGATGCGCAGGATTGGCTCCAGCTTCCGGGGCCTCCTGGGCCTCCCACCGTCCTCTCCCCCAGGGCAGGAGCATCTCCCAGAGGCTGGTGGCCAGGGACTGGTCAGCACACTCCAGGCGGGAGCCTGATGCCTGGGCCTGGTCCAGCCCTGGGCCAAGCAGCCCCTCCTGGGCCTGGAGCAGCTGCACCAGTGTCTCTGGAGAGACCACGACCAGTACCTTGGTCACCCCCGTGGCCAGAGCTGTGTCTCCTGAAGCTCGGTCAGCTCCTAGTCCAGCAGGCCCAGGCCACACGCGGCCCTCTAACCCAGGACAGAGGGTCTCTTTCCTATTGAGAAATGCCAAACTCCTGCCATTTATGATCACAGCCAGCATCACAAGATTATTACTATCAGTGCTAATATTAGTGGTGGGCCCTCAGAATAATTTTGACATGAACTGAAGTTTGGGAACCACCCTCAGCCCGGAATGGGACATAATGTATGAGGCCCAGCGAACTGAAAATGTGAAGCCTCTTGTTTTGAAATGATTATGAATTTCAAGATAGCAAGAGCAGAACCTTAAGCCAAGTGACAGCCCGTGCAAGTGTGGGCTCTCCCAGCCACAACCCGCGCTGTCCCCCAACTCATTCTAAGACCCAGGAGTCCGGTCTTCCATCCCCACACCGCCCCTGTGGGCTCATCACTGTTCTCAGCAGGAGGTTCCAAGGACTCCAGAAAACTGAAAGTGAAAGTCGTGTCTCTTTGAGACCCCCATGGACCATACAGTCCGTGGGATTCTCCAGGCCAGGATACTGGAGTGGGTAGCCTTTCCCTTCTCCAGGGGATCTTCCCAACCCAGGGATCGATCCGAGGTCTCCCCATTGCGGGCGGATTCTTTACCAGCCGAGCCACAAAGGAAGCCCGAGAATACTGGAGTGAGTAGCCTATCTCTTCCCCAGGGGATCTTCCCGACCCAGGGATGGAACCCAGGGGTAGTCCCAAGTCACATTTCATCGTCATTGGTTGGCTGCCGCCATGTTTTCGCAGCCAATGAGAGAGGGAGGAGTGGGCGTGTCCGGCGAGGGGCGGGGCTAAGGAGCACGGGGAGCCGCGGGGCGAGGCTGCTGCACCTGGGCTGCGAGGGCAGGTGTCCGCCCCAGGTGCACTCAAGGGAATAAAGTTACCATTGTTTTATTCTCTTTTTCATTTCCTCTCACCACTGCAGACGGCCCCCAACAATCCTATCTTATCTTCTTTGACTCAGTGCAGATGTGAGAACTCCTTTCCTGTACTTTGGAAATTATGTACAAATAAAAGGTAATATCATGTAGCTTAAGAGACAGACATGGGAAACATCTCCTCCGCTTTAAAATTCGGAACAGAAGACACGAAACTCAGTTGAATAACTGCAATGTTTGCGACCTGAATTCATGCGTTCAATACCACTCTTCTGAGTAAGATATTTTACACATAAAAATCTCTTACAGTGAATTGCGAGAGGAAGGGGAGAAATGAGAGGGGTTTTTGCGTATGTGCGTTCAAAGAGAGGAATTCTATTCAAGTGTTTTATGCAACAGTTACACACGAGTGTAAAAAAAGTATTTCTTCTGTTTTAAAAAATGATAAACAGAAAACTTCATGATACTTACACAAATGAAAGAAAAAGATCTCAGTAGGTTCCCTAAGGCTTCCCCTTAGCTGAGCTGCGATTTTTTCCTTTTCCTCCAGCCAGCTCTGCGCCCACCCTGAGGGCAACCACTCGCTGACACCTGTGTTAGTTAATCACGTACATCTGCTTACAGAGTACCACTTGTGTGCGCGCTAAACAGCAGCACGTTCAGTGTGCCTGGTATCGACCCGATGTAAATGGATGGCACATGTGCATACGCACACATCATTTGTTTCTTTCCATCAAGTTGCTTTTGGGATAAATCCATGTTGATTACTAAAGGTTTTTCCAGTGAACGGATGGAAAAGTTGGACCATGAAGAAGGCCGAGCACTGAAGAACTGATGCTTTTGAACTGTGGTGCTGCAGAAGACTCTTGAGAGTCCCTTGGACTGCAAGGAGATCCAAGCAGTCCATCCTAAAGGAGATCAGTCCTGAATATTCATTGGAAGGACTGATGCTGAAGCTGAAGCTCCAACACTTTGGCCACCTGATGCGAAGATCCAACTCACTGGAAAAGACCCTGATGCTGGGAAAGATTGAGGGCAGGAGGAGAAGGGGACGACAGAAGATGAGATGGTTGGATGACATCACTGACTCAATGGACATGAGTTTGAGCAAACTCTGGAAGATAGTGAAGGACAGGGAAGCCCGGCGTGCTGCAGTCCATGGAGTTGAAAAGAATCAGACCACAGCTTAGAGACGGAACAACATTCTGTTTCTTTTCCTATCTATATTCTACCAATGTGGATATTGGGTTGTTTCCAGTCTGTGGCTCTTGTAACAGTCACAGTGCTGCTGTGAAATCTTTTCCCCAAGGCACCCATACGAACATTTCTTGTCTAGACTGTGCACCTGGGCGTGGAATCGCTGGGTCAGAAGGTACCCTTCCTGGGATGTCAATTGTATGTGTGAGTTGGCTGGGATGAGGGAGGCTGATGGCTGGTGAGACATGGATTTGGGTGTGTCTGTGAGGTTGTCTCCAGAAGACACTGGCATTGAAATCTGCGAATAGTGCAGACGGTTCTCACCAGGGAGGTCTGAACGAAAGGGGGAGGTGGAGGTGGGTGAGTCCGCTCTGTGTCTGAGCTGGGCCTCCACCTCCTGCTCTCAGTCATCAGGGGTGCATGCTCCTGGGCCATTGCAGTCACACCAGGATGTACACTGTTGACTCCCGGGGTCCAGCTCCCGGGACTTCGAGTCTGGGCTGGAACACACCCCGCTCCCCTGGGCCTCTAGCCTGCAGGCGGCCTCCACAACCAGCCTCCCCAGCCCCTCAGGGTGAGCCTCTTCCTATCCATCCGTATGTAACCTCTTGGTTCTATCTCTCTGGAGACCCTCACCCACGCGATCGCCTTGCTCCGCCTGCTCAGGTAACGAGGGACTTTCTCCTCTCCAGTTGCTCAGCACAGGCTCTCGGGTGCAAGGGCTTCAGTAACCGTGGCTCCTGGGCTCTAGGGCACAGGCTCAGGAGCTGTGATGCACAAGCTTTGTTGCTCCATAGCATGTGGCGTTTTCCCAGCCTAGGGATCGAACCCATGTCTCCTGCATTGGCAGGCGGGTTCTTTATCACTGAGTCACCTGAGAAGCCCCTGAAGGGTCTTTATAGCCATGAATCACGGACAGTCTCAATGGCGTGGCTGGACAGCAGATCTCTTGTCCATTCTGTGGCTTATTCGTTCATGTTCTTTGTTGACTTTTGATAAAAGATTTTTACTTTTCATACAAATTATTTTTTTTCTTTTATGGCTTTGCTTTTGGAATCTTATGAAAACCTTCCCTACCTTAAAGTAATAAGGTATTTTCCTATTCTAGCATTTCCTAAGATTTAGTTTTGCCACTTTCATATAAATTCTTAATACACCTGGAATTCATTTTCATGTTTAGATTAAGGTAGGGACTCAGTCTCACTTGGTTGACCAGTTGTCATGGAACAGGACAGTAAACACTTCATCCCTTCCTGCTGATCTCTAGTATCCACTTTGTCATGAATCAAGTTTCCAAATAGGACTGGGTTTATTCTTCCTGGTCTTCCGTGTATCTCTTGTTACACCCAAACCATAGTGCTCTAGTTACTATGGCGATAACAAGCCTTGACATTTGATAGGGCAAATTTCTTCCTTCCTTTTTTACTCTTCTTCAGAAATTTTCAGTTTTTTTTGACTCTTTGTTCACCCACATAAATTTTAGAATCACTTTGTCAATTTGTGTGAAAAACCCTGTTGGAGTTTTTATTGAAAATGCACTGAATCTATAAATGCATTTGCAGACAGTTGATTGATGTCTTTGTAATATTATCTTCCTAGCCAGTGATGTGGTCTGTCCATTTACTTATGCCATTTAAAATTTCCTTCAAAAATGTTTTATAATTTTTCCACTGTGCATATTTTATTAGATCTATTCCTAGGTATTCTACTTGTTGCTATTCTAAATGATGGGCTTCCCTGGGGGCTCAGTGGTAAAGAATCTGCCTACCAATGCAGGAGACACAGGAGAGTTGGGTTTGATCCCTAGGTTGAGAAGATCCCCTGGAGAAGGAAATGGCAACACACTCCAATATTCTTGCCTGGGAAATCCCATGAACAAAGGAGCCTGGCGGGCTATAGTCCATGGGTAAGAGTTGGATGTGATTTAGCAACTGAACAACAACAACTGTCCTTGTGGTTCTGGCATCAGATTAGACTAATCTTATTTAATAAGGTGAAAAAACCCCTTCTTTTTCTAGTCTCTGGGGAAGATTGTTAAGATTGCAAATGTTCCTGAAACATTTCTACCTATTAGACTTCTGGGCTCTTTTCTTTGTGGGAAAATGCTTAGCAACCAAATGAATTTCTTCAATGGTATAGGACTACTCAGGCTTTCTGTCTCTCCTTGAGTCTGTTTTGGTCAATGGTTTTATCTAGGAATTCACACATTCTGTTGAAATTTTTAAATGTCTAAACGCCGTGTTAAATAGTAGCTTTTGTCTCTGTTGAATCTGTGATATGCTCTCTTCTTCATTCCTAATGTTTATTTTTGCTATCGCTTGTTTCACTTGAATAATCATAACAGAAGTTTGTCAGTATTATTAACCGTTTCAAAAAGACAGTCTTCAAATTTGATCTTCCTGTTGAAAGATGGTTCCTACCCTTCATTGTTTTCTTCTAAGTTATTCGAAGCTTAAAAAAAATTTTTTTTAAAGCTCTTTGCTCTATTTTTTAAAAAGGTTGTTTCATTTATTAGGGAGTTCCCTGGCTGTCCAGTGGTCAGGACCCTCGCTCTCACTGCCAAGAGGCCCGAATCCCCTCCCTGACTGGGGAACTAGGATCCCCAGGATTTGCACAGGATTTGGTCAGACAGCGGCGGGCAGAAGACACGGCTGGGGCTCAGCGAGTTCTCTGCACCACGCAGGCCCTCAGGACAGGCTCCCTTTCACGCCCTGGGGACTGACTGCAGAAGAGCCCAGCTCCAACCCAGCTCTCCCCTCCAGCCAGAAACCCGTCATCCCCCCACCCATCACCCCCTCCCCCCGCCCCCGCTCCCACCCCAAATCCTGGCACAGAGACTCCGCAAGGGAAGTCAGTCTCTCCCCAGCATGCAGACCCCAAATTCATTTGTAGATGGTCTGCCTGTGTTAGCCAGCGTTTTAATGAAGAAACAGCATACAGAAAGCATCTCCCCCTACCATGCACGCATCCACACACACACACAAACACACACATGCCCTCCAGCCCCCGCCCCGCCCAGGTTCTCTGACCCCTCGCTTTCCCCTCACCGTGGGCACACAGACTCAGCTCTTCCCGCCCTCCCTCTAACAGCCCAGCCCAGGGTATGGAGGACCCAGGCTCCATCCTGCAGACAGATCCCTGCCTTCTGATCTCCCAAGCCGGAGCCTCGCAGCCACGCTGTCCAGTGACTCAGCTCAAGGCCGGGAGTCTGAATGCCCGCTTCCTCTTTGTCTTCTCCGAAGCCTCCACGCCCCCCTGGAGGAGCTTCCCCCTCGCTTGCCTCCCCCTGAGGCTCTGGGCATGGCCAGCATCCTCCACCCCCTTGGACGGGCTCCCCAGGCCGGAGTGGCGTGAGGAGTGCAGCTTCAGGGATCCGCGGTCTTCCAGCAACTGAGGGGCTGGGCAGGGCCATTCCAGGGTGTGGCGGGGCTCATCCCTGGGTTCTGCAAGACAGAGGACCAGGCTGCCCGGCTTGTCCCGAGGCCAACACAGCCCCGCGGGGGCCAGGCCCAGGAGCTCTGCTCCGGGGCCGCAGCCACCAGATGCTCTCTGAGTTTGGGCCAGGTTCTTCTTCCCCGGCCCCTAGAGTCCCCAGACACTAGTGTGCACATGAGCCAGGCACTTCGAAATGTTCCTCCCCAGGGTTGAAAGGGTAATCGCTGCACAAAAGTCAATTCTGAATAAATCGGAATGTTAGGAGCTACTTTTCCTTCTTGCTTTTCAAAATATAGGATGCTATGGGGGGAGAAATGTTTTCTTATTAACACACATTATTTGCCTCACTGAAAAGGAGACTGTTGAGGAGAGAGCTGTGTGGCCTGGGGGCACTACCCATCCGTCTCTGGGCATGTTCACGAAGGCGCATCGCAGCTTTCTCTCTCATTCAAAACAGGGGCGAGCCTGTTCTGGGACACTTAGGTGGGTGGCATGCAGCCCCTCAAACCAAGAGCTGCTCGCCTGTGTCTTGCCCACCGTGGCTTACAGATGACAAACCAGGGCCCCAGGAGGACCGGAGGCAGAGGGTAAGTCAGGGAGTTCACAGACAGCCAAGCTGCGAAGCTGCCGGCCTGGCCCCAGCCCACCCTTCCAGGGGGCTCCCTGAAGGCAGCTGGGGCTGCCCCCCGGCTCTCCCCACCGCCCCCCCACCCCCCTAGTAAGCTCAAGCCCGAGCCGGGCAGCCTCACCCACGACGATGAGCGTGGCGGTGCTGACCGCCTGGCCCAGCGTGTTCTCGGCCACCGCCTTGTACTGGCCGCCGTCCGTGGCGGAGACGCTGGGGATGACCAGTGAGCACACGCCCATCACGTCGGTGGTGTACGCCGCGGGGTGGTTGGCCAGGCTCTGGTCGTTCTTGAACCAGGAGACGTGGGGGCGCGGCTGGCCCTGCACGGCGCAGGTCATGCGGCACTCGGTGCCCAGGGGCAGCAGGTGGGGACGCAGGCCCACCAGGAAGCGCGGCTTCTGGCTCAGGTCCGGCTCCCGGTAGCTCAAGCCCCTCGCGGTGGCCTTGTCTGCCTCGGAAAGCGGAAGGTCAGAGAGCCGGAAGGGCAGTGGGGAGCCGTGGGTGGGAAGCTCCTGGTGGAGGCCGCGTTCTGGGGCTCCCTGACATCTCGCCTGCAAACTTGACCCCAAGGCTGCTGCAGTCATTTTTTTATCCTTTTTAAAAAATTTTTTTGGGATTTTTTTTTTCCTGTACTACAAGCTAACACACACGCACTGTGGGCAAATTGGAACATAGAAGAAATCAAAAGAAGGAATGAAAACTGAACACGACCTAACTACGTACGGATGACCACAGCTAGCATCTGAGAGTGGAACCTTCGGACACTTTTCCATTTTAGAAAATCGTGAAAACGTACTTCTGATTTTAGGGCCTGATTTTTCGGGCGACTGCTTTGAAGTTTGGGATCTATCTGACCGCAAAGGCCTGTTCTCAGCGAAGCACTGACCTCTGTCTACCGTATTGCCTGCCTCTGACTTGAGAAGCCCCCGGAGCCCGTAGGCACCCGGCCCTCGCGTTCTCCCCGCAGAGGCGGAGCCTGAGGACAGGGGCGGGGACCCACCTCCAACCCCGCCCCTGGCGCCCTGGACCCGGAGCTCACCCGGAGGCTGACGCGGGACGACCCAGGGCTGGCGCGTGTCCGACGGCTCGCTGGCGCCCAGCTCGTTCTTGGCCACCACGCGGAAGTGGTACTCGTGGCCCGGGAGGACGCCCACCAGGGTGAAGCGGCAGTTGTGCAGGCGCTCGGCCGCCGGACACCAGGGCGCGTGGGCCGAGGTGCGCATCAGTACGGCGTAGTGCAGCGGCGCGGCGCCCGCCTCCGTCTCGTCCGGGGACGGCTCCCACTCGACGGTCACCGAGCCCAGCGTGCCCTCCCGCAGGACGACGGGCCCTGGCGCCCGCGGGCGCGCTGTGGGGACAGAGCGGGCAGGCTGGGGTTCGTGTGCGCCTGACTGGGCCCGGGGCCCCTGCTGGGCCCTGCCTGGGTTCCCATATCCTAAGTCCTGCCCAAATCGCTGAGTCCTGGCCCGGTCTCCCCATATCCTGCCTGGGGCCCCAGGCCTGCCCAGGTTCCCATATTGTGCCCAGGTTCCCATACCCTGCCCATGTTCCCATATCCTGCCAGGGCCTAAGTCCTGACCCAAGTCCCTGAGGCCTGCCCAGGTCTCTGAGTCCTGACCTGAGTCCCTGAGAACTGCCCCGTCTCCCCATGTCCTGCTCCAGGGCCTGAGTCCTGCCTAAGTCCCTGAGTCCTACCCTGGTCCCTGAATCCTGCCTGGGTTCCCAAGTCCTTCCCATGTCCCCGTCTTCTTCCAAGGCCCTGGAGACACAGTCTCCCCAGGCAGGGCAACCAGAGACAACTGGGCCAGTCCTGCAGTTACTGCTGGAGGGTGGGAAGCCTCGAAGAGACTCATCGGGATCCACTTTGGCTTGTTTGTAAGTGACACAGGATCCGGGAACAGAGCGGGGCTTCCGTAAGACCAAGTTACAGAGCCCCCAACTGTCAGCTGGTGGCTGGTTCTGGGTTTGAGAAACCCCTCAGGGCCGGGCCGGGGGCCCACCCTCATCCCAGGTGAGGACCGTGGACGGTTCTTCCCCCCAGCTCCTTGGGCCGATGGGATGGCGGTGACTATGTCTGCTCACTGACCCAGAGGAGGGACAGCCTCCTGAAGACTGCTCAGCTGTCCCCAGGCACCCGGGCAGGAGGACGGTGAGGCCCCCTCCCCCAGCCCCTCCTGCTCTCCCCCTCTGGTGGGCGCAGAGGAAGGGTCTGGGAGCGGCCCGTCTGAGTCCATCCCAGGGCAGGCCGGCCTCACCTGCCACCCTGAGGCGGAAGCTGTAGGTGGCCTCCTCCCCTCGTGGGCTCCTCAGCACCACGGTGTAGACGCCGCTGTCATCGAGGCTGGCCGAAGGGATCAGGAGCTGGGTGAGGCCATCCTTGACCGAGGCTACAGTCCGCTTAGGCAAGGGCAAGCCGTCCTTCAGCCAGGTCACCTCCGGGGTGGGCGCCGCCTGGACATGGAGGAGAGGGGCTGAGAGGGGAGCTTGGTGGGAGGGACGGCTTTGCGCTGGGCTGAGGTGTGGGCGTGAGGAGAGGCCCTGGGGCGGAGCTGGCCCGGGAGAGGCTGGTGGACAGGTGGGCATGGCGGGGTTGGGGAGAATGAGCAGGTGAGGCAGAGGCGGGGCGGTTGAGGGGGTAAGGGCCTTGCACATTGCCCGCGTGCAGACACCTGGGCTTCGTTTTGTGAGGTTTGACCAGGAAAGCATGATTGGATCTGGGTTCACGGCACTGGGGGCGCAAGGGCAGGGGGGAATGGGGAGCACTCGTGGGAGGAGAGTACTGACCAGCTGGTGCCCAGGCCCAAAGGGCCAGTGACTCGGGGGTCCCTGCAGGGGTCCAGCAGGGACAGTATGGGGGCCTGACCCTGCCTGATGGCCAGGACCCTCTCTCTCAGCACTGGGCGTGAGTCACCTGGGGCCACGAACAGTGACCGACCTCACGGGCTTGTCTGAGAACCCGAGAAATGACTGATACACGGGAAGCTCCGAGAACAGGGCCCGAGACAGAACAGACAGTGCGTCTTTCACGTTTTTGTCATCGTTACCCCTGTCATCATCGTGGTCTGATAGTTAAGAACACGTAATTTAGAGATAGATTGGGGTTTGAATCTAGCTCTGCCACCTGTGAGCTTCCTACACAGATGATGGTGGTTTTAACAACAGCGAAAGCAAGGGTAATAGGTAATACATCCTGGTACTTGCCACCTGCCCAGCACTGCTTATGTGCTTCCACGTACGGATTCCTTGAATCCTTAGAACAACCCTTTGAGATGTTACTCCTATTAACCCCGTTTGACAGAGGATGTGGGAACACAGAGGTTGAGATATGTGCTGAAAGTCAAACAGCTAGTGTGGACTGGGGTCAGAATTTGAATCCAGGCCACCTGTGCTTCTAGCCACCCTGGTCGCTCAGCCATGTGTCCACAGACAGGTGCTGCCGCTGGAGGTCGTCCTGAGTCAGAGGCGGGCCGCGCGCTCACACGGCACACTTCTGAAGGCAAGGACCCCCTTCCCAGACCAAGGTGAAGTAGGGGTGGGCTTGGAGGCGCAGTCCCGGGAGCCACCACCAGAGGGGCTGGCGGACGGGAGTGGAGCGGCAGCCAGTGCTCAGCTCACGGCTGTCTGCAGCGGGACCCGGCCCCCACTGCCGGACTTCCAGCTCGGGCCCAGGCCCCCAAAGAGCAGGGAAGAGAGGAGACCCTCGGGGCTGACGCTGCCCCGCAGCTCGACACGTGTGCTCACCTCAAAGTAGACGGGCACGCGGACCGTGTCCCCAGCTCTGACCGTCAGCAAGTCCTTCATGCTGGCGTCCATGCAGAACCTGGGGCGGACTGGAACACACGGGGTGGCCTGTCAGCTCCCTCTGCACTTGGGTCCCAGCCCTGGTCACGGCCGGGCAGGGCTGCAGGGGGACGCTGGGCAGGCCAGGGATGCTGAGACCCCGTGGGACATCGGATAAGGGCCCTGCGGGACCTGGAGAGGGGGCTAGAGGGGATTCCTGCAGGGGAGCTGTGGGGGGCAGCCTTGGGGTCAGGCCAGCACAGAAATACTCCTGTGTCTTGTGATGAGACCCGCTTGAGGCAGGAAGTGGCCGGAGAGCCCTGGAGCGGGGGCAGGGCCAGGACAAGGCTCTGGGCTCTGGACACAGACTCAGGGCCCTCTTCTCTGTGCATCCCCCGTAAAGTCACACGGACACCTGGGCTCCACTGGGACGGCCCAGTGTCAGCTTTGGCCAAAGAGGCCAGCT